>NC_054470.1:110847771-111152155 GCF_017639515.1 Carcharodon carcharias
TCTTGAACACGTTGCCTGCTATCTACCACACTCCAACCTTTTGATTCAAAATTCACAGAATCATAGAATTGTTATGGTGCAGATGGAGGCTATTTGGCCTATTGTGTCTGCACCAGCTCTCCGAATGAGCAACTCACCCCGCACCATCCCCCCACCTTCTTCACATAACCCAGCACATTCTTCCTTTTCCGATAACGGTGAGTATTTGAGAAGGAAAAGCCGAGCGAGTTCAACCTCTTGATTTGCCAACGTGCAATCAGAATCAGGAGAAGGGAGAGCATTCAAGGTAAACTATTGCAAACATCAGCGAACTGCAATAAATTTAATAAAGCAGCCAAGCAAGTGCTTTGCCACTGGCACACATCGCTGGAGTAAAACAGCAAATTAACCTTTTTGAGTACAGTAACAAACTTGGAATGCAGGGCTATTTTCTTGTAAAAAAACAGTAAACTTTATTTACAGGCTCCTGATGGGGCTGTATGCTTGTTCCAAGACGTAGGCTAATAATCTCCTCTCCTAAGATTCCCTGCGCTTAGGGCTGATTCGTCTGTACAGTCACAAGATCCCCATAACAGTAAGAAAAGTCTTAAAATTACTACACATACTGAATGTCTTTTGAAACATGCACATCCTTTAACAGCTAAAAATGATTTCTCTTTGTCATCAGTGTTCTCTGTGATCTGTTAGTTTTCCTGCCCCGTGTGGATTACTTTTCCTGGTAATTAAAGTTAGGTGCTTCCTGTTGTGGTGACATGCGCAATCAGTCTGTCTGTGTGGACAAATGGAAACTTTTCAAGTTTGGCCTCCAAGGACTCATCATTCCATACTGTCTTTGGGCAGACATACCACAGGTGATTGTCTGAGAACGAAGGCATCTTGACTTATAGTGATAATCATGAATACATTCCCCAAACCTACAAGTTCAGACTAAGCAGATGTGACATCAAAGGGATTAACAATAAGGAGTTGCCAACCCTCCAGGATTGCTCTGGAGTCTCCTTGAGTGAAGAACTAAGGGCTGGATTTTCGTCTCCCAATGAAGGTGCAAATTGAGTTGCAAAATGCCGAACTTATTTATTTTTTAGCTGGGAAAACAATTTCCCATGACGCACGCCATTTTTGTGTGGCCTTTTTGTGAATTGAGAGGCCTGGGGTTCAAAACACATAAGCACCTCTCCTGAGGCTGGAGGTCTCCATTGTGAGGGAAATTGTATTTCCTTTGACACACCTATTTCATTTGCTGGTGCAGGTTTTTGAAGTTCTGAGAAAAGAAACAAATGTCCTTGGAGAGTTCATGATCAATGGGGGAAGTCTATTAAGTTGGCAATTTTCTGAAAGGTGTGTGTAAAAGGATTTTTATATCTTCAGATTTCACTATTAGATGCTGTGCTGTAATGTAGATGTGTTTTTAATACAGCAATTCATCATAGCATTCTGTCCACAAAGGTAAGTTAACCAGTACATTGAGCACCATTGTGTAAGTGTTGACATTTATTGCAGTACATTTTCCATTGAAGTAAGTTCCCTGAAGCATTTAGAAATGTGGAAAAATGTGTTGGAACCCACTTATTGTCATATTTGGCAATGGGATTTAAATGTACAGAAGCTCTGACTGTGAAAAGAAAACTTCCCCTGCACCTGCTCCCCAGTATTGATTGGTCAGCAATCTGCTTTGAGATACAGAAGGCACCATCTGTTCTTTCAACTTTAGCCTTTAGAGTTAGGAAGCTAATGTTTTGATAACTGTGACCATTATGAATGCTTGGCTAAGTTCCAAAAGCTAATGGTCTGTTGTTCAGGGGAATGACTGACAGTTTTATGAAGTTGTAATAACATACTCTGCCTTTGTAGTTTCAGAGTACATGGCTGTTTGTTTACACAACTTAATGACCACGTAAAATATTAACTTTTTTCAATGGAGTAGTTTTCTTTGTAGTATCAATGGCAGTATATTTGAATGAGAGTTTTGTTAGATTGTCACAGGTTTTTTTTAACAACTGCATTTAAAAAAATTCCCATTGTTTTGCATGGCTCCTGAGGAATGTCCATAGTGGATTCTGGGTGAGTGGCTATGGAGGATACATGGTATCTGAGGGAGATCTGAGGGGACACAGGTGTCATGGGTATCTGGGGAGGCAAAGAGGGGCATGGGGGATCAGAGGGGAGTGGGGAGATCAGAGGGGAGTGGGGGGGGATCAGAGGGGCATGGGGTGATCAGAGGGGGCGTGGGGTGATCAGAGGGGGCGTGGGGTGATCAGAGGGGGCGTGGGGAGATCAGAGGGGAGTGGGAGGGATCAGAGTGGAGTGGGGGGGATCAGGTGGGCATGGGGGGATCAGAGGGGAGTGGGGGGATCAGAGGGACATGGGGGGGATCAGAGGGACATGGGGGGGATCAGAGGGACATGGGGGGGATCAGAAGGACATGGGGGGGATCAGAAGGGGAGTGGGGGGATAAGAGGGACATGGTGTGTTACAGGGGTGGGTGGAGAGTGAGAGAGGTGAGGTTTAGGGGCCCCGAAACAATAATGGGAGCTGGGGTGCTATCTTCTAACTGGCCCACCCCTGCACCCATATTCCTCCCACACTCCGTCGTGACTTGCAAGATGCACTACGAACCTGACCCCTGTGCGAAAAGACAAAATGCCCGATAAAGTCACACATGGGCTGGGTACGCATTTCAGAAGGTGGAAAAGTACACAGGTTGGGCTCTTCTGAGCCTAATTGTCTGGACCTTCTGGCAAGCAACACCCCAGACTTCAGTTTAACATTTCATCCAAAGGACAGTACCTCAGACATGGCAGCACTCCCTCAGTAGTGAGAGTCAGCTTAGAGTTTGTGTCTAGGTGGGACGTTCTGACTCAGAGTTACAAGTGCTACCAACTGAGCCGCAGCTAATAGACAAGAATTGAATACCAGAATTGGGGGAGTAAATGCTTCTCGGGTATTGTGGCTTAGGAACCACTTCTCCAGAGTTCTTTCCTAAAGCGATTAAGTAGGTTGGGCAAAAGGCACCACAAGCTACCTGAGCTGTGGAGCACAGGCCCTTGATGGGCCGAATGGCCATTCTCATATACTTGTGGCTTAACATTCTTAAAGCTGAGCAAATGGTTTATTTACCTTTCAAAGTTTCTGGCTTGCAAGCCAGAGATTCCTGATAAGAACCCTCCCCGTCGCCTCTCCAGAAACGATTAGCAAATCATTCTAATAACTGTACTGTAATAAGTATAGTTCTATTTTATGCTCTGCTTCATTTTAGATCGTAATTGGTTCATGGGTCATGTCAAAGAGCATGGTTGCATGTAGCAAAGGCACGAGCAGGAGAGAAGAACTAATGTCTAGATTTGACACGAAGGGGCAGTAATCCAAACAATCATTTGTGGCTGGAAAAGAATGACAGAAATGTGCATTTAAAATTCCATGTACATGCTTCAAAGCCCAACAACTCCCCCCAACCACCCCCTCCCCCTCCCCCCACGCGCAGAGTCTTCCCTTTGAGAAGGGACCAATTAAAACCAGATTGAATAATGTGCCGGATCTTATGGCTGTTTCCCTATCTGACCCTGCTTGTCGAAAGGGCTGAATCAATAATTTATGCAGTGTGTCCAGTACTGGTTCTGTTCCCTCTGCAGCCCAATACTGCACAATGAGTATTCCAGCTGATATAGCTGTGACATATTTAGTACTAGGCTCTTTTTAGTTAGAGAAGGTGTGTTCCATTTAGAATTTTCATTCTGCACTTTTCTACCCAAATTTACTCGCTTTGTTGGTTTGCTTCATTTTATTGAAATTAAATCATTTTTGCCTCAGCTTTGCCATCTTCCCGATGAGACATTAAACTGAGGCCCTGTCTGCTAGCTTGGGTGGTTATTGGGGGTAGGCGGAGTGTGGAGTTGAGACTACAATCAGATCAATCATGGTCTTATTGAATGGCAGAGCAGGCTCGAGAGGCCAAATGGCATACTCCCACTCTTTATTCGTATGACTTGATACCTGGTTATTGTTTAAAAGGAGAGCAGGGGAGTTCTCCCAGGGTCCTGGTCAATATTTATTCCTCGATCAGCGTCTCAAAAACACACGACCTGGCCATTATTACATTGTTGTTTGTGGTATCTTGCTGTGCACGATTTGGCAGCTTCGCCTCCCGCATTACCCTGGTGACTACATCTCAAAAATACTCTAGGAACAATTTTCTACCTGTGGGAATGAGATTCTCCAGCTTCAGTTTTTCCCGTTCTGGGCCGGAGAGGTTGACATTACAGGCAATGGAGTGGTATTACAGGAATATGAATCTACTCACTAAAAAGATCCTTAAGTTGTGAAATACCTGTCCTAACTTTATGGGAGAATTTCAATCTCCCATAAAGGGGGGTAAATGCAGCAATTTCTTGACATTCTTACAGAGGTTGAGATGTCGTTTAGGCAAAGCAGAGAGCAACATGAATCGCCTAGTCACTTGGGGCAATTTGCAACTTGTGATATTTCTCTTCTCTGATACCAATTGCTGGGGTTTTTTTTACAAGGGTAATAATGGCAAGTGCCTGTAACTTGTTATTTTCCAACAAATCCTGGGCTAAAATGTACCATTTTGCCTCACCTAGCATCGGCTTATGCATCATAATTCTTTGCATAAAGGCATAAGCTGAAGCCAGCATCTCTTATTTTGGTCGTTTCTGCTTATTCCTGAGTCTTCACTCAACCTGACCCTTCAGCAATGCCATTGGGATTGGCAATCCCAACCCAGGAGGAAACTTGGTGAAAGCAGATATTTCATTGCTCATTGGCACAACACATGCTGTGTTCACCTCATGGCCTGCCGCCTAATAGAACATTAAGGGGATAGAGCAGCAGCAACAGTACTCAAGGAAAATAATTCCTTTAAGAGTTGCTGTTTCTATCAAAGAGGTACGTGTTTAGCAACTAGACTCCCAGCTAAATGCTGCAAGTGCTGGGAAGTTCTCAATGGGGAATTGAAATAATTCCCAATTCAGCGACAGAGAGGGAAGGAACCAAAGTGCACATCCTGAATGGGAACAATCAGATAGGCTTAATGGATTGGTCCTCCACATTTAATTCCTTTTTATTATAGTCTTATTAAGAAATTAAGACCTTTCTTTTAAATTTTGAGTCTTCCTACGTTCTCCAATTTACTGGGTACTGTAGTGGTAAGGTCTAGTACATACAGGGTTAATGTGGGACTTGAGTACAGTATCGCTCACACAGTGATGTAAGAAGGCACATGACCCAGAGCCAGGGTCAGTTTACGGATGGACAGAGATGTGTAAAGGCCTAGGATGGAGTCAGCTCCATACCTGTACCCACTACTGCAGATACGTACACAGTTACGAGTTGTTAATAAAGGCTTGCTGTTAATATACTCAAGTCAACGACGCTGACTTCATGGTGTCTGAAGCAGGATTCTTCAGGTACTGCAGCAATTAGGATAATTTCCGTTTTTGGCAAGTTGAGACACACTGGAAAATCAACATTCCACTATTATTTGACCTCACATCGTCTCCATTACCAAGACTGTCTACTTCCAGCTCTGTAACGTTACCCACTTCAGACTCTGCTTCAGCTGATCTGTTGCTGAATGCCTCATCCATGCTCTTGTTATCTCCAGGCTTGACGATTGAAAAGCTCTCCTGGTTGATATCCCACTTCGAAGCAACCTCCATAAACTTAAGCTCACCCGAAACTCTGCCGCCCATATCCTAACTGACAGCAGTTTACCCATCGCAACCTCCCCCCTCCAACCCCACCCCCTACCCCCGGGTGCCCTGTGCTTTGCTGACCTACTGCGACTTATAGTCCAGCAATGCTCAATTTTAAAACTGTCATCCAACCAGGATCACAGGAATGAAAATAAACAAATGAATGCAATTTCAAACAAATTCTCCATTTGCTTTTCTTTATACTGTCGAGATTTTTGACCTGGTGCTGTTATATTGCTGCAAAAAACACACGGTGCCTGTTGAAACAGCAGCTCGTACTGTCTCAGTTCAGAAGTTATTCCCAGAGGTTGCTTTATCTCTCTTAATAAGCCATTAGAAAATAATAAATAAGAGCAGCAGTAGGCCGTATGGCTCCTCGAACCTGCTGCACCATTCCTTAAGGCCATGGGTGATCTTTGACGCTTTCCTGCCCTACTCCCAGATTTCCTTAGTGTGCAAAAATCTATCGACAGTCCTGAATTTACTCAATGACAGAGCATCCACAGCTCTCTGGGGTAGAGAACTCCAAAGATTCACAACTCTCCAAGTGAAGAAATTTCTCCTCATCTCAGTCCAAAATGGCTAACCTCTTATTTCAAGACAGTCCCCTTTTTCTAGACTCTCCAAACAGGGCCAACAGCTTCTCAACATCTACCCTGTCAAATAATAAGGATTATACATGTTTTCATGGCCTCCCATTCTCGGAAACGTCAGAGAATATACATCCATTCTAGTCAATCTCTCCTCATACGAAAACACTCTCATCCCAAGAAACAATCTAGTGAGTCTTTGTTGCAGCCCCTCTAATGCAAGTATGTTCTTCCTTAGGTAAAGAGATCAAAGCTGTAAACAATAATCCAAGTGTGGCCTCACCAAAGCCCAGTTAGCCAATCCAATAAATAAATAAAAACAAGCATGCAATGATCACACCTGACACTTTACTCACTAACTTGTTACATAAATTTGGACAGCACTTCAGTAGTGGACATGAATATTCCTGACAAGGGCCGTTATAGTTCTACAGTAGGCCTTTAAGAGAAGGTGACATGAATTGAAATTTCCCAAAATGTTTCTATAAGCCAATCATAGTATTTGAAAGGCCTCTTCTATTTACTTTCTTTGTTCTTGCAATGTGAACATAGCTGGTAAGGCCAGCATTTATTGCCCCTCGCCTAGTTGCCCTCAAGAAGGTGGTGGTGAGCTGACTTCTTGAACCGCTGCAGTCCATGTGCTGTAGGTATACCCACAGTGCTGTTAGGGAGGGAGTTCTAGGATTTTGACCCAGTGATAGTGAAGGAATGGAGATGTATTTCCAAATTAGGATGGTGTGTGGCTTGGAGGGGAACTTGCAGGTGGTGGTGTTCCCATGTGTCTGCTGCCCTTGTCCTTCTAGATATTAGAGGTCATGGAGTTTGGAAGGCACCGTCAAAGGAGGTTTAGCAAGTTGCTGCATTGCGTCTTATAAATGGTACACACTGCAGCCACTGTGCCCCAGTTGTGGAGGGACTAGTTTAGTATCTGAGGAGATGTGAACGTTACTGAACACTCTGCAATTATCAGCGAACATCCCCACTTCTGACCTTCTGATAGACGCAAAGTGAATAACAAAGCAGCTGGAGATACCTGTGTCCAGGACACTACCCTGATAAACTCATCCAGCAAGTCCTGGGGCTGAGATGATCGATTTCCAACCGCCATAAGCATCTTCTTTGTGCTCGGCCTGAGTCCGACCAGTGAAAAGTTTTCCCCTTGATTCTATTGACTTCAATTTTGCCAGGGGAATGTTGTGGATTTTGTACATTCTGAAGTGTCGATCAAAACTGATATTTTGATTTTGATCCAGCTTATCAAGAAAGGAACTGTGTCTAAACTAAAAATTCAAATAACACTACTTATGCCATAGAAAATTATAGTTTGCTAATCATATGTAAAAATACAGAGGGAACATCCAAATATTTATCAATTTAAGTGGTTAAAACTGTTATTGTGCTTAATTGGAATTCCAAGTCATATCTCTCTGTTTTGTAAAATAAAAATTGTTTAAAGACATTGTTGCGATCAGTTGAGGAGGCTTAGAATAGTTCTCCTCTTTTCCCACCCCTCGTTTGACCACAACAGGTTTTTTTCAAAAGGATATGCTTGCCAATTGAATGAGTGTTTAACTGTTTAACTGATGTGACTGTAAAAGACACATATAGACAGGTTTCCTTTAAGTTTTAAAATGACAAGAGAACAATATTTATTGCACTTAACCCGATCTAATAAAAATAATAAAAATGCTCCAACTTTCACGCTCACACACAATCAAGGCTCATACGTGGAGATGCACACAGACACACACACACCAGTAAGTTACAGCATGGGAGGATAGTTTAAGCAGTCTTTTTAGAGTCCAATAGAAGTTAAAGCTATATGAGTCTTGTAGGCTGATGAATAGGATGGTTTCAGGCTGGGCTTGGTGGTCTTTACTAATCCGGCATCGAGACGATTTAAATACATTGATAGATGATTTATATTTATTCTTATGGAGTCAGTGACTGCTGTTTAATTCATAAATGACTGCCTGCAGTGGGTGGATAGTCAATCATCAGACAGGGTTCAAATTTGCAGGCACGATAGAGTAAGAGTGAGAGATCGAGAAAGAGAGAGAGAGTGGCCCACTCAGGGGTCCAGCTTCTCTGGAGTCTCTTCAGTTTCTGTCATTGTAGCCTGCAGAAAAACAGTTTGTTAAAATAGGGTTAACTGGCTTGTCCTAGAATCCTCCTTCTTCAGCTGCTCAGTTACCCAAACATGGACATGGCTAATGGATTCCAGATCTATAGTTTACATGGCTAGATTATGGCTGGGCGAATTCCTTTCTCAGGCAGAGTTTATTGTCAGAGGTGATTACATCTAATGCGTAGGCCCCACCCAGATGAATACACCAGGGGCAGAATATTGTGCTCGAATGAGCGTAAAATGACACGCGATAACATTGGGCCCTTAATGAAGTAATTTTTCGGTTAGCGGGCAGGCAAAAGGCCCAGCAGCCTTTGCATTTTTGGCAAAACCTCACCCACGGGTGGGTTGAGGTTTCAACCAGTGATTATATAAAAAAAACCTTTTTGCACTCATCTGTAACATGTCTCTGCTCATGTAACACAGTGACACGAGGGGACATGTTTTTTTTAACATTTTTAATATCTTTATTTTTTCAAATGACTGCACCTCAGACAGTGCAGCATTCCCTGAGGCTACATTGGGAGCGTCAGCCTGGAATATGTTGTCATAAATCCCGGCTTTATATCAAAAATGGCTTGATGTATTTACTGGCTGAAAATCACTGACTTTCAAAAGACTGAAACCACATTCCATCGACTTGTTTCTAAGAGGGCTGAACATAAGAATGACCATAAACTTATACTTTCCAAAGCCATTAAAATGGAGTCAGCCTCCCTCGCAAACCCAGCAAAGCAGACGCCCTTGGAATGTGAATGGGATCATCTCCTAACCCAGTCACAGAAAATCCAGACAATTACCTGGGCAGAATTTTGCCCTCATTGGGCAGCACGGCGGGCAGGCCTGAGAGCAGTCGTGAAGACGACCTCGCCCGCGATCGCCTCCCGACGCGGATTTCATGCCGGCCGGCCAATGAACGGCCAGCCAGCGTGAAACACGCGCTGCAGCGATATGGAAAATCCTCAGCTCCCTGAGGAAACTCCGTGCCTCAAGGAGCTTTTACTGTGCGAATCTTCCCTTGGGCATGCGCGAACTTCCGTGCTCGAGCTCCTCCCACCCCCCACCCTGGCAGCGCTGCACTGCAGCGCATGTTTCACGCTGGCTGGCCGTTCATTGGCCGGCCGGCATGAAATCCGTGTCGAGAGGCGATCGCGGGCGAGGTCGTCTTCACGACTGCTCTCAGGCCTGCCCGCTGTGCTGCCCAATGAGGGCAAAATTCTGCCCAGGTGATTGTCTGGATTTCCTGTGACTGGGTTAGGAGATGATCCCATTCACACTCCAAGGGCGTCTGCTTTGCTGGGTTTGCGAGGGAGGCTGACTCCATTTTAATGGCTTTGGAAAGTATAAGTTTATGGTCATGCTTATGTTCAGCCCTCTTATAAAAAAGTCACTGGAATGTGGTTTCGGTCTTTTGAAAGTCAGTGATTTTCAGCCAGTAAATACATCAAGCCATTTTTGATATAAAGCCGGGATTTATGACAACATATTCCAGGCTGACACTCCCAATGTAGCCTCAGGGAATGCTGCACTGTCTGAGGTGCAGTCATTTGAATGAGATGTTAAACCAAAGGGGTCTCAGGATCACATAAGGATCCCATGGCGCTATTTCGTGAAAGAGCAATGAAGTTCTCCCTGGTGTCCTGACCAACATTTAGCCATTAAACATCATCACAAGAACAGATTACTTGGTCATTTGTCGCTATTTGTGGGAGCTTGCTGTGTGCAAATTGGTTGTTGCATTTCCTACATTACAGGACTACACTTCAAAAGTATGATGGTAGGCTGTAAAGCGCTTTGGGATGTCCTGAGGCTGCAAGAGAAAAGGGCTATAGAAATTCAAGTCTTTGTATTGTTGGAAACACACTTAATTTGCAAATCTAGTCGATTTGGAAATAATCCTGACTGGAATCCCTTTCATAGCAATGCTATAGTCAGAAGCGAGATTTTTGAGTTTTCTAGCCAGGTTTAGCAGCTGATGTAGTTTTTTTAAAAATCGAACTCATTCCTCATTCAGTCCCTAAAGCTGTTTGCTAGCATGTATAGGGCAAAAGTAATAGTAAGAAATAAAACATGTTTTGAAAAGGCTGTTTAAAGTGCCTGTGTTTAATGGAATGTGTCAATCTTCTGCTCTAGTTATCCTCTGCATCGATTGGGAGTTGAGCACATTCATCAAAGTTACATTTGGCTTAATTAAAAAAATACCTTCTCGACTGCTTAGCAGAAGCCAATTGGAAGAAGTACCATTGTCCAAGGTGAAGCTGAGCTATTTAACAATTGGGACTCAAAAGTAGCCAAAGTGTTTTCAATTAAAATGGCACTCTCGGTTACTGGGTCTGCCAGACATATGGGATCAATCAGGAAGTTTGTGCTGATGTTTTTTTTGGGAATGCTGATAGCTTGACGCATAAGTAACAGCGACAAGGAATCTCAGTTACTCCAGCAGTTTTTTTTTTAAAAAAGCCCGCCCCTCTCCTTTACTGCTTTAGTGTCAGAAAGACACTCAAAAGTTTCATCCTATCACAACCTGACTCCTTGTACTGCTCTCCTGAGAAAGTGCAGTTATAAGAGAGGATTTGGAGAGAGAGAGATTGTTCTCCCTGTGTCCGTCTTGCAGAAGAAACTGTAGAAAGCCTTGGGAGATTTTGGGAAGATTGAATTATTAACTTTATTCTTTTCCTGTCTTGTGTTTACTTTGTTAAATAATGCGACAGGCTGTAACCCTCTCCTTGTTTCTTCACGCTGCTTGCTGTGTGGCTTCCTATCTCCCATTTGCTTTCCAGAGGGGCATCTTAAAAGGGAAGACCTTTGAGTTGAAAGAGCATCGCAACAGCTTGGGCACGGGCACCAACAGGGTACTGAAGCTGGGCTCAGTCTTCAAGCGGAACGTGCGCAAGCTGAGAGAGAAAAGCCTGAACCTTGATTTGGTCTTCCTGGTGGACGAGTCCTCCAGCGTGGGCAGTGTCAATTTCGACAATGAGCTGAAGTTTGTCAAGAAGCTGCTCTCGGACTTCCCGGTGGTGCCATCTGCCACCCGGGTGGCGATCGTGACCTTCTCGTCCAGGAGCAACGTCGTGCCCAGGGTCGACTACATCTCAGCCCCCCAGTACCACCAGCACAAGTGCTCTCTGCTGAATGAGGAGATCCCTGCCATCAGCTACAGGGGAGGTGGCACCTACACCAAGGGAGCTTTCCAGCAGGCAGCAGTAAGGCACCCTCCTGTTTACCATTCACTTCTCAGAGAGGATAGGAAAGTTAGCCAGTTGGCATGAGAGGAATGTAAGGCTGAAAAGTTAAAAAGGTTGAATGTGAATGATCCACTGGCATTGAGGGGTATGAGGGGAAAATGCTCCCCTCCTCCCAGGTACACTGTAATTTACATTATAAACCTTTATTGCTTTAGCTCAAGGTTCAGTGAAATTGCAGTCATCATCTTAGACACGTATGCTATGGAAAGGCTTTGAGATCATCCCAAACTCTGTTGCCCATATCCTAAATCACATCAAGCTCCGTTCGCCCGTCACCCCTGTGCCCTTTGACCAACTGGATTCTCTCAATTTTAAGTCCCTCAGCCCTCACTATCAGCGTAACCTCTGCCAGCCCTACAAACCTGGAAAATCTCTGCGCTTCTCCAATCCTGGCCTTTTGCGCACCGGAATTCCCTTCCTAAACCTCTCCCACCTCTTTTCAGACGTTCCTCTTGCTTTGACCAAGGTTTTAGTCACCTCTCCTAGGAAATATCTCCTTCGGTGGTTCAGAGGCAAATTTTGTTTGATGATGCTCCTGTGAAGCTCATTGGGACATTTTACTTTGTTAAAGATGCTATTTAAATTGTTATTGTTATGGTTGATGTTGTCTTTGTCTGTTCACAGTGGCTTGGGGAAGCAACACATCCGCTTGCAAGAACTGTAGTCTGACCACATGGGCTGTATAAATCTGATATGGGAAGGGTTGACAGTCACACATTGTGTGCTGACTCACAAGCCTTTGAATTGCCTGGCAGTGAGGGATGATAACACAATCATTTCTAATCTCTTAGCCAAATCCACAGCAGAATGTAATTTACAGACATGGCCAGCTCTCGGAGCTGCTGAATCGTAACTTACACAAAGCCTGGACCCTTCCGTGAGCTTCGGACAGTAACCGGCTTCTGAATTAAAGTTAAAATCAAAATACCTGGAAAACCTCAGCAGGTCTGGCAGCAGGTCTGCGGAGAGGAACACAGTTAACGTTTCCAGTCCGTATGACTCTTCAACAGATGCTGCCAGACCTGCTGAGTTTTTCCAGGTATTTTTACTTTTGTTTTGGATTTCCAGCATCCGCAGTTTTTTGCTTTTATCTGAATTAGAGTTGTTTGGTGCAATATTAGAGGACAAGAAGATATTGTTACCATGAAAATAGCAAACAAAACAAAGGTGCCAGCTCGGGATCAGTGGGTAGCACTTTTGGCTCCAGGTGAAAAGGTTGTTGGTTTAAGTTTTAGCTGAGCTGATACCCCCAATGTTGCATTGAAGGAGTGCTGTAGTGTTGGAGGAGCTGTCTTTTGTATAAGGTGTTGCTCGAGATGCAGGTAAAAGATCTCAATGGCATTATTTTGAAGAAGAATAGGGAAGTTCTCCTCAGTGTCCTGGCCAATATTTATTCCTCAACGCCGAAAAATAAAATAACCGTTTAGAAGTATAGAATTTGAACACTGCAAAAAAAAAAGAGACATGTTGCTGATCCTTTTCATCTTGTGCTCATCAGGGCAAATGCGCTGTCTGCGAGTGCAGGATGAAAACCTTCGGGAGCATGACTCTCTTTTCAGCGATATCTAAAACGAAAACTAAATTATTATCTCATTGCCGTTTGTGGGAACTTGCTGTGCGTACATTGGCTGCTTTTTTTAATACATTCAAACAGTGTCTACACTTTGAATGTACTTTATTGGCTGTTAAATTCTTTGGGGCACGTGGTCACGGAAGGTGCTATATAAATGCAAGTCTTTTTTAATTCATAGAAATTTGCAGGCAGTACACAGTTGCATACATATTGGCCAGAGCAAGTGAGCATATGAATTAGGAGCAGAAGTAGGCCATTCAGCCCCTTACAGCCTGCTCCCCCATTTAATAAGACCATGGCCGATCGATCGTGGCCTCAAATCCACATTCCCGCCTACCCATGATAACCTTTGACCCCCCTTGTTAGTCAAGAATTTATCTACCTCTGCCTCAAAAACATTCAATGACCCTGCCTCCACTGTTCTCTGGGGCAGAGAGTTCCAAAGACACTCAACCCTTTGAGAGAAAAAAATTCTCCTCATCTGCGTCTTAAATGGGCAATCCCTTAATTTTAAACTGTGTCTCCAAATTCTAGCCTGCCCCACACGGGGAAACATCCTTTCAGCATCCCCCTGTTAAGTCCCCTCAGGACCTTATATGTTTCAATAAGATCGTCTTCCATTCCTCTAAACTCTAGCGGATACGGGGGTGACCAAGGAGGACTGCCCTGCTCTTCAAAGCAGTGGCAGGAGATTTTGATATGCCACCTGAGAGGGCAGACAGGGCCCCTGAAATGGCTGAGCAAGTCACTCAGATCTAGCGCAATTAGGAACAGGCAACAAATGCTAGCAATGCCCATGAATATAAATATCTAATTACCTTGTCTGTTATATCAATGGATGTAATAACCACTCCCTGTTTCTTAAAGGGTGAATACTTCTATTAAAACAGCAACAAAGGAATTGCTATTTCTGAATTCAATTTTTTGTTTGAATTTGAGTATTCAGATATAGGATGAGTAGCTTACGATATTGCAGCTGAATGTTCCCTTTTCTTGCATCACCTTGCACTGTCATTTCAAGACCATGTGGTTTAATTGTCTGCTCCTCAACTTCCCTTGGTCCCTCATTTCTGTTAGTACGCTTTCCTGTTCAGTGAGCCGGGCTGCAGTGTACCTGTCTGTCAGCAATCTGTGCTCCATTTTGATGGGATGTGGATTCTCCCCATTACTTTCCCACAAAGAGTTCCTGATCTCAGCCCAGCTATCACTGCTATGAGATGACTTAAACCCGGATGCTTTCCCGTGGGGATTGAGAGAAGATCGGATGACCTTTCACCAAGTTGACTCCCTGATCTTTCCGTGCTAGTTGTAGAGCAGCATTAAAACTATTCGATTAAGGTCAGTGAGTAAGTGATAGGTTGTCGGGTCTTGCCAGTTGTTTTCATGAGGTAGGTGTTAATATAACATATTATTTTGAAGCTGAACTTTATTGCTGACCTCTGTGTATCTATAATCACTTAGAATGCCATGATTCATGTTCTCATACACACTAAGGCTTGTACCCCTCATTGCCACTATCCTTGTTAATCTCCACTGGTTCTCTATCTTCCTGTCCTCATTTTCAACTCTATGATCTCACCTTTTCCTGCCTCCAAGACCTGCTCTAGCCATAATGTCATCCACGCAGCCTCCTTTCCAGTGAAGCTAACTTATTTCTCATCCCATATTCCCACCACTTTCTTATGGACAGTTACTCTCTCAGCCAATTTGGCCCACTTCACTGATTGAAGGACCTTTCTCTTCATTTAGGTTTTCTACCTCTCCTCTCCTCATTTTCTCCACC
Source organism: Carcharodon carcharias (assembly GCF_017639515.1). Taxonomy (NCBI): domain Eukaryota; kingdom Metazoa; phylum Chordata; class Chondrichthyes; order Lamniformes; family Lamnidae; genus Carcharodon; species Carcharodon carcharias. Next base: position 110,862,802 of record NC_054470.1, read on the forward strand.
TGTTTTATGTCCATCCATGGAGAGTTGTGCGAATCTGGAACTCACTACCACAGGGAGTGGCTAAGGTGAATAGGATTAATGCATTTAAGGGGCAGCAGCGGGAGTAGAGGTAATGTCACTGCATTAGTGGCCTAGGCTAATTCTTTGGGGGCATGGGTTCAAATCCCACCGTGATTGCTGGGTTTAAATTTCAATTCACTTGATAAAATTTGGAATTATGGAGCTAGTCTCAGTAATGGTGACCATGACAACTAACAATGATTGTCATAAAATCCCATCTGATTCACTAATGTCCTTTAGGGAAGGAAATCTATCGTCCTCACCTGGTCTGGCCTACATGTGACTCCAGACCCATAGCAATGTGGTTGACTCTCTAATGACCTCTGAAATGGTTGTGTAAGCCCCTCTGTTCATGGGCAATCAGGGATGGGCAACAAAATTCTGGCCTTGCCAGTGACACCCACATCCCATGAAAGAATAAATAAACACACAAGGGAGAAAGGAATAGAAGGATATGCTGAGAGGATGAGATTTTTTTTTATTCATTCACGGGATGTGGGCTTTGCTGGCTGGGCCAGCATTTATTGCCCATCCAAGTTGCCCTTGAGAAGGTGGTGCTGCGCTGCCTTCTAGAACCGGTGTAGTCCCTGTGGTGTAGGTACATCCACAGTGCTACAGTGCTGTTAGGAAGAGAGTTCCAGGATTTTGACCCAGTAACAGTGAAGGAACGGTGATATATTTCCAAGTCAGGATGGTGAGTGACTTGGAGGGGAAATTCCAGCTGGTGGTGTTCCCATTTATCTGCTGCACTTGTCCTTCTAGATGGTTGTGCTCATGGGTTTGGAACCTGTCAAAGGAACCTTGGTGAATTTCTGCAGGGCATCTTGTAGATGGTACACACTGCTGCTACTATGTGTCAGTGTGGAGGGGGTGAATGTTTGTGGATGTGGCGCCAATCAAGTGGGCGGCTTTGTCCTGGATGGTGTCAAGCTTCTTGAGTGTTGTTGGAGCTGCACTCATCCAGGCAAGTGGGGAGTATTCCATCACACTCCTGACTTGTGCCTTGTAAATGGTGGACAGGCTTTGGGGAATCAGGAGGTGAGTTACTCATTGCACTCAGCCTCTGACCTGCTCTTGTAGCCACAGTATTTATATAGCTGGCCCAGTTCAGTTTCTGGTCAATGATAACCCCCAGGATGTTGATAATAGGGTATTCAGTGATGGTAATGCCATTGACCGTCAAGGGGCAATGGTTGGATTCTCTCTTGTTGGAGATGGTCATTGCCTGACTTGTGTGGCGCAAATGTTACTTGCCACTTGTCAGCCCAAGCTGGATATTGTCCGGGTTTGCTGCATTTGGACATGAACTGCTTCAGTATCTGAAGAGTCGCGAATGGTGCTGAAAATTGTGCGATCAGCGAACATTCCCACTTCTGACCTTATGATGGAAGAGAGGTCATTGATGAAGCAGCTGAAGATGATTGGGCTGAGGACACTACCCTGAGGAACTCCTGTAGTGATGTCCTGGAGCTGAGATGATTGACCACCAACAACCACAACCATCTTCCATTGTGCTAGGTATGACTCCTACCAGTGGAGAGTTTTTCCCCTGATCCCCATTGACTCCAGTTTTGCTAGGGCTCCTTGATGCCACACTCAGTCATATGCTGCCTTGATGCAAAGGGCAGTCACTCTCAGCTCACCTCAGGTGTTCAGCTCTTTTGTCCATGTTTGAATCAAGGCTGTAATGAGATTAAGAGCTGAGTGGCCCTGGTGGAACCTAAACTGGGCATCAGTGAGCAGTCTATTGCTAAGCAAGTGCCGCTTGATAGCACTGTTGATGATCCCTTCCATTACTTTACTGATGATGGAGCGGTAATTGGTCAGGTTGGATTTGTTCTGCTTTTTGTGTACAGGACATACCTGGGCAATCTTCCACATAGCCAGGTAGATGCCAGTGTTGTAGCTGTACTGGAACAGCTTGGCTAGGGGCATGGCAAGTTCTGGAGCACAAGTTTTCAGTACTATTGCTAAAATATTGTCAGCGCCCATAGCCTTTGCAGTATCCAGTGGCATCAGCCATTTCTTGATGTCACATGGAGTGAATCGAATTGGCCGAATACTGGCATCTGTGATGTTGGAGACCTTTGGAGGAGGCTGAGATGGATCATCCACTCGGCACTTCTGGCTGATGATTGTAGCAAACTCATCCTTATCTTTTGCACTGATGTGCTGGGCTCCTCCATCATTGAGGAAGGGGATTTTTGTGGAGCCTCCTCCTCCAGTGAGTTGTTTAATTGTCCACAACCAATCACGACTGGATGTGGCAGAACTGCAGAGCTTAGCTCTGTCTGTCATTTGCTGCTTATGCTGTTTGGCACATAAGAAGTCCTGTGTTATAGCTTCACCAGGTTGACACCTCACTTTTAGGTATGCCTGGTGCTGCTCCTGGCATGCCCTCCTGCACTCTTCACTGAACCAGGGTTGGTCCCCTGGTTTGATGGTAATGGTAGAGTGGGGAATATGCTGAGCCATGAGGTTACAGATTGTGTTCGAGTACAATTCCGCTGCTGCTGATGACCCACAGCGCCACATGGATGCCCAGTCTTGAGTTGCCAGATCTGTTTGAAATCTATCCCATTTAGCACAGTGGTAGTGCCACACAATACGATGGAGCATATCCTCAATGTGAAGACAGGACTTTGTGGAGGTCACTCCTACTGTCATGGACAGATGCATCTGTGGCAGGCAGGTTGGTGAGGATGAGGTCATGAATGTTTTTCCCTCACCACCTGTCACAGACCCAGTCTAGCAGCTATATCATTTAGGACTCAGCCAGCTCAGTCAGTAGTGGTGCTACCAAACCACTTTTGGTGGTGGACATTGAATTCCCACACCCAGGGTACATTCTGCACCCTTAGTGTTTCCTCCAAGTGGTGTTCAATATGAGGAGCACTGATTCATAGCTGAGGGAGGGCAGTATGTGGTAATCAGCAGGAGGTTTCCTTTCCCATGTTTGGCCTGATGCCATGAGGCTTCAACAGATCTGGAGCCACATGTAGGCCAGACCAGCTAAGGATGGCAGATTCCCTTCCCTAAAGGGCATTAGTGAACCAGATGGATATTTACAACAATTGACAATGGTTTCATGGTCATCATTAGACTTTTAATTCCATATTTTTATTGAATTTGAATTCCACCATCTGCTGTGGTGGGATTCGAACCCAGGTCCCCAGAGCAGTACCATGGGTCTCTGGATCACTAGTCCTGTGACAATACCACTATGCCATCACCTCCCCAAAGATGAAGGATGGGTGGAGGCTTGAGTGGAGGATAAACAAGCATGGACTGGTTGGGCCCAATGGTTTGTTTCTGTGCTGTATATCCCATGCAACAAATGCATTTATCCAATTCCTTTTAAAAGTTACTATTGAATCTGTTTTACTCCCCTTTTTGACAGAGTGCATTGCAGATCATAATAACTCACTGTGTGTATAAAAACTTTCCTCAAAAATCACTGAAAGCTACACATATTAATACACAGGGCCCTGTTCTATGCAGACAGAAAGAACATGTACACACATTGCACCTGTTTCAGCTGAACAAAATACATAATAGCCATTCACTGATTCATTCCTCAGGGCAATGCCTTGATCAATCAGAGTCAAGCTATCTGGTTTAAATTTCAAACAATGTTTGGCAGTTAACAGTCAGCCACCATCAACTAGTGCATTCTCCATGGCAACACCTCTACCAATCAGAGTCCACTTACCAACCAATCAGCACTCTCTTCTCATATAAGGTTGTTGCTTCCCCTGACATTCCTATTCTTGTGATTGTCCTTATGAGTACAAGATGAAAAGCTTTGACAACATTTTTTTTCAGCAATACTCAAGTTCTGTACCACCAAATGATTATTTCCTCAAATGGTTCTTTTTTCATGAACATTCAGCTTTCATTTTGCCAGTGGAAGAAAATAATTACTGTCCCATCGAGGTGTTTCCAACAGGCAGTGTCAAAGTTACCAGCAAAGATTCAGTGTAATCGAGTCACTTCTCATCGCATGTTAAAAAAAAAGCAGGGATAAGATTTCCAGAAAGTTTAAACTTTTGTGTAATTTCTCCCTGACCCTCTAGGGAAATCTAGTAAAAATTCAAAGCTGTTACTCCAATATTGCATTCCATTTATATTCACCAGCTGATCACTGCACAGGAACCATTGTGTTCTATCGAGTAGTTAGATCATTCCTGATTGTACATCGCTATAATCTTCAAACATGGATTTAACCATCAAACCCTCTATCATGATAAGAATATTTCATTTAAAAGAATAAAATAAACACATTTGATTTAAGGCATTCAATTTAAAGCAATAAACATACAGTTCTCCTGACATTCAAACACCATTAATCTAACATCCTCACAGCTGTTTGTCTCTGGCTGTGTTGTAACTCACTGCCAGTGTTCTACACTGTACAGATGCTGATCATTAGTATTTGGTTATTCACCCTAATTTCTTCCTGGGCGTATCTTAAGATGCTTAAACATTGCTTATTTTTATTTGTAACATTGCCCAGCTCACTTATAAGAGCTCAAAAATCTTTCAGAGCATAAAACATTTATCATTGTAACCCACATTCTCAGCCTTTCAGCGTCTACCCTGTTAAACCCCTTAAGGATTTTGCACCTCTCTAAATGCTAGGCAATATAAGATCATTCCATTCAATCTCTCCTCAAAGGACTACCCTCTCATCCCAGGAATCAGTCCAGCCCTTCATTGTATTCCCTCTCAGGCAAGTATGTACTTCTTTAGGTAAGGAGTTCAAACTGCACACACTACTCCAGGTGTGCTCTCATCAAGGCCATGTGTGATTGTTTTGCCTCTTAAGAGAGAAAGATTCCTTACTGCTCTTTTGGAAAGTTTTTACAGATGACTTTGATGATTTCTCTCTGTTTATGGCTTGGCAAAACCAGTTCTAAAAACTCCTGTCTATATATCCAAGATAGCAAATCAATTAACATGTCTTGTAGTCATTGTAGTAGACCAAGTAATCACATTTTTGATCTTTCATCTCAGAATCTTGACACATTTCAAGATAGTAGAAACCAACAGGAGGTGGGGTTATTTCATTCTCCACAAGGAGGGTTTGAGTGTCTGTTGAGTGTATCTGGCTGGTTAGCAATTACCATTGTCTTGACTGAATTATAGCTGATTAAAGTCTAGCACTTTCCATTTTTAATGCCTTCCTTTCAAGAGTGTCCTTTTGAAGTGGACCTTGACGCAACCTCCCCACCCCAACAACCACCCCTCCAGGTGTGTCAGGGCAGGTATGCAATGCAATCCATATAGGAATTTCCCAGAAGAGTGGTCAACTTACAATACCAGACATCAAGTAGCTATTTTTGGTCAGTGTCTTTTCTCACATTTTTGAAAAAAAAAAAGCTCCTCTTTAAACAGGTCAATACGTTTTTGGTTAGCTAGTGAAGTTATAGGTAGATCTCATTCAGCCACAATTTCCCGTCATAGTGATAATTGTAATAAGACTTCTTTACTCTTATACTCCAATTCCCTTCACAATAAGGCTAACACACGTTTTGTCTTCATAATCACTTTCTGTATTTGCATGTTAATTTTGTGATTCGTGTACAAGGACCTTTTGTATGTCAACATGTTCTGACCTCTTACCATTTAGAGAAATATTCTGCTCTTCCTTTTTTTCCACCAAAGTGCATAACTTCACATTTCCCCACATGGGATTCTTTCTGCCATGTTTCTGCTTACTCAGTCAACCTATCTATATCCCTTTGTAGCCTCTTTGCATTCTCCTCATCACTTTTTCCAAATTCACTGCATCCACTGGATCCCCTTTATCTATCCAGCCAGCTCCAACTTCAAAAAACTCTAACAGATTTGTCAAACGTGACTTTCCTTTCATAGATACGTATTGACTCCGTCTAACCATATTATGCTGTGCTAACTGTCCTGCTACCACATTCCTAATAATAGATCCTAGCACTTTCCCGTCAGGCTAACTGACCTTCATTTCCTAGTTTTCTCTCTCCCTCCTTTCTTGAACCATGGTGGCACTTTTGCTACCTTCCAATCCACAGGGACCAGTCTAGAATCTAGGGAACTCTGGAAGATTAAAACTAATACATCCATGATATCTGCAGCCATCTCCTTTAAAACACTCGGGTGCAGCGATCAGGGTCTAGGGAATGTGTCCACTATTAGCCCCATTTATTCCTCCAGTACTATTTCTTTACTAAAACTAATTTCTTTCAGTTCTTTGTTTTCATTAGACTCTTGGTTTCCCACTATTTCCAGAATGTGTTTTGTGTCATCTCACATGAAGACAGATGCATAGTATTTGTTAATGTCTTTGTTATTTCCCTATTCCCCATTATAATTTCCCCTGGGAATTATTAAAAAAACAAAGAAAGACTTGCAATTATATAGTGCTTTTCACAACCACTGGAAGTCTCAAAGCCTTTAGCAGCCAATGACGTACTTTTTGAAGTGTAGTTACGGTAATGATGTAGGAAATGTGGCAGCCAATTTGCACACAGCAAGCTCCCACAAAATGCAATGTGATAATGACCACATAATCTGTTTTTTGTGATTTAATTGAGGGATAAATATTGGTCAGGACACCAGGGATAACTCTCCAGTTCTTCTTTGGAATGGTGTCATGGGATCTTTTACATCCACCCAGTTCAACATTTCATCCAAAAGACAATACTTCTGACAGTGCAATTTTTCCTCAGTATTGCACTGGATATATATTATATATATATATGATTACATATATATTATACTTAAATATATGTAAGGGGACCACATTGTGGGCAGTGAATACAGTATACTAAATTGAAAGAAATACACGTTAATTGCTGCTTTACCTGGAAGGAGTGTTTGGGGCCTTGGACTGTGAGGAGAGAGGTGGCGAAAGGTTATTTGTTACATCTCCTGTACTTGCATGGAAAGGGATTCTGGGAAGTGGATGGGGTGTCAGGGGTGACTGAGGAGTGGACCAGGCCATCACGGAGGGAATGGTCCCTTCGGAATGCTGAAATGGTAGAGGAGGGGAAGATGTGCTTATTGGTAGCATCAATGTTGGAGGCGGCCGAAATGGTCTCTACTTTGTGGAGACCAAACGCAGATTAAGTATCCGCTTTGCACAACACCTCCATTTAGTCTGTAAGCATGATCCTGAGCTGCTGGTGGCCTGTCATTTTAATTCTCCACCTTGCTCTCAGGCTGACATCTGTCCTTGGCTTACACTTCAAAAAGGTCATTATTGGCTGTAAAGTGTTCTGGGATGTTGCGAGCTGGTGAAAAGTGCTGCTTAAGTGTAGGTTTTTCTATCTTTCTTTTCACTATCTGAGAGCATTGTTAAACTTTTAACAGATGAGGTTGCACCCTGTTCTGGATGCTTGTAGGAAATGGATTCTGGCAGAGATTTCCAGAACATCGAAACTCCTAAGGAAGAGGAATCTGAAGTCTCAGAAACACATCCAAGACCTGTTCCAGCAGAGTCCACAGTTCTGTTTCCAATTTGTACCATTGTGTATTGTCAGTCTTTTTGCCAATACATTTTTGTTCTGTTTTGGTGCATTTTTCTCATTTTCCTTCCTTGTTATGTAACTCCTCATGGTCTCATGAGTGCCAAAACTACACATGGTTCTCTGGATTTAAGCTCGCTTTTCCTCTGAATTTAAAGGTTATCATCCCTCAAAAGGTCCATTTTCAGCAGAATCCACCTGTCTCTAACCTCATCTTCCTCACTAACTTTCTCCATATGTTGTCTCCCAGTACAATGCCCATTGGTCCTAAAGCTCCCAGTTTAAAACCTGACTAGCCTGACTAGATTACAACATTGATTACATTCAGTACTTCATTGACTGTAAAACATATGGAGATGTCTGGTGGTCAGGAAAAGCACTGCATAAATGCAAGTATTTTTTTTCTTTCAAAGTCACGAATGACAGCCTCTCTGATGGACACTTTGGTGTGTTCTTACTGCTTTTTTGACCCCTGATGTTGGTAATAATCAACCTTTGTCTTGGGAATATCAGAACTCTTTATCTTTAACTTGCTATGCTACCTTGTACATAAGAAGGACCAGTTCAAACTGGTTCAGTTACATGTCACATCAGCCGGGTGCAGCTGCAAAATGTGGCTCCCTGGAACACTTGCGCAAAGCAACTAGTTCCTAGCTAATTAGTTCCTATCTCTTTACAGATATTTACAGACAATGCAATGATGTATAACAGTGCATTGACCCTCCTTGTTCCCCTTGACCGCTCCGCAATGTTCAAAACAATCAGGCAGTGACCACTCCTCCAGCTCTAACTGGAAACTAGAAAATGTTTCCACGGGCAGAAGGGTCAGTATACAATTGGCGCACTGAGTTAAGATCATTGGCAAAAGAGCTAGGATGCAGGAACTTTTTTTTTTAATGCAGTGAGTTGTTTTGATCTGATTGCATCGCCTGAAAGGGTGGTGGAAGCAGATTCAGTAGTAACTTTCGAAAAGGAGAATTGGATAAATACTTGAAGAGGAAAAATTAGCAAAGCTATGGGGTTAAGAGCAGGGGGCAGTGGGACTAATTAGAGAACTCTTTCACATAGGCACCATGAACCAGATGGCCTCCTTTTGTGCTGTGAAGTAAATATATCAATTTTTAAACTCAACATCAACTCAAAATCTTTCCGCTATCTTGTGTAATATGTAACAATAATACTTGTGCGGAACTTAATTTGCCCCGCTTTAAGGCATCGGCTGATGGCCATTTAGAATGATTTAAAGCTCCATCATTAAACCTTTACAATTTTTTGTCAGACATTAATCTTTGCAGCATACCAAACATTGTACTCCTGCCGTATTTCGTTATAAAAACATTTGGGACTCTTGGTTCTGAGTCCAGTATTTGGAAAATGTGGCCTTGTTTACAGTCAAAGGGCCAACCTTGTCAATCACAATGACAGAAACCTTACAACACTGGTGCCTGACTCAATGACTGATTGAGAAAGCGAAGAATTATTGCCATGAGTTTTACTGGTGATGGACAGTACTAGTGGTTTGTAAACAAATGATTGAGTTACAAAAATACTTACAGAGACCCTTTATCTTCCAAAGAAAAATTGAAATATAATGACAAAGGATTGTTTGACTTATAGCAAGTAAGTTTGAGGGGAAAACTGGTAATAAACTGACCTACAAGCAACAGGAACAGTTAAGCTCCAATTACTTTAAGTCAATAATCAAACTACATAAAACCTGGTTGATAAATACCAAAGTTACTCTCATACAACGCATAGTCTCTATGCTCAAGGGATCAATGTAATGAATTGAGGAATTTCCGACTAGTATGGGAATGATGTTCAGCAGGGGAGAACTTCAAAAATAAATGAAAATGGAAAATAAATTCCACACAATCATCTCTGTTGTTAGTTCTCCAATAATTTCTATTTGCCCCACCCACTCCGGCAACATTTTCAATTACAATTGCAACCCTTAGCCACACGTCAGCTTCCACGTGTGCGCTGACAGCTGCGAGCTCTGTCAGTGCCCTGGACTCTTCAATCATTTTTAAATTTATTCTTTGATGGGATGTGGGCATCGCTGGCAAGGCCAGCATTTGTTGCCCATCCCTGATTGCCTTTGAGCTGAACAGCTTGCTAGGCCATTTCAGAGGGCAGTTAAGATTAAACCACATTGCTGTGAATCTGGAGTCACATGTAGGCCAGACCAGGTAAGGATGGCAAATTTTCTTCCCTAAAGGGCGTTAGTGAACCAGATGGGTTTTTACGACAATCGATGATAGTTTCATGGTCCCTGAGGCTCGTTTTATAATTCTAGATAAATTGAACTTAAATTTCACCAGCTGTTATGTGGAATTTGAAACCATGTCCCCATTAAACATTAGCTTGGGCTACTAGTCCAGTGATATTTCCACTACCTCACTGCCCCTATGCCAGCAGTTTATTAGTTCCTTATTGATTCACAAATAAGCCAACATTTCCTCCAATTGAAGACTGAGAAAGATTAATTCATTTTTTTTTAAAATTTGTTCATGGGATGTGGGCATCGGTGATCGGCCAGCATTTATTGCAATCCCTAATTGCCCTTGTTCAGGGGGCATTTAAGAGTCAACCACATTGCTGCTGGGTCTGGAGTCACATGTAGGCCAGACCAGGTAAGGACAGCAGATTTCCTTTCCTAAAAAACACCAGTGAACCAGATGGTTTTTTACCACAATGATTTTATGGTCATCAGACTTTTAATTCCAGATTTTTTTATTGAATTAAAATTTCACCATCTGCCATGGTGGGATTCAAACCCAGGTTCCCAGAGCATTACCCTGGGTCTCCAGAACACTAGTCCAGTGACAATACCACTGTGCCACTGCAAAATCTGAATCAGCTGCCCCCTGAGCCCTTCTCCCTTCCCCGCGGCTTTCTCAGGGTGACCTTGGCTGCTGGCAATCTCAGTGTTTGATTCGGATCTGAATTCCAAATCCCATTTCCAAACCCTCAGCAAGACTGTTACTTCTGCCTTTGTAATGTCGACTGTCTCTCCCTAATTCTGTCACTAGTGAACTCCAACCTTTGTTGCCTCAATTTCTCCAGTGTCCTTCTTGCCTGCCTCCAACCCTGAGCCAGCCCCGCCAGCCTCACCCTGACTCACACAATGACCACTCCCAGGCCTCACACATCACCCTGCCCTCTGTTATCGCAGGCGGATGGTAAATGCCAAGCTGCCTATTATGACCGATGCAGTTTGTAAAACAGAGTTATTTAAAATTCCCGGAGGGAAACGTCAAACAAACAACTGTAGTAATCAATAATTTTAAGTGTTATGTTTGAGATGCAACTCTAAACTCAGGAATCAGACCACCAGTTCAAGGTTTTACATTAAACTAAATGAAACTTTTTAATTAATTTACACAGGTTAAAATATATACACACATGGCTACAAATTACTACCATCATAACTTTTAACAAATCCCCAAACTAATCTCCATTAAGGCAACAGCAACCCATAGATTTAACCAAGAACCAGGCAAAGCATTTTCATCTTACGAATTGAAAATGAAGTTCTTTCCACTGTGGAGCCAGTTGGAGACTTGCAGCTGCCTTTTGATCTCACATTGCCTCTGCCCCATACACCCGAAAACTACTGAAGTTATTCCTACCAGCCCCATTGAATGGTAATTCTCATTGTATCAACAACCTCTTTGAACTTCACCTTTTAACAATGAGACCTCTTTCATAATACCAATTTTATTAGTAATATGAACATATTGCTTGGTAGCTGTTAGACAGGTGTCAATTTTCACCCCACTTCTTGAATGCTCTATTCAAAAAATACACTTCACCTCTCTGTTTACATCTCAAACTAGTACATATCAAAGCACCCAGACCAGCCAAATTTAATCCAATTAAGACATACCCGCAGACCAAACCTTTATTTTTAAAGAAAAATATTTTCCAAAATATTATATACATTAACAGCTGCATGACACTGCCCAAATCCCAGAGGGAAACTTGAAGCAGCTACTACAACTGTTTTGCAATTTGTATGTATTTCAAGATGCCTGCCTTGAATTATGTAGTAATAAGGAATCTTGTAGGTTTCTTACAAAACTAAATTAAACCGTTATTAATGGAAGAAATTATTTTAAACACATACATAGATTTACAAATTATTACTATAACTTCTAAATCTCCTAATTAGCCTAAACCCCAATTACACCTCCATTAAGGCAACACGTACATTTTAAAAGACTCAGGCAAAGTAACATTATACCTTGAACAGTCGAATTCAAAGTGAGCTTTCTTAACTTCAGTTTCTTTAGACATCAGTTTGAGGCTTAGATGCTTAGATCTTAGAATTCCTTCTTTCCTACATATAGCCTTATCTCCTTTATACAGATTTCCCCTTTGAATACAAATTCCCATTGTTTCACTATGGCTTTGGACTATACCTCTAATAATAAAAAATTATCTCAATACCAATTTTACCAGTAATCTATGGGAAAAATAAACACACTGTTTCTTTACCTCTCCTGGCTAGGTGAAACATTTCACCCCATCTTTTGGATTCAAGCTAGCCTGGTTTATTTAAAAATGCAAATGTTCCCTTTACCCCTCACATTCTAAAACTTCAACCACGTTTAGCTATGTAACATTTCAAACCTGGCTTACCTCCTGATACATCAAAGCCCGCAGACCAAACTGTCTTTAATTCAATTAAGTCACACACACCCAGACACACACACACAGACCCATAGACACAGATCCCACTATTACTCTACCTTACAATAAATTCCAATAACATTATGAAAATTATTATATCTCCCTGACATCTCACTCATCCACACTCGCTCCATGTTTCTGTCTCTCAGTGCAAAGTTAAAAGATTCTAGCCCTCCTTTATAAATCTGCCCTCATTCACTCTACCTTATCTCTGCAACTTCCTCTCACCCTTAAATGCCCACCAATGCCCTTTCGCACTTTCCTCCTTTTCAAAGGTCCCCTCCCTCTGTTCCACAAGCAGTGCAAAACTTTTAGAAGTCTTAGCCAAGAATCCTGTCCAACCCTCTTTGCACCTTCATCAAACCAAATGTGTTCACAATCACAGAAACAAAAACTTGCCTAATCTGGTAGCAAATGATGATTTCCAAGATCAAAACATGGAATCATAAAATGTTCTAGCACAGAAACAGGCCATTCAGCCCATCAGGAATGTGCTGGTATTTCTCTTAGGATCCACCCAGTTTAATCCCACTCTCCTGCTTAACCCACGAGCCCTTTAAAATAATACCCAGCCTAATTCTGCTCACATCCCACACCTTTTTATATCCCAATCCCACTCTCCTCCTCACTCCCCTTTATTTTTCCCACTAAGGTTAATCATATTCACTTTCCTTTAATGTGCCACCTGGTCTAATGATGTAATTTTATTGTCATGGTTATATCTACAGACTTTGCAAATAGAAAAAGTCAGAGTCAAACATTGAATATTTTGATTGCGGTTGCTCATGTTTTAGAAATGGTGAAGAGTGTCGGTTATGGATGGAGAAACCAGCGTCCATCCATCACAGAGAACTTGCTCGAAGCTGCTCCCATTCTGTTGCAGTGACTTTGCTGGAAGTGTGGAGGGAAAATCCCTGGAAAGTGCTCCTCCGACACACTTCCGACCAAGCTGCCAGCGGCATTAGAAGCAATTCTGAGGAAACTCTGGCTTGACTGACTCCCAGTAACATGCCTGCTCTTCTTTCCTCTAGCAAATCCTGCGACACTCGCGGGCCAACTCCACCAAAGTGGTGTTCCTCATCACCGACGGCTACTCAAATGGCGGGGACCCGCGTCCAATCGCTGCCTCCCTGCGGGACCTGGGGGTGGAGATCTTCACACTCGGCATATGGCAGGGCAACATTCGGGAGCTGCAGGACATGGCATCACATCCCAAGGAGGAGCACTGCTACATCTTGCACAGCTTCGCGGAGTTTGAAGCCTTGGCTCGTAGAGCACTGCATGAAGGTAGGAATCTGCTCAATCTGCAGTACAACATCATGCAGATTAACGTCGAGTCCACAGCAGAGAAACAAGCCATTCAACCCAACCAGTCTGTACTGGTGTTTATGATCTATATGACCCTCAGCCCACCTCTCTTCATCTCACCCTAACCGTCTGTTTCTATCTCCTTCCTGAATGTGCCTAACCTCCCGTTAATTGCATCTATACCATTCATGTCAACTATTCCCTGTGGTGGCAAGTTCCACATTGTCATCAGTCTCTGAGAAACAATGTTTCTACTGGATTCCCCATTGGATTTATGAGTGACTATCTTATATTGATGACCCCAAGTTTTGGTCTCCACAATAAGTGGAAACATCATCTCTACTTCTACACTATCGAATCCCTTCATGATCTTAAATGGAGGGGGATGACTGTTAAACAGATCCAAGACAGATAGTGAAGCACAAAACAAGACAAAATTCTTTTCCATGATAGTAGGTTTACTCACAGGATGCAGCCTTACAGATCTCTGCCTCCTATCTACCATTCCAGTGTTCCAGCTGACTCTCTTTATATGCTCTTTTGCAAAACTAATAAAATAGACTAATTAATATATAAACTGAAGAACAAATCAACAGCCTCTTAAAGGGCTACTGTAACAAAAAGGAAGCCTTACAAATTAAACTAAAATAATGCTCCTGAGGCTAATGATGCACTCCAGCCCCTGCAGTGCCCACCAGTAGTGAAAGGCCTCTACAGTAGCAGCGGATACCCTGGCTCTCTTTATCCTAGTGATCCCAGCCCTTAATCAAATAATGCCCATCACCTGTGTATCTTTAACAACATAATCAACCAACCATTAACAAGATGCAGTTAAAATTAGGCCAGTCACTCATGTCCACTGATCCCCACTACTTTGCTGTCCTGTCCCAGTGTTAGCAAGCTCTGTTGAGCAGGGGAGTGGGACACCTGCAAGAAGCAAGTGAGGTCCTGCTTAAATGTGCAGATTGGAACATTTTAGTTAGGGGACCAGGGAAAACAGGAAGACCAGGCCTGTGAGGTGACCATGGCCCTTGAGATCTTAAGATAAGGTTCAAAATTGAATTTTAGGTTTCCTTACTGGCCAGAAGGAGCACAGGCCCTAGCCTTAGGCATTTCCCACATCCCACCACTCCTCATCCCATCCCCCTCCCCTCCAAAATGATTGCCTCCAAAGCTTCCCCCATATCCTTCAACTCGTACCAGTAAAACACCCCATGGGTCCCACATTGCAGCCTCCTGTCAACAAATACCGCTCCTTCCCGCTATCCAGCTAGTTCAAACTGGATGACATCAGGCAGGAGTCTGGGACCATAAGAAATAGGAGCTGGAATAGGCCATTCCGCCCTTCGAGCTCTCAAGATATTCAATAAGATCATGATTGATCTTCTGCCTCAACACCTTCCCACACTATCCCCCTACCCTTTAGTATCCAAAAACCAATCAACCTCTGTCTTGAATGTGCTCAACAACTGAGCACCCACAGCTCTTTGGGATACAGAGTTCCAAAGATCCTCAATCCATTGAGTGAAGAAATTTCTCTTCATTTCAGTTCTAAATGGTCGACCCCTTATTCTGAGACTGTGACCCCATGTTCTAGATTTCCCAGCCGACATCTACCCCTTAAGAATTTTATATGTTTCAATGAGGTCACCTCTCATTATTCTAAACTCCAAGGAATATAGACCTAGTCTACTCAATCTCTCCTCACTGGGACAATCCCATTATCCCAGGAATCAGTCTAGTAAACATTGGAAACGAGGCTCTGGTGTTGATATATCTTTTAAAGAACTGGCATGTGCAAGTCCTGTAGGAAGAAAGGGACTCAGGTGGGATCAGTATGAGAAAATGCCAACACGGGTGAAAAGAATGTTTAAAAGTCTTGGACAGAAGCCGAAGCTGAGCGTAATAACCCAATCGTTCAGTGCTTTAGCAGTAAGAAACCAGCCAGATAAAACCCCTAAAACTTACTAATGTGACTGAAAGATGTGGCGCATGAGCTAGTGAACACATTAATCTATTACTTGTGAGGAGAGGCAGTGCCGATGGCGCTCCTCAATTTGAAATGGTGGAGCTCACGACTTTGATCTAAATAAAGTGGAAGTCCTCGATAGACTTAAAGGGCTCAAAATAAAATCATCCCAGGGTACTGAAGGGGATAAGGTAGGAGGTTTGTGAGATTTGTCAAGGATAGAGTCAATGAACCCTGGAAGACACCAACAGACTGGAAACAGCCTAAAACATGGCACTCATTTCAAAAAGTGCAGCAAAGGAAATATTGCCAGTTCAGAACCACTGGTTTTAGTTCACTATCAGATAAAACAATGAAATCAAATATCAAGATTAAATATGAGGACTACTTGTCATTTGGCCCAGTGAGCAGCAGCTCACATATGTTCTATTTTGGAAAGCTGGTTGGTGCAGGTTAGCATTGGAGCCAATCTTTACTCAGTCTTTCATTTATTTACAGAGTTAAGCATACATCTCCTAGCTCAACCATACCACAGTTTCAATAAGTATCTATCTATATGGGCTCAAGTGAAAGCCCAGTTAATGCCCTCCACCTGCATATCGTTAAACACAATTGATATACAATCAACAACATGGATTTATGGAACCAATAGCACAGAAGGAGGCCATGCAGCCCATCACGCCTCTGCTGGCTCTTGGTAAGAGCAGTTGTGCTTAGTCCCGCATCCTCGGTTTTTGTTTATAATCCTGTAAATCCCTCATCCTTAAATACCCATCCAGCTCCCTTTTAACATTATCTATGATTCAGAAGGGCAGATCTGACCTGACCGGCCTTCTTGACTGTTGAGCGGCAGTCAAAATTGTATGTGGGAAGCCCCATGTCACATGAACTCCCAAACAGCAACACACAAAGTGCCTCTGTCAAGAGAAAAATATGTCAGCTCTGAGGTGCATCATATATTGCTTTGGAAATTATCATTTCCCAGTGTGTATTGTGATCAGTCAGTCAGCTACTGCATATTTCAAAACAATTAGCTTTACTTTCTTAATTTTGACAGTTCCTATATTAATAGGACTTGACAATAAAATAAGTTGTCATGTATGACTGCTGATTAAACTGCATTAAATTCTTTGGAATTTAATGGTGAGTTTCCTGTTTAAATAAATGCCACACTCACCACCGCCTTCCTAATTAGGGATGGGTCATTATAGTGGCCTTGCCAGTGACTTCTTCTGGCTTCTCTCATTTTACTCGAGGTCACCAAAATGCTGGTTGATCACCATCTCCATCTCCTCTTGTCAGTGACCCATTTCTCTTCCAATCTCGCTGTGTTTAAGTCCCTCACCACCACTACTTTCAGTCTAGTCTTAGACCTTGCTCATCTCCTTCTTCCAGTCCCATCTCTATCACTCACCTCGTTACGTCCTCTCTCTCCATGCAAGAAATGACCTTACCATTTCAATCCCATCTCGACTGCTTTCTTCAGTGCTCCTACAAACTTCACTGACCCCCTGAAGTGCTGGCTCCTGATCTCGTCCTATCTCGTTACTCAACACATCCATTTCAGCATCTGCATCTCATGAGTATCCAGTCATTGTTCCTCTCTTCTTGATGTTGCCCAAGTTTCTGCACCATAAAACAAGACTGATTTCACAACTCTCTTATAGATTCTTCCTTTCAGTTTCAGTGATACTTTGCTATTGTATAACACTCCACAGCATATCTCCCAGTTACTCCAACCAGAGCTAAACCGTCACCCACATTCCATGAATGAGTAATTTTTAAAAATGTTACTCATCCACACAGGTCAAATAAGTCAATCCTTTCTCCATAAGTCAACCAGTTTGCCATCTTGTCCATTATAGATGCATGGAATTCATTGCAAAATAAAACATTTTGCTAAGTTTGACCTGAAGTGGCACTATACAAATGTAACTTGTCCTATTTATATTAACTACGGTGTCAGCCATGGCTCAGTAGGTGGCAGTCACACCTCCAATTCAAGGAAGATACTTACCTGGCAGGGGACAGACCTTTATTGCATTTCTGCCAGGGAAAGAGAAATGGCTATAACCAGTTGAACTCCTTACCATGGGGTACCTAACACCATCCGAGTCATGGTGAAGGGCAGCGAGCAAGGAACAGGAATGGATAGGACCTTCTTCACCAAGAGGATCCTATTCAAGCTGTGTGGTTTCGAGGCTACGGAGATCTACTGCCTAAAGGATTTCCCCAGTGCTGGTTTCTTTGATGTGACCTTCAAGCAAGTGGCAGCTTGTGTCAAACTTCTGAATGTGTTTGAGGAGAAGAAAGACCTGCCAGAAATGAAGATCCTGACGGCGGAGCTGCTCTTTGCTCTACCATTGCAATGAGAACGGGTTGCGATGGTGCATCTGTACAACCCCTACGTCCCTGTCGCTGACATGCTCACCTTCCTTACCAGGTACTTCGATAAGGCTGGGAGCTGCACTGAGGTTAAAGATAATTTAGGGATCTGGACATGTAAACGCCAGGTTAAAGTCACGCTCAAGACCGACGGTAAGGGAGCCATCTTCCACCCCCCTTCCAGATTCGCTATCGGGGGAAGCCGTGGCTACCTTGTCTACGCTGGGCAACCCAAACATTGTCGCTCATGCGGCAAGTCTGGTCATGTGGCGGCCAACTGCAGTGCTGTCCTCTGCAAGAACTGCAAACAGGAAGGGCACCAGACAAAAGATTGTAAACAGGCTAAGTGCTGCAACCAGTGGGGCGAGGCAAGTCACCTCTACAAGACCTGCCCCAAACGTTGCCGTACTTATGCACAGGCAGCCAAAGCCAACGAGGGGGAAGCAGAAGAAATGCCTCGTGTCACTCCAACTACCAAGGCCCCCAGGGAGAACAACGGGACAAAGGAGGACACAGAAAGAGACAAGGTGGAGGAAAAGATTGGGGCAACAGAAGGCCAATCAACAGCACTGCCCCCTGAACCTCCCACTTCTCAGGAGAGCGAATCAACGGAGGAGGAGGAGGCAGCAGTCGGAAAGCAGCAGGAGGAGTGGCAGCTGGTGAAGCGAGCCAAAAGGAAGAAGGGGCTAAAAAGAAACCAAGCCACTTCCCAGACAAGAGTCAAGAGGCGTCTCCTATCCGACACGGATAACAAGAGCAGCAGCTCTTCGGACGAAGAAGGGCCAGGGCGGCGCCAACAGAAGAAGCGGCAAAACGCTAGGGAGTTGGAGGATGAGACACCCGAGCTCCAGAACATTGGAGACAATGAGGAGAGCAGCGCACCCCAACTTTGCCCACAGCCCGAAGAGGCCAGTGTACCACAACCCCAGGAATCTGGGAACAGTGAGGCGCTCAGCGCACCCCAGCTCCGGGAAGCCGGGAGCAGCAACGCCCCAGAGGGGGAGAGGATTGGAGAAGCTTCTCCAACAGAGGACATTTCAAACCCCGCTCTCTGCACGGACCCCCTGATGCCACCCGAGCAGAACACCGCCAATGGGGAGGTTCAGGACGCTTTCCTCAGCCCATCCAAAGTGAAGCAATTTGAGCACACTACAGGCATGAAGGAGGAGACCAATGGTCTGGAACTCTCAGAGACAACAGGTTTGGTAAGCGACTAACTGCTTTAAAATGGGTGTAAAGATTGTATCCATAAATGTGCATAGCATTAAATCTACTACGCGATGTGTTGCGACCTTGGACTACCTTGCCAATGTCAAAGCTGACCTGTTGTTTCTGCAGGAGTGTGCGATATCGCACCTCAGCTCCGACAGACAATGGTCACGATGGTGGTCCCACGGGCCATCGATCTGGCCGGGTGGAAACGACTCTCGTTCCTCCGGCCTGGGTATTTTGCTGCGGGGAGGCAGCTTCACCATCTCCCAGGTTAAGGAGGTGGTGGGCGGGCGCCTCCTCGTAGCAGACGTAATGTATAAGAATGCTCCACTCCGGTTAATTAATGTCTACGTCCTGTCACGAGGGGCTGAGCGGCTGGAGGTTTTTCAGCAGCTCCCACTGCTGCTGGCAACCTCCAGGCCAGTCATTCTGGGCGGTGACTTCAACTGCATCATCGATGCAGGGCCGACAGCAGATTGGACGCTACGTCCAGATCCCTGATGGAAACAGTAAAGGATGCCAAGCTGCACGACGTCTTCAGCAACACTGCAGACGGAGCGCAGCGTAGATACACCTGGTCGCAGCCTGACGGGTCCGTCTGTTCCAGGATAGATTTCCTGTTTGTGTCCCGTGCATTCGCAGTCAGATCCACCGACGTCAAGCCGGTGTTCTTCTCTGACCACTGCCTCCTACTGGCTGACTGTCACTTAGAGAAGGACCAGAGGGTTGGCAGGGGGGCATGGAAGCTAAACGTGAAACTGCTGACCCCAGAGAACATTGAGGAGCTCAAGAGGGATTACAAAGGTTGGAGAACCATGAAACCCCACTTTGAGTCACTGACACACTGGTGGGAAGCGATCAAGGGAAACATCAAGAGGTTTTTCGTCCTCAAAGGCACCCAGAAAGCTAGAAAGGAACAGAGGGAAATGTCCCGACTCCAGAAAAACATGCAGAACCTGCTCTGGCTGCGGTCGATGGGGGTCGATGTCAAGGAGGAACTCCAAGAGGTGAAGAGCCAGCAAGCCTCGCTCTTTGCCTCGGAGGCCTCCAAGATCATCTTCCGTTCCAGAGTCCGCTCCGTGGAGCAGGACGAGACATGCTCACGTTTCTTCTTCCAAAAGGTACACAGAGAGAGCTCTGTGATCAGCAGCCTGAAGGAAGAAGATGGCTCAGTAAAGTCATCACAGTCTGACATTTTAAGGATCAGCAAATCCTTTTATGCCGGATTATATGACGTGAAGCCCACAGACAACATGGCCTCCCAGTCCTTCCTGTCCTCTATCACAGAGGTCTTAGACATCAGTACATGGGAGAGTCTGGACAAAGCGCTAACTCCTGACGAACTGACTGAGGCCCTTGAGTCCTTCGAGAAGAGTAAAACTCCCGGAAGCGACAGCTTGCCGGCGGAGTTGTATTCGGCTCTGTGGGACTGGATCGGCCCAGACCTGCTAGAAGTGTACTAGAGTATGCTCCTGGCCGGCAGTATGTCAGAATCCATAAGGAAAGGCATTATCACCCTCATCTACAAGCACAAGGGGGAAAGGGAGGAAATTAGAAATTGGCGACCCATTTCACTGTTGAATGTGGACTATAAAATTCTGTCCAAGGTCATCGCCAATCTGGTCAAATCCGCTCTGGAATTGGTGATCCACCCTGACCAGACCTGCACTGTGCCAGGCAGGAAGTACTCTGACAGCCTCGCGCTGCTCAGGGATACGATTGCCTATGTACAGGACAGGGGTGTGGACACCTACCTCATCAGCCTGGATCAGGAGAAGGCCTTTAACAGAATATCGCACACCTACATGGTGGATGTGCTCTCCAAAATGGGGTTTGGGGAGGGAATTCGCAATTGGATCCAACTGCTCTACACTAACATCAGTAGCGCAGTCTCAATCAATGGGTGGGAATCAGATAGCTTTCCTATTAAATCTGGAGTCAGGCAGGGCTGCCCTCTCTCGCCTGTTCTTTTCGTGTGTTGCATAGAACCCTTTGCTGAGTCCATCAGGAATGATCCGGGCAAAAGAGGAGTGACGATCCCAGGTAGTGGAGGCACTCAGATCAAAGTCTCCCTGTACATGGATGATGTCGCCGTTTTCTGCTCGGGTCCGCTGTCGGTGCACAGACTTATCCACATCTGCGACCAGTTCAAACTGGCCTCGGGAACCAAGGTAAATCGTGGGAAGAGTGAGGCCATGTTCTTTGGGAAATGGGCTAACCGATCCTTTGTCCCCTTCACTGTCAGGGCTGATGGCCTGAAGGTGCTGGGGATATGTTTCGGAGGGACCAGGGCACACGTTAGAAACTGGAAGGAGCGAGTGTCTATGGTGAAAAGGAAACTGGGCATGTGGGAGCAACGCTCCCTCTCCATTGCGGGTAAGAACCTGGTCATCAGGTGTGAGGCACTCTCACTGTTGCTGTACGTGGCGCAGGTCTGGCCCATTCCACACTCCTGTGTGGTGGCGATCACCCGAGCCATCTTCCGCTTTATCTGGAGGTCGAAAATGGATTGTGTCCGCAGGGACAGGATGTACAAGCCTCTAGATAAAGGGGGAAAAAACGTGCCCAACATCGCCCTCATACTGATGGCCACCTTTGTGTGCGGCTGCATCAAGCGGTGCGTAGACCCTCAGTACGCAAGTGTCACTACATGCTGAGGTTCTACCTGTCCCCGGTGTTGCGAAGGATGGGTCTGGCCACGATGCCGCGGAACGCTCCAAGTAGTTGGACCGTGCCGTACCACCTGTCCCTCGTGGGAAAATTTATGCAGAGAAACACCTTCGACCACAAGTCCATCAGGCAGTGGTCGGCACATAACGTCTTAAAGGCCCTGAGGGAAAAGGAGAGGGTGGATCTTGTGGGATGGTTCCCTGAGCAGACTGACAAAGTCATTTGGCAGAATGCCTCATCACCAGAACTTTCCAACAAGCACCAAGATGTAGCTTGGCTGGTGGTGAGAAAGGCCCTCCCTGTAAGATCCTTCCTACACGCCAGGAGTCTCACCCCCTCTGCACATTGCCCTCGAGGTGGCTGTGGTGGGGAAGAGACCGTTGTTCACCTCCTTGTAGATTGTGTCTTTGTGAAGAAGGTCTGGAGAGAGATGCAGTGGTTTCTGTCGAGGTTCATCCCGAGCAGTTCTGTGACAGAGGACTCTGTGCTCTACGGGCTGTTCCCAGGGACACACACTGAGACAAACATCAATGGCAGCTGGAGGATCATCAGCTCTTTGGTCTGCCCAAAACTTGTTGGTTTTCCAGCGCAAAGAGTTGTCCCCAGCTGAGTGTTGCAGACTGGCACATTCCAAGGTCTAGGACTACATGCTGAGGGACACAGTTAAGCTTGGGGCAGCCGCCGCAAAGGCGCAATGGGGAAGGGTCGCTGCCTAAGACCTTTCTACCACAGTGCACTGAGGGGCTGGGAACTGTAAAGAGCCCCTCAGGCTGTACAGATTAAAATGAATGTCTGCCAATGATTGTAATATTCATTGTTTGTTCTGATACACCTTGTGATTCATGTTGTAAAAGTTGAACCTGATTGTATTTTTGTAATAGTGATTTGAAATGGTTCGAAATGTTTTTGAAGATTTATGAATAAAGTATATTTTTGCAAAAAAAAAGATTCAAGGAAGATTGTGGGTTAAAGTCCCACTCCTGAGACTTGAGCATATAATCCAGGCTGGCACACCAGTGCAGTACTGAAGAAGTGCTGCACTATTGGAGATGCTATCTTTTGGATGGAACATTAAAATTGAGACCCCTCTCAGGGTAGAGGTAAAAGATGCCATGGCCACTATTGTGAAGAAGAGCATGGGGGAGTTCTCCCTGCTGTCCTGGCCAATATTTAACCCTCAACCAACATTACTAAACACACATTATCTACTCATTATCACACTACACTTGTGGGAGCTTGCTGTGTGCAAATTGGCAGCTATCTTTTCTAACTTGCAACAGTGACTACACTTCAAAAGTACTTCATTGGCTGTAAAGCACTTTGGGATGTTCAGCGGTCATGACAGGCATCTTTCTTTCTTTCTTATGCTGAATAATACTCCTATACAACAACAACTTGCATTTATATAGCTCTTTAAATGAAATAAAATGTTCCAAGTCAATTCACCAGAACATTGCAAAGAGGAATTTAACACTGAACCATTTAAGGAGATATTAGGGTAGGTGAGTGAAAGCTTGGTCAAAGACATAAGTTTAAGAAAGCATCTTAAAGGAGGAATGCAAGGTTGGGACGTGGAGAGATGTAGGGAGTGAATTCCAGAGCTTGGGGCCTTGACAGCTGAATGCACAGACAGCAAGTGGTGAAGTGATTAAAATCAGGGATGCTCAAGAGGCCAGAGCTGGAGAAGTGCAGATATCTCAGAGGATTGTGGGACTGGAGGAAATTGGGAGGGGCGAAGGCCATGGGGGGATTTGAAAACAAAGGTGGCAATTCTGAAATCGAGGTATTGTTTAACCAGGAGCCTATGTAGGTCAACGCGCACAGAGGTGATAGGGGTATTTGGTGTGAGTAAGGACACAGGCAGAATTTTGGATGGCCTCAAGTTTATGGAGAGTAGACCATGGGAAGCCATGTAACATAGAAACCTGGGGGAGAATTTTCGTCCTGCTGTGCGGGCGTGCAGCCAATCGCCACTCACGATCAGCTGCACGTCGCCATTTTACACGCATTTGGAAGCGCTCAGTGCTCCCTGTGCGGGCTGGTGGGGGGAAGAGGTAGAGTCGGGGCCTGTGACCTTTCACGCATGCTTGCCAAAGAGAGCAGAAACCTCCCTGAGGCATGGCGCTGAAATAAATAGAGAAAAAAATTATTTACACATGTCCCCTTATGTGACAGTGTCACATGAGCTGGGACATGTTTATGTGTTTCAATAAAATTTCTTATTTCATTTAACAAAAGCCTTCATGAAAGCTCATCCCGCCCATGGATGAGGTTTCATGATAAATGCAAAGGCCGTCTGGGCTCTTCACCTGCCCCCTGCCAACCTTAAGGTTGGAAGGGCAGCCCTATTAATTGTTTTAATTAGTTTTTAAATGGCCTTAACAGGCCTTTGACAATTCGGCAGGAGCGCAGCCGACTCTGGTGCGCGCCTGCTGAACTGAAGATGGGAATGACACGCGGTGATGTCAGGACGCACACCCGATGTCACCACGCATCATTTTACGTGTCGGCGAGCGGGGCCCCGCCCCCACATGCTGAGCAGAAGATTCAGGGCCCTGTATAAAGCAAGCTGAAACAATTGGACGGAGAGGATTAGATAGATTTTTGCATTGTTAACCAGCTTTCTGAGTCCTTATAAATTCTCAAATATGGCTAAAAAATCCTAAATTTGGGAGCACTTTTTATCTTCTTTATTCTTGCTTGAGATGTGGGTACCACTGGCAAGATCAGCATTTGTTACCCATTTCTAATTGCCCTTGATCTGAGTGGCTTGCTAGGCCATTTCAGAGATCAGTTTAGAGTCAACCACATTGCTGTGGGCCTGGAGTCACATGTAGGCCGGACTGGGTAAGGACAGCAGATTTCCTTCCCTGAAGGACACAGTGAACCAGATGGGTTTTTACAACAATCAATGATAGTTCCATGATAGTAACCATTACTGAGACTAGCTTTTTATTCCAGATTTATTTATAGAATTTAAATTCCACCAGCTGCCATGGTGAAATTTGAATTCTTAGCCTGGGCCTCTGGATTACTAGTCCAGTGACATTACCACTATGCCATCATCTCCCCCAGTTTTAATGTCTCGAATTGCAGACCAGGCTCAAAGGGCCGAATAGCCTACTCCTGCTCCTGAGTCTTATTTTCTTGTATTGTCTGTTGAAATGAGTGAGTGATGCTGTCACAGAAGCAGCTGCTATTCTTGATTGTACCAGAGGATGGCGCATCTATTTCTAAAAACAGAGGGGCAAAAATTCCTGCCACTGCACAGAAATTTAGGCTTTCCTGCTGGTTTGGCCCCTGAACCCGAGATAGTCAAGGGGTCATTAGCATAAAAGGAGCAGCCCCAGTACATTTTTGGCACCGCGTGGGTGTCTGCTCCGGATGGGATCAGGAAAATAAGACTTGAACCTTGACAGTTGGTTAGGTGAGTACACCAGCTCTTTTTGTTTTTAATGCTGCATTGCTGCTTTTTCACCAATGACCAGCATTAGTTCCCCATCAACACACAGGTAAGGAAGTCCCTCTGTTTCATACAGGTAGACTTTCCCTTGTACCCAAGTAGACTTCCTCTATCTCCGTCTACCATCCAAAATCTCTGCATTTCCCCTATTCTGGCCCCTTGCCAATCCCGATTTTAATTGCTCCATTGTGCCTTCAGCTACCTAGGTCCTAAGCTCTGGAATTCCTTCCCTATACCTCTCTGCCTCTCTCTTCCTGTGTGACGCAGCTTAAAGTCTACATTTTCGACCAAGCTCAGTGGGTAGAGTTTTCAGATTTGGGCCAGAACATTGTAGGTTCAAGTCCAATTCCAGAGACCTGAGCACAACATCTAGGCTGACACCTGCTCCTTTAACTATGGTTGCTTCTGCCTGATTCCTAAATGATTACACCAGATATTTTCTGGCCTGGATGACCACACCCTGGGCACTCATTGATAAAAGTTTTCTTATTCAAACATTGATTTCAAGATCCAGGGAGGCCTTGGGAGGCCCTTAAAGCACCACAAAATTTGGAAGTCGATAAGTGGTTTTGCGTACCATAACTTCTACCCAAAAAAAAAGTATTGGTATAATTTATCCACAATTACAACTCACAATCTCCCTGCCGCCTTTTTAAAATAAATCCCCATTGTGGTTTCTGTGATAATTAATTATGTACAGGGTTTGAGTATTACTGAAAATAGAGACATTGAAGCTTTTCATCTTGCACCCATCAGGACAGTTTGCAAGATTATCAAATATCAAATTTCTCCCTTTGAAATTTGGTATTCTTGCATCTGTCCTGATGAGTGCAAGGTGAAAAGCTTTGATGGCATTTTTTTTTCAGCAATAATTAATGACGTTCCCTATTGGTCTAGTTCAGTAGCTGAGAATACATGTAGGTATACTTTGTAAATGTCAAGCTGTATTCTAACTGGGTTAATGCTTTTGTACAAATAACTCAAGCAGAAATGTAATACTAAGCGCCTTAATTGTCCATGAACTTTTTGACCCAAATTTTCTATCTGATCTGGAGCACAGTGCTAAATGTGACACCTTCACCTATCAGCCATGGCTCAATAGGTAGCACTCTTACCTCTGAATCATGGGAGGTGGGTGTTCAAGTCCCTCTCCAGAGATTTGAGCAGAAAATCTAGGATAACACTTCTAATGTGGAACTGAGGGAATGCTGCACTGTCGGAGGTGCTGTTGGATGAGATGTAATGGCACTGGCTGCCCTCTCATATGGATGTAAAAGGCCCCAGGGCACTATTGAAAGAAGAACTGTGGACTTCTCTTGTCCAATATTTATCCCTCAACCAACATCACTGAAACAGATTATCTGGTGATTATCACAGTGCTGTTTGTGGGATCTTGCTGTGCACAAATTGGCTGCTGTGTTTCTTACATTGCCACAGTGACTACACTTCAATGGTACCTTGTTGTTGCAAAATGGTGGGGGTCTTTTACATTCGCCTGTGAGGGCAGACTGTGCTTCAACATTTCATCTGACAGCGCCTCCGGCCATGCAGCACTCCCTCAGGTCTACAGGCGGAACATTTTCCTAGATTTTGTGCTCAAGTCTCCAAAGTCGGACTTGAATCCACATCAATCGCTTGACTCAGAGGTCGGAGTGCCAGCCACTGAGCCAAGGTGAAAGAACTCTTTGCACTCAGCTCCAGAGCAGATAGACCACACGGGATCAGCAAAATTCATGGACACTAAGGTTGTGAAAGGAGCTACAGAGAGTTCTTTTTAGGAAAATCATTGGAACAAATGATGTCGGTCAGGTTCTTTCAAGTTGTGGAAATGAGGTGCATTCCTTCTTCACAGATCTTCCCTCTGGCGACTACATCCAGGAAGACCAAGCCCGCTGTTCATTCCTCTGTGAACTGAACCAGGACTGTTGTGATGAGATGGCGAGCTGCAAGTGCGGCACCAACACGGGCCAGTATGAGTGCATCTGTGAGAAAGGCTACTACGGGAAGGGGCTGCAGCATGAATGCACAGGTAGGAGCTCCCGATCTTTGCCAGTGAGAAGTCACGGGAGAATTTTCACGCCGAATGTAAAACTGTGTCCTTTGTAATACAGCGAGCGTGTACTGGAATTAATCATTTCATCCTATAAATATTCTTTAGCAATGATTATTTTCCTTGAAGAACCAATTTGCACAGGTCTGAAGTGGTAGCAAGCCAAGTCAATGAAGATTTTCACTAGGGACTGCAGCGATCCCACTGAAGATGGTAGAAAAGGAATTTTAAGATACTATACACGCTGGGAAAGAGTAAATAACTGGCTTCTATCTTTTTAATACCCTATTAACAACAGTGAAATTCTAATGATGTTGCACCCATGAGTGCTCAGATGGTCGAGCGATGGTGTGATCCAATGGAGCTCAACTAATGTTATGCGGTAGCCCCACTTGATCGAATGGCATGTTGCAACACTGTTATGACTCCTTAACTAATTGTTCCTCAACGTGTTCCTTACCGCAATTCTTTAGCGTTGCACCAGACAGTGGTTTGGAGAAAGTGTAGCCGCACGTTTCGTTGGCATAGCACGATTCACACATTGATTTTCGCTGAAGAAACTGTAAACGCACTAGGAGCTAGAAAAGCTTAGTTATGGTGCTTCAACCATCAGGAGTTGTGGGCTGGTCTCGATGTCTTTTTCCTCCCCCATAATTTTGTATGCTTGTATATATTCCGCATTTCACCAGGTTGTGGGTTCAAGTCCCACTCCAGAACTTGAGCACAAAAATCAAGGCTGAGTCTCTAGTGCAGTACTGAGGGAGTTCTGCCTCATCAGAGGTGCTGTTTTTCAAATGAGATGTTAAAGTGAGGCTCCATCTGCCTGCTCGGATGGATGTAGAAAAAAAATGCCATGGCACTATTTTGAAAAAGGGTAGTCCCTGGCATTCTGGCCAATAATTATCCCTCAGCCAGGATCCCAAAAATAGATTATCTGGCCATTGTTATTTGTATGTGTTTGAAGTGTGCAAAATGGCTAAAAGTACTTCATTGGCTGTAAAGCGCTTTTGAGACACCCGGTGGTTGTGAGGAGCACTATCTAAATGCAAATCTTCCTTTCTCTCTTTATGCATCAATCGGGAGAGAATGATTGCTGTACACATGGAGCAGGGATAAAAATCAGTTATTGAGGGAATAAAACATGCATATTATTTAGTGCCTACAGTCTTCCGACAGTACAATGTCATCTGTTGAGGAAAAATAAGTGCTAAACTTGGCCAAATAAATTGAGCTTTTAAAAGGTTTTGTAATAAATCAGTCTCCAGATACAATCAAAACCCAAGCAATTCACCAGGTAATTCATGCTACATTGGCTTGTGCTATGGATATTTCATAAAGAATGATATCCAAAATATTACTGATAACTCAATTAATCAAACACAACCTTACATGATGCTTATTAATGAAGGAACGATGCTGCACGTAAAGCTGGGAGCTCAGTTTGAACATACACCACTGGTTTTAGGGGCATTTTAATTATTTCTGGGATGTAGTTATATCGTGGGGTTGTCGTGATATAAACCAGACATCACTCTGTTGGCTTGGCTTGGTCTGGCTTGTTGCAAAATGTGAATCTCCCCAATCCCTAAATAGAAAAGCAAAATCGTCTGAGCAAAACATCCACTGAGAAAACATTTTGCTGAATCAGCGAATAGCTAAGTGGAATGTGACTTGGGGTAGATGTGTGGTGGGACTTCAACATCTGTCATAATGATGGCAATCGGGCCACCCTGGTCTATGATGGAATTTGGCAGGAATTCAAGAATTCCCAGTGAATCCATTTTAAAATGATCCCGGAGCTGAATGATGTCTGCTAGTCCTTATGGGAATGTCCGTCATACTGTAAAGGGTCATTGCAATTGGAAAAATTCTATGGTTCCTACCCAGTTGTCCCCTGAAGGTAAGTTCATTGCCACCAGAATTGGTTTCTCTGGCTGCTTTCAATGTAAGAGGTTTTTCCCTGTTTAAAATGACTGAAGCTCTGTCCTTAACAGATTTTCTGGTGGGGCCCACAGCCCTGATGTCCTGACATCCCCACTGCCCTTGCTCTTTCAACTGCATCCTCATACCCCCTGATCTCCTGATATCCCTACTTCTCCTGCTCACCCAACCCACTCTCCCACTGCCCCCACTTTTATTGACCCCATGCCCCCACTGCCATTCCTATCCTCGCTCAGGCCAGATGGGCAGGTATCTCAACTTAGCTCTTACTTTTACTCTTGTCCTCACCCCTATTTTATGAGGGTTACAGTGACCACCTCCAGCACCTAACACTCTCCTACCCTGCCTCCAACCTGCAAACTGTTCCAGCGATATAATCAGCCGTGAGAGCAGATGATCTATACGCCAACTGCACTGCTGCTCCTGTGGCGACACAACAAGGTTTCACATCTCCATGACGTACAGAGCACAGTTTAAATTGTGGTTCGAGGTCCTGTCTTGAATTGGTTCTGTTCACCCCACGCAACTTTGACTCAGGGGTTTGAACATTCACCAGCAAAGTGATTGCAAAGTGTGAAGGAGTGAACATCTCAACATTTAATGGACCTCCTGCTGCTTGATGGCTTTAAAATGAGGCAAATTCTCTGTGGACCACTAAGGATCAACATTGACCATTCCCAGATTATTATATTGATGTGTATGTATTTTATTAAAATCCATTGACTTGGACTTTCAATGTTACAATTTGCGATTGTGGTATTGTATTGGAATCTAACATTCAATGAGAGTCTGGCAGACTGTTTTATAGGAAAAATGGCTGGAAGTTATAAATCTTTCGGCATGGATTACTGAATCATTTTCTACATGGAAACATTCCTGCCGTTTATCATTTCCATCTGCCTTTTCCATTTGCCACTCTCAATTTGCACTATTAGACGGACTCAAGGGGCTGTATGGCCTCTTCCTGCTCGTACTTCTCATGTTCAGATGAAAGAAATGTCTTTAGCCTCAGTAAAGCCAGCCATTGCAGTATTCAGGAGCAATTCAAAAATGATTTAGACTTTTTTTAGGGGAGTTACATTTCTATCAATTCAGGAGACAACCCGAAACATGCAACTCAAGACTAAATGATGCACATTGGAAGAGCTTCAAATTGACCGATGATTGACTCACATTTATAGTGCCTTCAACATCGTCAAACATTCCAAGGTGCTTCACAGCAGTGTTATCAGACGAGAATTTGACACCGAGACACACAAGGAGACATAACGTGACCAAAAACTTGTTCAAAGACAGAGGCTGGGATTTTCGGGTCCCGCCCATCGCAGGGACAGAAATTCCGGTCTGAAGTCAATGGACCTTTGACTGGTCCATCAAATTTTACACCCTGCCCACGGTGGTTCCCACTGTGGGTGACACAGGAAAATCCCGCTCTGAGGTTTTAAGGAGCCTCTTAAAGGGGGAGAAAGAGGCAGAGAGGTACGGGGGGTGGGGTGGGGGTGGGGGTGTGGTTTGAGGTTTAGGGAAGGAATTCCAGAGTTTAGGGCCCTGGGCAGCTGAAGGCATGGCCGCCAATGGTGGAGCGACGAAAGCGAGGAATGCGCAATAGGCCAGAATTAGAT
Organism: Carcharodon carcharias; assembly: GCF_017639515.1. Taxonomy (NCBI): domain Eukaryota; kingdom Metazoa; phylum Chordata; class Chondrichthyes; order Lamniformes; family Lamnidae; genus Carcharodon; species Carcharodon carcharias. The sequence goes on from NC_054470.1 coordinate 110,893,685, forward strand.
CAGTGCCGAATTCTCGGAGGGTTGTGAGGCAGGAGGAGGTTATGGAGATGGGAGGAGGGGGCGTAGCTGTGAGGCCATGGAGGGATTTGAAAACAAGAGTGAAAATTCTAAAATTGCTAGGCCAGAAGCCAGTGTAAGTCAAACATGTGGTATTATACATATCCTGACCCTGATTTATGAATCTGGAAGCATATGCTATTATAAGATTTAATACTGGGGCCTTCACTTAATTTAATAGGATCTTTCTCAAAATATCAAAGAATAATCATGGATAATGAAGCCCATTTGGATTGTTTGATTTATTGATCTAGAGCGATCCTAATGCCCTCGCATTCCATCATCCAATCACATTCCAGGGATTTTGCCTGCTCTCCTGTATCTGAAACTTATTCCTCAGGTTGAATAATTTGTGTTCAGCGTTATTTCCTGAATGTCTGTCCTAAAAGCCGCCACCTGCAGCTTGAACCTGTGTCCCCTTATTCTACTCCAGCATCTTTTCTCTTGTTAAGATCAATATAAGATAGTCACCAGAAATCCAATAGGGAATTCAGAAGGAACTTCTACACCCAAACAAAATGCTAAGAATGTGGAACTCACAGCCGTTATTCCTATCCTTAGCCAGTTGGCAAAGTATAAATTGTGGCACTAATACTTAGGACAGGATTTTCCCGTCGGTGAGCAGGGGGCGGGGCCCACTTGCTGACACATAAAATGACATAGTATGATGTCGGGCGGAACTCCCAATGTCATCCCGCCCCATTTAAATTTTCAGATAGGTGGGGGCACAGCAAAATCAGCTGTGTGCCCACCGACCTGCTTATGGTCAATTGAGGCCATTGACAGAGTCATTGAAGTAATTAATGGACCTGCCCATCCAACCTTAATGTTGGCAGGCAGGCCAGGAGCCTTGGCGGGCAATAGAAAAAGCATCAAACCTCATCCACCGGCAGGTTTTAAAAAATTTAATTAAAGTTTTTTAAAAAGTTACGGACATGTCCCAACTCATGTGACAGTGTCACATGAGGGGACATGTCAGGGAATTTTTTTTTTCTATTTTTAACAATTTGTACAGTAGAGATGATCTCCCTGAGGCAGCACTTAGCCTCAGGGAGATGAGTGCGCTTTTTCGTGTGCATGCGTGAAAGAGTGCGCTGTTGATTTTGGAATTCCCCCCCCCTGCCTTCACAGTGCTTCTGTGTGGACATCACGCTGGGTGGGCCTTAATTGGCCCGCCCACGCAAAATAGCAATGGCACCCCCCCGCCCGATCGCCCGCACTTCAACTTCCCCCCCAATGGGGGGAAAATCCTGCTTTTATTTACAGAATGCAGTATTACATACATCTGCTCCCTACCTAACAACCCCAGTGTCCCAGCAGTCTCCCTTTATACTCTTTTGACTATACCAGTAAAATAAGATAATTAACCAATTAACCAATTAAACAAACCAATTAGACAAATTAACAACCCCCTAAAGGGGCACTGTAATGAAAAACAGACATTTAAAGGAAACTCATGTAATTATATCAAAATGTTATTTCTGGGGCAGATGAAGCACTCCAGCCCCCACAGTGCCCACTGGCCGCGGAAGGTGTTAAGCGTACCAGTGGACAACGCGTGCTCCCACTCCAGGGATGCGCGGCTACAAACATAGCTGAGGAAGAGGGGCAGACGGTGAGGCTAGACGATCCCCTCAACTGCCTGAACCTATTATTGGCCACGTTGGCCAGGCCCAGGAGCAGGTTTACAAGGTCACCTTCTGCTCTGCTCACCACAACTTCCGCTCTGCTCGCCCCCCGTCCCCTCCACACCGGGTGGCCTATGATCAGAGTCAAGGGGCTGAATCGCTACCAAAGGTTGAGGCTGCAACCTCGGGCAATCTACATAAACATGGAACATATCTGCAGAAAATACAGGCAGCCTGGGAGTCTGTGAACCATCTTAGCCTGCGTTTGTACGGGACTGCTGCATGTTACACCCTCCATGCCAGATCCCCAATGGTAAGGGGGAGCCCTCCACTGGGACCTCCCACCACCCCGTCGGACGGCATGACAGAACGCCACACCATGTCCGGACAATTGACGAGGGCAGTGAAGTGAAGGATGTGCGGCAGCAGCCCATACAGGAAACCCATCCACGCAGAATGCAAAGGCACAGAGGGAATTTCCGCGCAACGGCTCAATTTGTGGGGCTGAGGTTCCCAGGGGAGGTTTCAGGGCTTGAGGACAATGTGAAACTCTGAACGGGGGGTCGGTCGAGATGGGAGTCACCACGCACTTGAGCCATCTCGACACCAGGGGTGCGGTATCAGGGCTGAGCATCATGGCTTTAAGGCTCTGGATGACATTGGCTGCGAGCTGGACATCGACCGGCTTATGGCGCACCAGTTCATGTGGCATCCTCCAGCCCGCTCCTCTGCCATCCAACACGCTCCAGACCCTGGTCGCCCCAGTAGCTCGATCCCTCCACTCTACCAGCCACATGAACCCGTACTGTTGGAGGTTCAGATCCCTGAGCAGTGGCTCCGGCTACCACTCCTCACAGCAGAGAGCTCCGGTGTGAAAAAAAAAACAACCTCCGCACTCTCATCTGTCTTCCACTAGCCAGTGTATCATGGCAGTGGAGACAGAATTAGAGTCTTAAGAGCCTCGATAGGCCTATGGGTCAGCAAGCTAATGGGCGCCTTACTCACCTCCCACCCCCCCATATTCTGGGACCAGATCGGGGTGGGGAGGAAGGCAGCGGGCTAGTCAACCATCATATTTCACATTCCACTACCGAAAACACATCCAACAGGAGGGTTGTAAAATCAAGCCTCTCATTGCTTTTTTCCTTTTTGTGCTCAAGCCTTGGAATGGGACATGAACCCAAGACCCTCTAACTCAGGTGTGAGAGTGCTACTCACTGAACCACCGCTGGCATTGCTTCTTAACGACCAAACAAGATGCAGTACTCAAGGTGAGGTCTGGCGAGAGTGCTACAGAATAAGAGCTCTACCTCCTCCATTTTATTTTCTGTAGTTTTGACGACATGGTTCAACATCCTGTTGGCTTTGTTGGTTACTTGGATGTGTTTCCTAAGACTGCTAGGTGCCTTCAGCTTCATCCATAGCTACTCCAGTGCCATTCAAGGAATACCAGGTTCATTTTATTTACATCCTACATATAGTATTATATATTTTTCTGCATTAAATTTCACCAATGCCATTGTTCACCCAATAACACATTTTGCCCAATACCTGTTTCCGACACTTAACTGTCTCCCCTAGCTTTGTATCATCTTCAAATTTTCCCTTTTTTGCATTAAGTTTCTCAATCCATGTTTACGTACATTGAGAAATAATAGAGGTCCCTACCCCATCCACAAACATTCACTCCCTCCACCACCAACGTAGCAGTGTGTACCATCTAAAATATGCACTGCAGGAATTCACCAAGGCTCCTTCGACAGCATTTTCCAAACTCACGACCACTGCCACCTAGAAGGACTAGGGCAGTAGACACATGGGAACACCACCACCTGGAAGATCCCCTTCAAGCCACTCACCATCTTGACTTGGAAATATACTGCCGTTCCTTCATTGTCACTGCGTCAAAATCCTGGAACTCTCTCCCTAACAGCACTGTGGGTGTACCTACACCAAATGAACTGCAGCGGTTCAAGAAGGTAGCTCACCCCACTGGCTTCTTAAGGGCAGTTAGGGATGGGCAATAAATGCTGGCCTAGCCAGCAATGCCCACATCCCATAAGTGCATTAAAAAAAACTTTACTCTGTATTGTCTACGCTCCCACCCCACTCTATCGCACTCCCATATAATACTTTGAATGAATTGTTTCCCACTCTTTGACCAATTTCGTATCCATTCCCAGGGTCTATCCTGAAGCCACACAGCTTTGAATTTGCTTAATTGCCTTTCATGGGGTACTTTGTCAAGAGCCTTTAGAAGTTAAGATGCACCGCACTATGGGATATGGTAGCCTATTGGCTTTGTTACTGGGTTAGTAATCCAGAGGCCTAGGCTAGCCTAGGAGACATGAATCCAAATCCCATTATGGTTGCTGGGGGAATTGAAGTTAAGTAAACCTGGATTAAAAAGCTTTTTCCAGCAATGATGAGTATGGAACTGCTAAACTGTTGTAAAATAAGAGCAGAAAGTGCTGGAAAAAAAACTCAGCATCTGTGGAGAGAAAAATAGAGTTAATGTTCTGACACTATTGTTCATAATGTCCAACATGACTTTTCTTCGGAAATGTTCCAGGACAGTTGGCCACCCGAAACGCGGCCCTGTTCTTCGCAAACAAAGGAATATGTTCAAGCCTTGTGCCTTTTCTTGAGTTACTCAGGAGCTTGGGCAACCTATAGATCCCCATCATTTTCTCCAAGGCAATGCCTTGGCCAATCACAGTCGACTTGCCAACCAATCAGTACCTTTTTGCCTGTAGTATAAATTGTTGTGATTGTTTAAAATTTGACACTGTTGTGTTTGTCCCGATGAGTGCAACATGAAAAGATTCCACAACAAGTCTCTTTTTCCAACATTGTTCTATTTAACCTCAACTGTGATGCTAATTTTCCAAGTACCTCTCACCATTTTTTAAACCCTTTTTCTGAAACTTGTTGCATTTATTTCAACGAGCATCCTCCCATCTGCTGTCCCTTTCTGGAGGATTTGTGCATGACATGTTTCTTCTTTATCTCATTCGTTCACAAACCCATTTTAGGGGCCATATCTGTTTAATCTGGAGAGGGGATGCAAGTTTGCTTGGTGGACCGTGAGGGCCCTCTAGTCCCACAAGCAGTACAGGCAAGGCAAATACCTTCCCAACACGGCAGTCCTCACCTCCATTTACCTGCCGAGATTCCTGAAGACTGGGAAACCCAAATCACTAAAGTGTTAAACCTGAAAGCCAGATCAAGTTGGAGGCATGCACCCTCATTATACTATTTACAGGGTCAACGCGCCTCACGGGAGCACTGGTTATCAGCTGCCTGTCGAATCCCTGTTAAAAGCAGAAGTTGAAATCAAGATTGAGATTTTTTAAAACTTTCACACCCCACCTGACCCAAATCCACCTTTTTCCAGTGGTTCAAATCACTATTCCCTTAAGAACACAACCTTCCTGGCTGGGAATTTCTTATCCAGCCATTTCAGACACGGAAATGCTTAAGGTGCTTTTAGGCTCAACAGGCAAACTCTGACTGACCTCTACATCAGAGTGACTTGCCAATTCATGTCCGTTGTTACTGAGGGACTGAAGGTGTTAGGAGCTGTTAAATTCTTGCAGGATTACACAGACATTGGCCTGTCGATTTTACTGCATTCAATGGGTCCCAGCTGGCTTATTCATTCTAACGTTGTTCGACATATAATCCAGTAGAGGGTCACTTAATAACCATTGCTAGGTATTCTGGACTGGTACTGTTGTAGCACATGACTACATTTATTTCACATACTGAAAGGGCCAATGATTTCACTCCATGCCAAAGGTCTCCGGGAAAGAAAGCGTTTATATAGCGCCTTTCATGATCTCAGGATGTCCCAAAGTGCTTTACAGCCAATGAAATATTTGTTGGCAAATTGTCCAGGCAGTTGTGTGTGCTTTGATCATTTAAGCAGGATGAATAGGGGTCCCTATGGGTACCAGAGAAGGTACATGAAGATATCACTGCTCAGCTTAATCATGTTGCACAAATATAAAGAAATAACTTCTGATAAGGCTGAATTATAAGGCTATAATGTAATATACTATAGGACTATCTTGAGATGTACTTTTTTTATTCGTTCATGGAATGCAGTAGAGGTTGGGGGTTTAGAAGGTGCTACCGAAGGAGCCTTTGTGAGTTTCTGCCATGCATCTTGAAGATGATACACACTGCTGCCACTGTGCATCAGCGGTGGAGGGAGTGAATGTTTAAGATGGTGGTGGTGTTACAGTTCACTCAGGGAGTCTGAGTTGCTGTGGAGCTTGCGCTTTTACATGCATGTTGTAGCTATGGATAGTGATGAGAGAGGCTGCAACTTTCTTTCCATCACATGGCTGACCAGGAATCGCTCCCGCTCTTACCACCTGGCATTGGCGTGTGTTGCAAGGATTTGCAAGTTGATGCTCCGGCTGTTTGGCTACATTATGAATGCACCTTCCTCAGCCATGAAGTCCTAGGGTGAGTCTTGAACCTAGGGCTTCTGACTCAGAGGCAGGGTCACTACCCATTGAGCCACAAGACTTCCCATTTAAGATGGCGGATGGGGTGCCAATCAAGCGGGCTGCTTTGTCCTGGGGGTCAATTGAAAATGTCAAACTAAGATTGATAAATGTTCATATAGGCAAGGAGCGTTACGGGTTGTGGACCAAAATGGATAGATGGAGTTAAGATACAAATCAGCCATGATTTAATTGAATGATGGAACAGGCTCAATGGGCTGAATGGCCTCCTCCTGTTCCTTTGTTCCTATCCAGCTACTAAATCCGCCTCTTGCTGGTATTCAGAAAGGATTTGTGACTTTTTGCCCCTCTAGCAGGGCCCCCCATCATGGCATAATGAAAAATCCCAGAATGTGACACATTCTTAATAGCACTTATAGGGTGGATGGGAAATAATATCCACAATGGTTGAAGCAAACTTCTTATGAATTTCCAATCATTTTAAATAATTTAAGAAATGCGATAAGCTTAAAGAAATGTTATTTCAGGTGTAATGGGGTGGCGTTTTTCAGTGCAATAATTATCATCATTATCCTATAATTTGTCTCGTTTCTACAGATAGCCCTGGAAAACTAATCAGGGAATTAAGTCCAGCAATATTTCTTTTTTTCACCTGCAAGGGAATTTTTTTATGAGCAATGCATTTTATTTTTCTGGTCTAGGATTCTATCCAAACCATGTGGTGAATATGAACTAAATCATACTGGCAGATGAGACAGAATGGATTCCCAGGTTTCTAGCCACCTTACTGTAATATTCCAATCTGCACGTTCATCGAATAAATCAGAAATAGTTTACCATGAGCATGAACATCTCTACTCCATATATATTGCAAAACTCTGAGGTACAGAGGGATCTGGGTGTCCTGGTATGTAAATCATAGAAAGTTAGTATGCAATTACGGCAATTAATTAGGAAGGCAAATGGAATGCTGTTGTTAATTGCAAGGGGAATGGAATATAAAGGTAAAAGTAAAATACTGTGGATGCTGGAAATCTGAAATAAAAACAGAAAGCGTTGGAGAAGCTCAGCAGGTCTGGCAGCATCTGTGGAAAGAGAAACAGAGTTAACGTTTCAAGTCTGTATGACTCTTCTTCAATGGAATATAAAATTAAGCAAGTTTTGCTCCAGTTGTACAGGGCATTGGTGAGGCTGCATCTTGAGTACTATGTACAGCTTTGATCTCCTTAATTAAGAAAGGTTTTATGTCTTGTGTAAATTAGTTCATTAATCAGCCAAACTCTAACTGCACACCTTCCTATGTTCTCCTCAAATCCTGCTTGCAATCAGTAATGGGGAGAGACTGATGTAAGAATAAACAGTGATGATTTATTGAGACATGGGGCAGAGCACCAGATCATACGTGCTCACTCAGAAACTTCCAGAACTAGACTTACAGTTCGCAGTTGCCCACGCTGAACAGTGATTCATCATTACTGTCACATGATCAGTACACTTGCATTCTCTTAAAGAGACAGGCAACTCACTTTACCACAAAAGGATATAAATGCATTCGAAGCAGTTCAGAGAAGGTTCACTCACCTGATGCCTGGAATGAGGGGCTGAGGTGGGGGTGCTATCTTATGAAGAAAAGTTAGACAGACCAGGCCTGTATCTGTTGGAGTTTAGAAGAATGGGAGATGATGATCTCATTGACACATATAAGATCCTATGCCACCGTCTCCCCTTATACTGGTGTTCCCATTCATCTGCTGCCCTTGTCCTCCTAGGTGCCTGAGGTCTGGGTTTGGAAGGTGCTGTTGAAGGATCCCTGGTGAGATGCTGCATTGCATCATGCAAATGGCACACACTGCAGCCACTGTGTGCCACTATGTGTGGTGGATGGAGTGAACATGGGGTTGCATGATCCAATGATAGAGAAACCAACCATTTCTGAAAGACCTTAATGAAAACTTCTTCTCATGTGTCATTTTGAAATGTGGAATAAAATGCCACCTAGTGTATAAATGTAAAAATTGCACAATCATTAGTTTCTGATGCAAGAGGAATGCTTGGGATATCAGTTAAGTTGAAGACAGCGAAGGTAAAGGTTGTTTTGATATGGATTAAAGCTGACAATGTTGGCAGTACCTGAGCTGTGAGTGCTGGGATTGAGGTGTGATCTCTTGTAGATTAGAAACTGGGTGGCCTCCACGGATTTATGCAAATGCTACTATTTTGGGTGTTAAAGTTTGAGCTCTCCCAAAACTTCCTTTTCCCCATTCCCCATTTGCGGTTTCAATATTAGTCAGATATACTGTGACCTGAAGCTTACACTCACCTAACAGTACGGACACAGATCATTCAGCCCGAATGGTCTGTACCAGTGTTTATGCTGCACACGAGCCTTGTCTCACCCTACTTCATCTCATCCTATCAACATATATTTCTATTTCTTTCTCCCTCATGTACTTATCTAGTTTCCCCTTAAATGTATTCATGCTAATCACCTCAACCACTCCATGTGGTAATGTTCTCCACATTAGCGCCACTTTTGTAGGCATCCACACATGCCCCTGGTGACAGCAGCCTGCCTTAAGATTAATAATTACTCTTTTACAGTTATATAGCAGAAGCTTGCTTTTCTGCCTACTACATCTTTCAGGCTAATACTGGTAGTCAGATTTATTCTGATAACCATAACTATAGAGAAACAGAAGAATACAGGAGAGATACAAAGAAAACCATAAAGATTGAATCAGCCACTAGAGTTTAAATTTCTTCTTCAGGATGTATTCCTGACCCAGTCCACTAATCTATAAGAATTTGGAGGCATGGACCATTGTAGACATCTTGTTTAGATGTTTATTGGGTGAAGCAATATTCATCCCTAGCACATGGGTGTAGATTTTACAAAAATAATTCAAGACTTACCATAAGAACCTTTTCTGTTCCATTGCCTTTAGAACTGATCGAGTCTGGACTGCACAGACTCCAACAAATTCACATCTAAAATTGCAATCGGGATCATATTTATGTCATAGGACCCCATTTTCAGATTAATCACCTGAAATACGTAGGTACTTTAGACACTGCGTCTCTTTTTCCACTATGTAAAGTGGCATGACATAGAATCCTCAGATCCTAGATCACAGAACAATGGACTAAGCTGTTAAATTTGATCTTCGAAGTGCTAGCAAAAACAAATCCAGATACTATTTAATAAAAAACAGATTATGACACTGGAAAGTAAAAATGTTATTTCCTACTTGGCATAAGTGCCCTTATTATTAAGATGCACATCCTCCAGGAGCAAAGCTATAAGTTGGACTATATTTGGAATTTTAGATTAACTTGAATTATGAAATAAGGAAAATAAATAAAATGGTTTGCAATTTGTAATACCAACCTTTACATAGAAAAATGAGCAACCTGCATTAACAAACCTGGTATGGAGGGAGCAGGAAAATGTGGCATTTAACACTCCACTATTCTCCCTCAATCACTTATGCTCCCTCCTAACCCTTGCTCCATCATGTCTCATAACTCCCACCTTCTCACTACTAAGTTCAGCTTCCTATCATCTCTGCTTTCCCAACCTCTTTTCCTTCAAACTGCATTAGCAATCCTTATATTCTTCTTCCTCCAACACCCAACATGTTCCACTGACATTCAGTTCACCCTTTATCTACTAACTTCACTCTCAAGAATAGTGTCAAGAGGTCAGAGGTCCCCCTCACCATCAACAGGTTTCTACCCTCCCTTCGCTCCCCAATCCACACTTGCCCCTCCTCCATCCCTTCTTATGTAGTTCCTTCAAAAAAACTCTTTTTGCAAAATTCAACATTATGTTTCCAAAAGGAATGTCACATTAGCATGAGGAAAGAAACTGCCTTTCTCTCTTTCACACTATTTTGATTTTTCCCTGTCAGTCTCTCTCATCTCAAAGTCATTAAAATCACTGTCTCATTGTGATTTGCTTTGACCATTCCTGACTTTCAAACATGGGTGAGATAATGTGATGACACGTGTGCTGGGAAAAGCCCGTATGTTGTTTTATGTGATGTAAAAATTTGCTGGAGAGTATTCTTAAAGATTGTTAATTGGTTTCTTGATTATGACATCATAAGGCTCCAACAAATGACCATATGACCTGGATTTGCCATGGGGTTGATCAGCTAAGAAATCAAGGGTAAATAGAAAGCTAATTGCATTGGAAAGGATTGGCCCACATTTGCTGTTTGGCAGTTGAGAACACTGGGAACTCAAGCAGATGGAGAACAATCTAGGCTCTCTCTGAATGGTACAGTTTGCTGTTTGACATTCTAGGAACAGACCTTGGTGTTGAAGCAGGTCTCTGAGAATAATGCAATGGCTGTGTTACTGTGTCTGTGATATATTTGGAAGGGACAGGATACTGAAGACAGGAAGAGAGAGGGATTATGGATTGGACAATACTCATTGGTGCTGTTGAAGTGGTGCCAAAGCCCACCATTTAAAAAGGGTTGGAGAAGGGAGTCTCTGGGGATTCTGTGCTATCAGGACTGTTGTGACCTGAGTGAGAGAGGGTTCATAGACGTGCACTTTGTTGATGGTAACAGAGTCCAGAAGCTTTGTATGAAATATGGCTGCTGGTGAATGTGATGCAAAGAATGAAATGATTGAATAGGAAGTGAAAGATCCTACAAAATGATGACCAAGTTAGAGAGGCTGTGAGATTATACGTGATGGCACATTTGTTCCGGAAGTAATGCAAGTGTTTGTAACTACATGAGGCGTATCTTTGTTGTGTTCGTTATTTCAAGTGAAAATTTTTTCTTTGTTTGAAATATCCTTCACTTGTTAATTAATGTTTGAACCATGTTGATTTTAGTTGGTTTGTTACAGTGGGGGATTCTTTTCTTTTGAAGGTAATCTGTCTCTACAGGGATCATAACAATAATTAGTTGGCTTAAATAATCAACTGGTGTTATTTTTGAAAATTGAACTAAAAGTAAATTATGACATTTTTGTTCCCTACCTATTTTTCACTTTACCTTTTAGCGCTCCTCCTTTCTCTTTTACTCCACTTTCTCTCTTTCTTGGTTTAATACACTTTATAATGCTTACAAAACACAAAATAAAACTTATAGCAAATATGTAACCAGGACTGTAATTTGTATTTTTCTTATGCACACACAAAACCCTTTGTTTAAAAAAAAGCTCAACATAAACGTTATTTCAATTAAGCTTTTGAAATTTGTATTATTGTTTTGGGCAGATTCCATTATCTAAATTCAATGCACAAAGCGATTGCCCCCTGCATCATTATTAGGTCCAATTGCAAGGTTTTGGGAGAAGGTGAGGCTTTCATATATTAACATAAATTAAATAAAAATACAGAATGTTGGAAACACTCAGCAGGTCAGGGAGCATCTGTGGAGAAAGAAACAGAGTTAACATTTCAGGGTCAAAACCGTTCACCAGAGAAAAGATTCTGACGAAAGATCATTGACCTGAAATGTTAACTCTGTTTCTCTCCCCACAGATGCTGCCTCACAAGTTCCAGCATTTTCTGTTTCTATTTCAGATTTCCAGTATGCCTGGCATTTTGAATCTTTAATTAATTAATTATATGACGCAAAAAACAATTCAGCAGATAAACTTAATTAGATCATTGTGAAATCTGTAGTTTTTGATGTTAACCATTTATTTTGTTTAAACCTTTATTTTGGACATTAAAACTTTAATTGCTAAGGAAAGAAACATCAGTTAAAAAACATTTCAGAAAACCTTTGAGCCATTTAGCTTTGTGTAGATGTAGAAAAGCTTCCTCTCCATTTTCTGCTAGTCCTCTAGTTATAAAGGCTATCATTACCTTAGCCATTTTGATTACTTTTTGCACCTGATTACTACAGTTTAGTGACATGTGTACATGGTTCCCCAAATCTCTTAGAGCCTCCACCGCTCTTAGCTCATCACAATTTAACTAATACTTGTATCCATCCATTTTTGTTCTAAGATGGATGATCTCACACTTACTCCATCTGCCCCAGTTTCACCTCTTCCCTTAATGTATCAATGGCTAGTATTTTGCTGTAAGAGTAATTTTGAGGCTATCAGCAGTCACCATTATTGTGGAATAAATTGTGCAGCAGCTTCCAATGTCTGCACATGCTTACGTAAACACAAAAATCAGCAAATTGTCCTGCTCCTCAAGATGCTTCTCTCTAACAGTACCTTGCTGAAAAACTCAACATTCAAATGCATGAAGGGTGTGCAGTTGCAGTACTTATCCACTACATAACCACTAAATATGTCAGAAAAAGTTATGGCTTGTCCATTCAAATGTAATTGAAAACTTATCGGTATGATAAGTCTTAATTACTGCCAAACAACCTCTCTAGAACTGAAAATTTTGTTTTACAAGTGTCGATGTCATTCCTTCAGATTTTACTTTTGTTGGAGATTTTGAAAAATGAAAAACTTTAGGTAAAGTTTGTCTTATTTCTACTTTCTTTATATTACTCCCTTAATCCACTCTTTCTTTCCCTTTATTTTGTTTTCTCTCCATGACTTTGCTCTGAATTAAATATTCTAACTAGTACTTCCTGGTTTAGACTCTGCTTGTCTCAGTAAGTATTCTTCAAACTGATTGGTTCAGGATACACACTATTGCTCGGTCTATTCACGCACCCTGCAGATTTCCTGTAAAGGGCATCGCACTTTCTCAACTATGCGATAACCTCAAACTCCCAAGCAAAAGCCCACAGGACATTTATGGGCAAGTTCAAACGGAATGAACAATGATTCACCACTGACCACAAAATCCAGGTACCTTATATACTCCTGTCTGCAGTAGTTACTATGCCACCAATCTTTATGTCATCACCAAGCTTGGATACATGGCTCTGTTTACAAACATGGTATGAAAGCATTGATGACATTGACTGCCTCTACAGTGCACATCATATATGTGGATTCCTCATTTTGAAATAATCCTTGCTGATTTTACTTCAGGACAGAAGGGAAAGAAAGAGCTGAAAGATGGGTCCACCCTCAGACTCTTCCCGACTCATTAAATGAGTGAAGTAAGTGGAAGTGAAGATGGTGAAAGGAGCACAATGTGAAACTGCCCATGGTTCGAAGAATAGAAATACAGAATTTTTTTAAAGGTGTTATGGACAGGGAGAGGTGGTAGGATAACTTTTCCCCTTTCGTTCTTACCTTTTGATTGACAGCAACAAGATATTTTTTAAGAAGCAGAATTTTGAACCTTTTGCATGCTGTGACTTTAAAGAATAGACATGAACAAGTTTTCTGTTAAGTTTCAGTCAGAAGAAAGGATGAACATTTATTTATACAACACCCGAAATGTCAACACAATGAAACACCCACTCCCACAAATGCACAGACGCAAACCCACACAAGAAAAGATGAGTTCTAGAGCCAACACATGTACTTAGATTACTAACAGAGTAACAAGAAATAGATTACATGTTCTTAACCAGACCTTTAAGATGAAACAAATTGAAGACCTGAAGAATTCTCTCTCTTGATTCTTTGAAAGCAATGGAGGTTGCAAGTTTTTGGGTTTTTCATATGAAAATGTGGTCGAGCTTCTGTAGAGAAGAACTATAATCTAGCGGGTGAAGACAAATTAGCCCCTTTCACTTCCTGAGATGACTGTCTTCTTTTAGGCAGGACATTTTTCTTCTTTGCTGGGTGTGATCCCTCTGTGTTGCTGGTCCCAGACTGCCTTATTGGGTTCCCCTTGTGGTGTAATAAAATATCGACCACATCACCGGCTGGTTTTGGTCATGTGATGACAGTTTTGATGTGTCCCATTGTCCATATAATGGGTTGGAGATTGATAGACAATTTTGGGGAGGGGGTGGTGGTGAGAGAGTGGTGTGGTGATTGATATCCCATCAATATACCAGTTATGGTCAGCTCACTGAAAGTCCTTATTTGATATCCCATCTTTATGATGCCGCAGGTCTGGTAGCCATTGCCTTTCATGTCCCTTCCATTGAAATGGTGAGGGTCAGTTAATTGGCACCTGGAAAACCTGTTTGCATTTTTAAGTAACCTCCCAGACATTTTGTCTCTGTCTGTCCAGAAACCACAATCAGAAGTCCTCTGACTTTCCAGGAACCATTTTGAGAGGGAACAGTGTCCATTATTCCATGTTGCTCCTTTTCGAAAAATCAATTATCTTTACTGGCACAATGTGACTGTCACAAAGGTGAGAAATTAATAATTGTTGGTATGCAGAGGGATTTAGGGGCCCTTGTACACAAACCTCGGTAAGTTAACATGCAGCTACATAGAGCAAGCAATCAGGAAGGCAAATGGTATGTTAGCTTTTATTGCAATGGAATTGGAGTAAAGATTAAGAAAGTTTTACTGCAATTGAATAGGACTCTGGCGAGACCACACCTGGACTACTCTGCAGTATTGGCCTCAACACCAAAAGAATGATACGCTTGCCTTAGAGAGGGTGCAAAATAAAGTTCACTAGATTGATTCCTGTGATGAGAGGACTAGCCTGAGAGGTTGAGTAGAATGGGCATATGTACTCTGGACTTTAGAGGAATGAGAAGAGTAGTAATTAAAATGTATTCAATTCTTAGAGTGTTTGACAGGGTAGAGGTGAGAGGCTGCTTCCCTTGGCTGGAAAGTCCACAGCTAAAGGTCACAGTCTCAGAATAAGGGGGCAACCATTTAGGACTGAGCTGAGGAGAAATTTCTTCACTCAGAAGGTTGTGAATCTTTGGAATTCTCAATCCCAGAGAGCTGTGGGTGCTCAGTCACTGAGGATATTCAAGACTGAAATTGATCGACTTTTGGACAATAAGGGAACCAAGAGATATGGCGGAAAAGTGGATTTGAGATTTGGGAAAGGTAATCACCTTAGTAAATAGTGGAGCAGGGAGCCTATCACTTGCTCCTGCTCCTGTTTCCTATGCTTGTCAAACAGCCAGAGTGTGTCCTGGGCAGCAGAATATCTTTCAGACAAACCCTAAGAATTAAGTATGGGTTGTAAGACTTTATTAGTATTTTTTTTATTCTTCCATGGGATGTGGGCATTGCTGGTAATGCCAGCATTTGTTTCCCCTCAATAAATGCCCTTGGACTGAATGGCTTTCTAGGCCATTTCAGAGGGCAGTTAAGAGTTAATCACATAGCTGTGGATCTGGAGTTGCATGTAGGCAAGATCGGGTAAGGATGGCAGATGACATTAGTGAACCAGATGGGTTTTTACAACAATCAATTATAGTTTCAAGGTCACCATTACTGAGACTAGCTTTATATTCCCGATTTATTAATTGAATTTAAGTTCCACCAGCTGCTGTGGTGGAATTTGAACCCATGTACCCCCGGAGCCTGGAATTCTGGATTACTAGTCCAGTGACATTACCACCATGTCACCATCTCCCCAATAAATTATTAGTATCATTCTTATTTGGTCAGTATTTTGGATTAATACATCAATTTGTACCTGCCTCATCTGATGCAAATGCAGTGCAGATATTTGGAAAGTAACCAGAAACTTTGCTCATGTAATTGTAACTGTTCTCTTAAGAATTTCTTACAACTGAAGTGTTTGCTGTTCAAACTTGTGTACTAAATTGTATATGTTCTCAAGTTATTGGATGGCAGTAAAACCCAACAATAGATTAGCATGACACCAGCTAAGCTTGGCCATGCAACATTCTGGTTTTTTAAACTGATTCGCAGGATGTGGGAATTGCTAGCTCAGCCAGCACTTATTGCCCATCCCTAACTGTCCTTGAGGAGGTGGTGGTGAGCTACCCTCTTGAGCTGCTGCAGTCCATCTGGTGTAGTTAGGGAGGGAGTTCCATGTCTTTGACCCAGTGACAGTGAGGGAACGGCGATATATTTCCAAGTCAGGATGGTGAGTGGCTTGGAGGAGAACCTGCGGGCCGTGATGTTCCCATGTGTCTGCTGCCCTTATCCTTCTAGATGGTAGTGACCGTGGGTTTGGAAGGCTGCTTTCTAAGGAGCTTTGGTGAGTTTCTGCAGCACACTTGTAGATGGTACATACTCTTCCCAATGTGTGTCGGTGGTGGAGGGAGTGAATGTTTGTGGATGTGGCGCCACTCAAGTGAGCTGCTTTGTCCTGGATGGTGTGAGCTTCTTGAGTGTTGTTGCAGCTGCATTCATCCAGGCAAGCGGAGAGTATCCCATCACACTCCTGACTGGTCATGTTTTGAGTTGATCCAGCATTCAAAAGGTTACACACCGTGTTTGACTGCAGTGTTATTTTTCTATTCCCTAATGACTTCTAGTTCGTGTGCTTCTACTTCAACTCATTTACTGCAATTGTCTGCTTTTTGCCCCTGCCTGCAAAACCATTAAACTGTAGGTCAGCTTCCGCCAGATGTTCCCAATCCAGTTAGACTTTAGGAAAGTGTGTTTTGTCTTGGATTCCTGGAATATTGTGAAATGAGGCAGCAGACGTTCTGAGTAGCATGAATATCACTTATAAACTCTGGTTCTACAATATGGATGCAGCTTTGTTGCCCAGGCAATTGTATTGCAAGGCCTTAACAACAAGAAGTTGCATTTATACAGTGCCTTTAATGTAGTAAAACATCCCATAGTGAGACACATTGCCACATAAGCTGTTATTGGGACCAAAAGCTTGGTCAAAGAGGTAGGATTTAAGCAGCATCTTAGAGGAAGAGCCAGGCTAGGAGAAAGGCAGAGAGGTTTAGGGAGGGCTTTAGGGCCCAGGGCGTTGAAGGCACAACTGCTCAGGGCAGGATGATGGAAGTTAGGGGTGCTGGAAGTTTGGAATGTCAATGAGGCAAGATTTGGAGGAGTGCAGAAGCCTAGCAGGACTGTAGGCTCTGACAGCATCATCAATTGAATGCTCCCCTGCCTTCATTGAAGTAACTCACCACATTAAGTTGTATTTTGTTCTTAAATCCACAGTTTTTACATTCCCCTCTACTTGCTATGAATAAAATATGGTTTGTCGGCTCCAACAGGTTACATAACCCACTATTCACACGGCATGCTGTATTTGACCATCCTGTCATGGCTTTGCATTTGCTTCCTTGGCCTGGAGTTACTGCAGTTTGGGGCCAAAGGGAAACAATTGGTAAAACCCAGAGAAACTTGGAAAGCAGAGGCGATGGCTGGAGTGTAAGAGGCTTCTCTGCAGTATGAAGCTGGGAAATGGAAACCTGAGGTACGACAGCACCCCCACTGAAAGGAGGATCCAATTATAGCGTGACAAGCCTGCATTGGTAGTCTCTATTATAGGGATGGGTAGAGCACAAGTTTGACAATAAAATGCAGATAGTACACTCTGGAAATCTATTGTTCTGAAACACCAGTTGTCCAGAATATTTCTTGAGCAGGTCTAAGTGATTCATGGCATCATTTTAGTACAGTACTTTGGAAGCAGGAACAAGGAAGATATATTATTTGGATAAGTAAAACCATTTTGATACTGTTTTATAAGGTTTTATCACTTTTTTAGGCTTGAGGGAAATGTTTATATTTACAGTGTTAATCACACTTGTGGTTAGACATTCTAACGTCATTCTGAAATCCAGAAAATTCAAAAATCCAGAAATGACTTTGTCCCAAACATCCTGGACTGGAGATGTTACAATGCACTGCTCTGCAAACCAGAGGTGCACATAAAGATAACATTTTCAACGTGAGGAAATATTAGGACCAAAAGCTTGGCGAAAGAATTAAGTTTGAAAGAGGATCTTAAGGGAGGGTAGGGAGTTAGAGAGGTGGAGAGATGTAGGGAGGGAATTTCAGAACTGAGTGTCTAGGCAGGTGAAGAAACGACCCGCATTGGTGGAGCAGTGAAAACCGGGGGTACACAAGCTGCCAGAATTGGAGGAGTGCAGAGATCTCGAAGCTTATAGAGTTGGAGGAGATTAGAAAAATCACGAGGGATGAGACCATGGGAGGGGATGTGAAAGCATAGAATAAGGATATTTAAATGGAAGCTGAGGTTTGGATGGGCTTAAGTTTGCAGACGGTGCAAGTGTGTGTGTGTGAGTGCACAGGTGCGCATGCATTTGTGTGCATGCATGTGTCTGTGTTTGTGTGCGGGCGTGTGTGTGTGCATGTGTGCGTCTGTAGCCTGAAAAATTCTGAAGAAACTGCTCATGGAGTGTTACACTTACATGCAGTATCAGTGGAAGTCAGATTATTTTTAGAGACAGTGGTGTAGTAGTAATGTCACTGGACTAGTAATCCAGGCACCCAGGCAACAGATACTCGGATGGGCAACAAATGCTGGCTTTTGCCAGCAATGCCCATGTCCCATGAAAGAATAAATAAAAACAAGTTCCTGTGTAATTCTCTGCACAAGTGAACAGATGTACACAACCTATATGCTTACATTGTCAAAGGGTGAGTGTGGGGACTGGCCAGCCTGACTGAATCTGCGAGATACAAAGAATATATAGCATGGCAGGGACAAAGGCCTGGATTTTCCGGCCCTGTCACGGGTGGGACCCGATGTGGGCGAGGCGGAGCCCCAGCCAGAAGTCTATTGATTTGCGGTGGGACCGGGAACATCCCGGAGGCGGCCAGGTGCGGACAATGCCGACCAAAATCTGTAAGATAACGTGGCACACCTGGAGAGACTGGGATTCTTTTGCTTTTAATGCAGAGAAGGTTGTGGGGAGATTTAATAGAGGTGTTCAGAATGCTCACAGAATCAAAGGAATCATAGAGACTTGCAGCACGGAAGCAGCTCTTCGAAAGAATAGTCATGTCCAGACACATAACCTTGTAAGTTCCTGTGTCTCAGAGACCTTTTAAAATTACTTGGATATTTGTGAGGAATTTTGATAGCGTTGTTGGAGACAAACTGTTTCCTGTGGTAGGAGGACCAGTAACTAAAGGACACAGATTGAAAATAATTAACAAAAGAACGAGAGGGGTGAGGAGGAGGATACTTTACACAGCAAGTTGTTATGATCTGGAACGCACTCTCTGAAAAGGTGGTGGAAGCAGATTCAAGTTCCAAAAGAGAGTTGGATAAATACTTGAAGGGGAAAAATTCACAGGGTTATTGGGGAAAGAGAAGTGGAGGAGTGGGACTAACTGGATAACTCTTTCAAAGAGCCAGCACAGGCTTGATGGGCCTAATGGCTCCCCTTTTTTACTGCAGATCCTATAAGCTTATTACATCTCACATACTGTCCTGCCAGTGAATATTAAGTGGAAAGCTGGTTGCTGTCTATTTAAAAGTGGTTCATTTCTGGTGAGTTTAATGATCAACATCCTGTATCGTCTGTCAGGCAGGAACAACGCTGTTGATGGCTTTCCAAATAAACAATACATGACATTAACTACTTAAAATTCTTGCACTTAAGTATGGAATTAGTTGAAAGTAGTCATGGATACAGAAATATTTACAATAAATTAGGCTGCAGAAACAAACAAAAGCTTGGTTTCTGCTGAGTAGTGTCAGAATTGAGGAAGCTTTTAGTGTAACAATGTCAAGTAAGTGTGTTTACACACTGGTATGTTAGTAGCTGAATGTACCAAGGTAAACGCTGGTCTACCTTGCATTGGGTGTTAGCAGCATCCATCAAGAATAGGATATGTGCCTTAGGCTGAAAGCTTTGTATTTATATCCATGAACAGCTCACGAAAAGATCAAAGATATTCCGATTAAAGGGAGGATTTCAAGAAGGCAAAAGTACTTGCTGCTCTATTGAAAAAGTATTTTTTTTAATGGACTGAAGCATTGGAACATAGGAACAGGAGGAGGCCAGTCAGCTCCTTTAACCTATTCCACATTTTAATTAGATTGTAAGACCATAAGACCATAAGACATAGGAGCAGAAATTAGGCCATTTGGCCCATCAAGTCTGCTCCGCCATTCAATCATGGCTGATAAATTTCTCAACTCCATTCTCCTGCCTTCTCCCCGTAACCTTTGATCCCCTTACCAATCAAGAACCTATCTATCTCAGTCTTAAGTACACTCAGTGACCTGGCCTCCACAGCCTTCTGTGGCAATGAATTCCATAGATTCACCACTCTCTGGCTAAAGAAGTTTCTCCTCATCTCTGTTCTGAAATGTCTTCCCTTTACTCTGAGGCTGTGCCCTCAGGTCCTAGTCTCTCCTACTAATGGAAACATCTTCCCCACGTCCACTCTATCCAGGCCTTTCAGTATTTTGTAAGTTTCAATCAGATCCCCCCTCATCCTTCTAAACTCCATCGAGTATAGACCCAGAGTCCTCAAACGTTCCTCATATGTTAAGCCTTTCATTCCTGGGATCGTTCTCATGAACCTCCTCTGGAAACTCTCCAGGGCCAGAACGTCCTTCCTGAGATACAGGGCCCAAAATTGCTCACAATATTCTAAATGTGGTCTGACCAGAGCCTTATAAAGCCTCAACAGCACGTCCCTGCTTTTAAATTCTAGTCCTCTTGAAATAAATGCCAACATTGCATTTGCCTTTCTAACTACCGACTCAACCTGCAAGTTAACCTTAAGAGAATCCTGAACTAGGACTCCCAAGTCCCTTTGCACTCCAGATTCTGAATTCTCTCCCCAGTTAGAAAATAATCTATGCCTCTATTCTTCCTACCAAAGTGCATGACCTCACACTTCCCCACATTGTATTCCATCTGCCACTTCTTTGCCCATTCTCCTAACCTGTCCAAATCCTTCTGCAGCCTCCCCGCCTCCTCAATACTACCTGTCGCTCCACCTATCTTTGTATCATCTGCAAACTTAGCCAGGATGCCCACAGTTCCTTCATCTAGATCATTAATGTATAAAGTGAAAAGTTGTGGTCCCAACACTGACCCCTGCGGAACTCCACTAGTTACCAGCCGCCATCCTGAGAAGGACCCCCTTATCCCCACTCTCTGTCTCTTGCCAGACAGCCAATCTTCTATCCATGCTAATACCGTGCCTCTAACACCATGGGCTCTTATCTTACTGAGCAGCTTCCTGTGTGGCACCTTGTCAAAGGCCTTCTGGAAGTCCAAGTAGATAACATCCATTGGCTTTCCTTTGTCTAACCTACTCATTACCTCCTCAAAGAATTCTAACAGATTTGTCAGGCATGACCTTCCCTTGATGAAACCATGCTGACTTTGCCTGATTTTACGATGCACTTCCAAGTATTCTGAAATCCCATCCTTAATAATGGACTTTAAAATCTTACCAACGACCGAGGTCAGGCTAATCGGCCTGTAATTTCCCATCTTTTGCCTCACTCCCTTCTTAAACAGGGGGGTTACATTAGCGATTTTCCAGTCCTGTGGGACCCTCCCTGACTCGAGTGATTCCTGAAAGATCACCACTAACGCCTCCAATATCTCTTCAGCTTTCTCCTTCAGAGCTCTGGGGTGTAATCCATCTGGTCCAGGTGATTTATCCACCTTCAGACCTTTCAGTTTTTCTAGCACCTTCTCCTTGTTAATGGCCAACATACTCACCTCTGCCCCCCGACTCTCTTGAACTTTGGGGATGTTACTCGTCTTCCACCGTGAAGACTGATGCAAGTACCTATTCAGTTCCTCCGCCATTTCTTTGTTCCCCACTACTACTTCTCCAGCGTCATTTTCCAGTGGCCCAATGTCCACTTTTGTCTCTCTCTTACCCTTTATATATCTAAAAAAGCTCTTGCAATCTTCTTTTATATTACTGGTTAGTTTACCCTCATATTTAATCTTCTCCCTCCTTATATCTTCTTTAGTTGTCCTCTGTTGGTCTTTGTAGGCTTCCCAATCCCCTGGTTTCCTACTGCTCTTCGCCGCATTGTATGCTTTCTCTTTAGCTTTTATGCTGTCCCTGACTTCCCTTGTCAGCCATGGTTGCCTCATCCTCCCTTTAGTATGCTTCTTCTTCCTAGGGATGAATTTTTGCTGTGTCTCCCAAATTACTCACAGAAGCTCCTGCCATTGCTGTTCCACTGTCTTTCCTGCTAGGTTCATCTCCCAGTCAATTCTGGCCAGCTCCTCCCTCATGCCTATGTAGTTGTCTTTATTCAACTGTAATACTGTTACATCTGATTCCAGCTTTTTCCACTCAAATGACAGGGTAAATTCTATCATATTATGGTCACTTCCTCCTAAGGGTTCCTTTACCTTAAGCTCCCTTATCAAATCTGCCTCATTACACATCACTAAATCTAGAATTGCCTGTTCCCTAGTGGGCTCCACCACAAGCTGCTCCAAAAAGCCATCTCGTAGACATTCCACAAATTCTTTTTCTTGGGATCCACTACCAACCTGATTTTCCCAGTCTACCTGCATATTGAAATTCCCCATGATCACTGTAACCTTGCCTTTCTTACACGCCTTTTCTATCGCCTGGTGTACCTTGTGCCCCACATCCTGACTACTGTTCGGAGGCCTGTACATAACTCCCATTATGGTATTCTTACCTTTGCAGTTCCTCAACTCTACCCACACAGATTCTACATCATCTGACCCTATGTCATTTCTTGCTATCGATTTAATTTCATTTCTTACTAACAAAGCAACCCCACCCCCTCTGCCAACTGACCTATCTTTTTGATAGGATGTATATCCTTGGATATTTAGCTCCCAGTCTTGATCCCCTTGCAGCCATGTCTCCGTGATGTCCACCACATCATACCTGCCAATTTCAATCTGCGCCACAAGCTCATTTACCTTATTTCATATACTGAGTGCTTTCAGATACAACATCTTCAGTCCTGTATTTCCTGTCCCCTTTCTCATTGTCATCCCTTTATCTGATGTGCTTGAAGTTAGATTCCTAGCCCTTTCCAAACATTGTGGCTGGTATGTCTCTTAATCCTACCTGCCCACCTTGGTACCTTAATACCTGTTGTCCAACAAGAATCTATCAATCTCAGCTTTGAAATTTTCGATTGAGTTCCCCTGCCCCTGGCCTGAACAACTTCTTGGGGAAGCAGATTTCTGCCATATCTAGGATTGGGGAGAATAAGATTGAGAATGATTCAAGAGTCTGAGGGTCTGAATTCGGAGGGACTCAACAGGAAAAGAAGGTTTGAATGTAGACACAATCCAAATCCTGACAGCTATGGATGCTGTCAATGTGGACAATGCTAAATAACTTAGTAGCACACAGAGTAGCACAGTGGCAGCAGTGTGTACCATCTACAAGATGCATTGCAGGAACTTACCAAGGCTCCTTAGATAGCACCTTGCAAACCCCCGACCACTACCATCTAGAAAAACAAAGACACTGGCACATGGTAACACCATCACCTGCAAGTTCCCTTCCAAGCACCCACCATCCTGATTTGGAAATATATCACCGTTCCTTCACTGTTGCTGGGTCAAAATCCTGGGACTCCCTCCCTAACAGCACTGTGGGTGTACCTACACCACATGGACTGCAGCGGTTCAAGAAGGCAGCTCACCACAACTTTCTCAAGGGCAACAAGGGATGGGCAATAAATGCTGGCCTGGCCAGCGAAGCCCACGTCCAATAAATGAATTAAAAAAAAGACGTTTGAGGGCTGAACTAGAAAGGTACAGCTTTAAATGAGCAGGCCTGCAGGAATTTCATGTCTCATAGCACAGTGTGGATGCGGAGGATGCTCCATCAGTTAATTTGAATAGAAAGGAAATTATGTAGGGTGGCCTGATCTTTGAACACAAGGTGTTAAGTTTGTGCTCTTAGCTCCACACAGAAAGTGTGCAGTTGTAAAATTCAGCTCCGTGCAATTGATTTATAATGTGTTTCGTACAGCTTGGTAGATAAAGCCCATCAAAATGTCCATGAGCGAGTTTCTATAAAGAACCACAGGCAAGGTGTAGTCATATTCAGGAATGAAGAGCCAGTTCTTTTTTTACTCATAGGTCCCAGGGCTCTTCTGTTCCCAAACTTACACAGAAATAGTTTCCAGAAGTCATAAATAACCTGACCTTTTCAAGGATCCTGAGAAAACATTTAGTTCAAAAACTGCCTGATCCCGGAAGGTTTTATAATATTCATCAATCCCGAGATCATCCACATTTAATTCTGCTCTGCTCTCTATCAAATTCCCTTCCCCATTAGCACCGAAACCATTGCAATCCTTCTATTCGGAAATTCTCATCCTTGTTTTCAAACCTTTGCATGACCTCACCCCACTCCCTATTTAACATCCTCTGAGATCTCTGCGCTCCTTTAATTCTGGCCTCTTGCATATCCCTGATCCTTGCCGCTTCGCTTTTAGTAAAAAAAAGCCATAGTGATTGATCAGTTCACCTTTCACAACCTCAAGGTGTCCCACAGCACTTTACAGCCAATGAAGCACTGTCACTGTTGTAATGTAGGGAACAGGGCAGGCAGTTTGCACACAGTAGGATCCCACAAACAGGTATGCAATAATGACCAGATAATCTGATCCTGACTGAGGGATAAATATTGGCCAGCACACCAGGGAAAACTCATTTGCTTCAAAACAACATAGTGAGATCATTTACCTTCACCTGAGAGAGGACCAGTGGGTCTTCATTTAAGATCTCATCCTAAAGATGGCACCTCTCTTAGAATTGCACTGTGTTTACGTAAATTTATGTGCTTAAACATCTGGAGTGGGATTTGAACCTACAATCTTCTGATTTATAGGTAAGAATCCTAGTCACTGATCTACATTGGTAGATACACTGAGTGTCCTGTAATGAATTGATGTGACAGGTGACCTGTTAGTTTTAACTAGGGTCCTAATAAGAGAACATGTGACGTATGTGTCGTGGTCAATGGTTTAATTGTCCTGTGTTTGATTATGTGTCTGGTAACTGACCCATGCTCTCTGTGCTTGATTTGTCAAGCCTAAGTGTGGACTCAGAGCAAAGTAAACAGAAAGACCTAGAAGCTAGAGCTGGGAAAAATGTGAATGAAGACATTTTGTGATTGCAGAGATATTTTAAAACTCTTGCAACTAAACCTGTTACACACCTGGAAACTAGTGTCATCTCTACATTGGCCTGGGATATATAAAATGTGCAACAGTATGAGGTCACATATCATTACTACCCCATGTGAATATCCGAACTGTGTTTGGACATCAACTGCTCTACCTTCTCCTGAGTCAGGGATACAGCATCACTGGTTCCTGGCCTAATTTAATACCTGACAACATCACCATCATAAAACCAGTGGAAACAGGAGAGGAGAATCCTTGCCTATATCCGTAAGGCCATTCAGTCTCACTAAGGTAATTAATCGTTTGACCATATGATATAATGTTGAAGTGTAATATTGTAATATAGATAATGGCCAAACTGCTATCCCAGTGCAGAACCACAATAAACATTGGAAACTACAGACCAGGTCCAAGACCACCCAGGAACAACATCATGTGACATCAATCAGCACATTTCTTTATTTTGGACAACTTTGTGTTTTTGTTGGTTACTCTTTTTCAGTCACAATAAATGAACCTGAGACCATGATTGACAATTGGGTAAAGCAGCAGTCTTTAAAATACTTAATGCTAAGTTCACTCAGTCACCTTATCTTTGATGGGGGGTTGGGGGGGTGGGGCGGTGAGGCGGTGGGGTGGTGATGGAGTGGGGTTAACAAACAGGATAAATTTAGCATCCACAGAGAATCGTTTCTCCTCTCTGTAGGAAAGGATTGAGCTTGGGTTTGTGCCTGTAGGAGAGAGCTGTAGCATGGGGATGTGGTCAAGGCTGACGGCAGGCCATAGTTGATCTTGGAGGGATAACTGATGGTTTTGGCAGAGAATTATCTAGAAAGCAATTGACCAATGACCATGCTGTGTGTGTGTGTCCTGAGTGGCAGTGACAGTCAGTGGGAAGGACACTGAAAGTGCAGCCAAGGTCACCACAAGTGAGGCAAAAATGAGCATGCCATCGACAAGAATGCAGCCATTAATTAGACTTGGATCCCGCTGTGCTAGGATGTTGTGCGGTGCAGCGAGTAGCGTGCCTGCCTTTGAGTTAGAAGCTCTGGGTTCAAGACGCACTCCAGGACTTAATGGCTAAGGAAGGTGTATTCAGAACGCAGCTAAACAGGCTGAGTAATAGGCAGTAAGAATGGGAAAGATTCCTGGTCAGCCATGTGATGGAAGGAATGTTGGAGGAATATAGGAGCAAGAGTAGGCCATTCAGCCTGTCAAGCCTGCTCTTCCATTCAATACAGTCATCCATTTCAATATCTTTTTCCCAGACTATTCTCATATCCCTTTATGTCATTGGCATTTAAAGAAACCTGTCGATCTCTACTTAAAACATACTCATTGTCTGAGCTACACAGCTGTCTGGGATAGAGAATTCCAAAGAGACACAAACCTCTGAGTGAAAAATATTCTCCTCATCTTGGTCCTAATTGACTTCCCCCTTGTGTCCCCTCGTTCTAGACTCCTCAACCTGCGTCTACCCTGTTTATCCCTTTAAGTACTTTGTAGGAGATCACTTCTCATTCTTCGAAACTCTAGGGAATATAGACCCAGTTTCCCCAATCTCTCTGCATAGAATAATCCTGCCATCTCAGGAACAGGTCTGGTGAGCCTTCATTGCGCTCCCTCTATGGCAATAATTCACCCTCAGGTAAGGGGACCAAAACTGCACACAGTACTCGAGGTGTGGACTAACCAAGGTTCTATACAATTGAAGCAAGACTTTGCTACTCCTGCACTCAAACCCTCTTGCGATAAAGGCTAACATTTCATTAGCTATTCTAATTGCTTGCTGCAGCTGCATGTTATTTTTCAGTGACTTATTGACAAGTTCACATAGATTTGTATTTCTACACTTTCTAATCGCTTAACATTTAAGAAATATGCTGCACATCTGTTCCTCCTACCGAAGTGTATAACGTCACATTTTTCCACATTATATTCCATCTGCCATGTTCTTGCCCACTCACTAAGTCTCTCCAAATCCTCTTGCAGCCACTTTGCATCTTCCTCACAAACACACATTTCTACCTCGCTTTGTCATCCGAGAACTTGGAAATATTATATTTGGGCCCCACATACAAATCATCAATATTGTTCTGAAGAAGAGTCATAAGGACTCAAAATGTTAACTCTGTCTTTCTCTCCACAGATGCTGTCAGGCCTGCTGAGTTTTTCCAAGAATTTTTGTTTTTGTTACGGCATCCACAGTATTTTGCTTTTGTCATCAATATTGTGAACAGCTGGGTTTCAAGTACTGATCCTTGCAGTACCCCACTCGTCACCTGTTTATTCCTACTCTCTGTTTTCTGCCTGTTAACCAATCCCTAATCCATGCCAGGATATTATCTCCTATCCCATGTGCTCTCATTTTACTAACCAACATCCTGTGGGGGACTTTATCGATAACCTTCTGAAAATCCAAGTATACTACATCCACCAATTCCCCTTTATCAATTCTGTTAGTAACATCCTTAAAAAACTCCAACAGGTTCGTCAAACATGATTTCCCATTCACAAATACATGTTGACTATGCCCAATCGGATCTTTATAATCTGAGTAAAAGCAAAAAACCGTGGATGCTGAAAATCTGAAATAAAATCAGAAAATGTTGGAAAAACAGCAGGTCTGGCAGCATCTGTGGGGAGAGAAACAGAGTTGACATTTCGAGTCCATATGACTCTTCTTCAGAGCAGCTCCCAATCCTCAGATTTACTACTATTTCTGGCAACTTTTTTTTTAACCTTATACAATCCTTAACTTTATTTATTTGCCACGATTGGCTGACTTTTCGTTTTGGGTTTTTGAAAGGTTTACCTTGAAAGAATGTGTAATTGCTGCAAATTATATAATAATTCTTTGAAGACTATCCATTGCCTATGTACTGTCATATCTTTTAGTGTATTTTCCCAATTCCTCTCAGCCAATTTGCCATTCATACCTTCATAATTTCCTTTGTTCAAACTTAACACCCTGGCTTCAGATCGACCTATCTCACTTTCAAATAGAATGTAAAATTCTTTAATATTATGATCACTCATCTCTAAAAGTTCTTTTACAACAAGAATATTAATTAGCTTTTTTTCCAATAAGTAATACTAAATCTAAAATAGCCTGTTCTCTAGTCGGTTCCTCAACATATTGCTCTAGAAAACCATCCTGAACACACTCCAGAAACTCGTCTCCCACAGCATTAGTGCTCATTAGGTTTACCCAGTCTATATGCGGATTAAAGTCACCCACGATTACTGTATTACTCATGCTACTTGCTTCCCTAATCTCCAGATTAATACCATGCCGCACAATACCATTACTATTTGGTGTCCTATAAACAACTCCTACCAACGCCTGCTGCCCCTTGCTATTTCGTGGATCCACCCAAACAGATTCCACATTTTGTTCTTCCGATCTAAGATCCTCCCTTACTAATGCACTGATCCCATCCCTTATTATCAGCACAACACCACCCCCTTTTCCTTTTGGCCTGTCCTTCCTAAATGTCAAATATCCTTGAATATTCAGTTCCCAGCCTTGGTCACCCTATAGCCAGATTTCCATTATGGCACTGAGATCGTACCTATTTACCTCTATTTGTGCCTTTAAATTGTCTAACTTGTTGCGAATGCTGTGTGCATTCAGGTAGAGTGCCCTTATCTTTGGCTGGGATTTTCCATGCCCACCAGCGTCGGGCGAGTTCGATGGCATGAGCAAAAAATATGGCGCAATCGGTTTCACGATGGCTTGGAACCAGTTTGCAATTGTCCACTCAGCCTGATGATGGTGGGTCCCATCACCCACCATCGGATACCAAGAGCCTCACTGTGAACACCTGCATATCATTATTAGGCTGCCCTGCCAGAATTGTCCCCCCACTGCTGGATCGTCCACCCACGTCGGTGGGAAAACACGTTGACGTGTTTCACAACAGCAGACATATGATGTTCACTTGGCAAGCTGTACTTAACTTGGGACTTTGAGGTTTATTTGCCTACCTTGCTTCGGGCAGCACTCGCAGTCATCAGCACCAGGCTTCACAGGCAGCACCGCATCAATTTTAGGGGGGCTTACGGGTAGGTCTCTACCTACCTGACCAGCCATATGTGGTTGGCTTTTCAATGGCAATAGGGCTGGTGCTTGCTTGGGGAAGGGGCCTGGGTGGGGGTGGGGTTGGGGGGGGAATTGGCCTTAGGTAAGGGAAGAGGCTGCAGGACGAGGGCTGTACTGGGGAAGGGGGTATCCCAGGGTGTGTGTGGGGGCACATGTTGATCTATGCAAGTGGCCTCAAGATGGTGAGGGCTGAGGAGGCAGCCTCCAGAGGAGATGAGACCAGATAGAGATGTGAGGGTCTGCGTGTGAGAATGGGTGGTGATGTCCCTTGAGCTGGCAGTGAGTGAGATGCCAGGGAATGTGTGATGGGCTTGTGAGTGAGTGAGTTTGGAATGATGAGATGGTTACCTTACCCTGGCGGCACGGATGAGATCATTCACCCTCTGTCTGCATTGGATGGCCAACCTCTTCTGTGCAACATTGGCACTGATCACAGCTGCCATCATCCACTAAGCCAGAGTGGTAATGTTGCTGCCCCTCCTGCTGCCAGAGCTGAGGTAGAGGACATCACAGCGGCCTCCATGGCGTGCAAAAGGCACTTGAGGGCTGCAGTCTTCTTCCCTTTTTGGGTCATGTCTTCTTTGCTGCAGTCCTGGGCTGGAAGCACTGAGCGCGGCTGTACTTTAAACATGGTGCCTGGCACGATGAAGCGGCAAGGTGATGGCGTGGCAAGCAAATGAGAGCCCGCCTGCCATCAAAGTGGTGTGTATCCCGAGAATGCATAATTAATGCAGCGGGTTTGGGATGATACAACATGAGAAGCCGCCATTGTGGCTGGCGAGTAAAATGTTGTTTTACCTGCCCATTATCGCACTTAGTGTAAATCTGGGACAATTCCACCCTTTGTCTTTTTGGCATTATTCCGTATTCTATGCTTAGCTGATGCCTGCCTTTGTTTCACCTGCCTTCTGATTTCATTTGGTACTTTTCTATTTGATCGTTACCAGCTTTATTTTCATCCAATTTGAGCTAACCCTAAGGTACCCTTGCCTGTGACAAGCTAGCTTCAAACCTCCCCAACAGCACTAACAAATCCCCCTGTGAGAATATAAGTCCCGGTCCTGTTAAGGTGTAACCCATCCAACTTGTACAGGCTCCACCTACATCAGAACTGGTCCCAATGCCTCAGAAACCTGTTGCCTTCCATCTTACGCCAATTCTCCAGCCAGGTGTTGAATCAATCAACACTTCTATCCCTATGCTCATTTGCACGTGGCACTGGGTGTAACTCTGAGATTACTGCTCCTGAGGTCCTGCTTTTTAACTTCCTCCTTAATTCCCTAAAATCTGCTTTCAGGACCTTATGGAATCTCGACCATCATTATCCGTAGCTCCAGACTACAACATGTATATAAAAGTGCATGTTGCCACAGTAACTTGGACTCCCTGAGTGATCTATAACATACTATCATCACCTTCTATGCTAGGCATCACATGAGGCAATCCCCTATCATGCTAGATGTTCCTTTCCTTGTCTGGTCTGTAAACCCATGGCAATATCCATAAACTTTGCATTTTTCTCAATTTTTCTCCATGTTGCCCCTTAGTTGTCTCCTCTGCCTTTTATTTCTGAGCCTATCTTAGAACCTTTGCAAGTGAGTTCCTGATGGTATGTCCTAGACACCCTCCTCTTTCCTGGGACGTTACTAACTGAAAGACCTCGATCTGGTCTTGCAGTCCTTACTTGATAACTCTTGCTAGAGTTGAGTAATAGAGACAGTAATGCAGCTCCAGGTCATGGAAGTGATCTAACCTTTCATTTTTCTCCTTGATCGCAGGAACAGGGGTTACCCGCTCTCATTCTCAGACTGTCCCTAGGGATGGAGGATGACTTGCTCCCACTCTGGTTCTGAGATGGCTGATGAGTCCAATGCGCGATCCGCAGTCTCTGCCACATGCCAGGCAGGTGGCGCTTAAAGGTTTGGGCAGCTGGGCTGTTTGGAGGCTTGTGCACTCCTTCCAACACCTTGACTTCACCTCTGCGCATTCCTGGTGAAGTCTCTCAATGTGTTTGGTGCCTTCCCAAATGAACCTTCTCCACTTTTGTCGGTCACAGCCCAGAGACTCCCATGAGTCAATGGGGATGTTTGACCTCTTCAGGGGTGCTTTGAGGACATCCCTAAATCATTTCCGCTGCCCTCCTGGGAGTCTCCTCCAACAAGTAAGTTCCGAGTAGAGCAGTTGTTTCAGAAGCCCAGTGTCAAGCATACGAGCAACATGTCCCACCCAGCAGAGCTGGTTTTGAATGGTTAGCACCTCAATGCTGAGTGGTGGGGGATCCTGGGGAGGCGGTGGCTTGGTGGCATTTTCACTGGACTGGTGACCCAGGGTAGTGCTTGAGTTTGAATCCTACCATGGCAGATGGTAAAATTTGAATTCAATAAAAATCTGTAATTAAACATTTGATGATGACAATGAAACCATTGTCAACTGCTGTAATAACTCACCTGTTTCATTAGTGTCCTTTAGGGAAGGAAATCTTCCGTCCTTACCTGGTCTGGCCTACATGTGACTCCAGACCCACAGCAATGCGGTTGACTCTTAACTACCCTCTGAGCAAGGGCAATTAGGAATGTGGGCAACTCCACGTCCCATTGAACGAATAAAAAAAAGTTAGCTTGAGAGAGGGCACTGCTGTTGGACTGCCTTTTTTGGCACTTGTAAACCATTAATATCCTTGAGACTGTTGGCCCATTCACTTAGATGATGGCCGATCTTTATCTTAACTCCAACTATCTGCCTTGGTTCCAGGACCATTAATATTCTTACTCCCAAAAATTGGCTAGTGCAGCAGCTTTGCTCACAGGTAACAATTTTAAAGAATTCAATTATTCAGGAAATGTGCCCCCCTCGCTCAACATGGGTAAATAAATACAGAAGTAAATCTGTGTTCCTCATTTACTGCTCATATTTAACTAAATCTCTGTAATTAATGTGCAGTCTTTTTTTTCAAAGAAATGTCTTGACAAGCAGGGCCCAAAACCTGATTATCAAAATTAGTCACTGAAAACCCACAACCTTCCCTCAAGTTCACTCCACACTTTAATACTCAAGAAAAGGTAGCCTTATTCAATTTGCACTGGATTTGAATTCAATACAAACCAATTATTACTGCATGAGAAAAGTCACTCCCTATCCCTATGTCACTTCTACCATGGCTGAGAGTATTTGATCAGTGTGGAGTTCTTGGAACAGAAGTGGTTATTTATCTAGCTAGAGGCATTTAGAATTAGAACTGCATGGGCTGTTAAACATGGATCCCTTATTAGCTCTTCCTAACAGACCCCCTCTGCTGGTACATGTGTGTATGGTAGCCTCAAGTGGATAAAATGCACATTGAAATTTTCAATACACTACAGCTATGTTATATGTTCATTGCCCATTATTAAAGTGAGAGGCAAGAAATTACACACTGTCCAGATCAGGGTCACAGTAATGGGAGTTGCAAAATCAATTTAAGGAAAAGTCTTATTGAAAAATACATTGCTGATATTAGTGATCTTTTCTGTTCAGGTAAGGTGGCATAGGTATCGGTTTTCTATTGACATTACTGTGGTTGTAATAAGAGTTTTTTCTGAACCCAGCACTGCGAAGAGCTGAATTGAATTGCACAATATTGATCAGGAAAGTATTCACACATTTGTGTGAAATTTCTTTGGCTTCTATATTAGGGCAACCATCAAATAAATATTCTTTGAAAGAAAGAAGTTTCAGAAAACTGCACTGCTAATATCACACAACACAATTTCAGCTACATGAGGTTTGTGTGTATGCATGCTTGTATGTCGGGGGGTGTGCTTGTAAATGTGTGCGCGTGCTTGCATGTAGGGTTATGTATGTGCATGCACATAGGGTTGTGTGTACGCATATGTGCATAAACGTATGTGTACACATAAGTGTGCATGTATGTGTGTATACCCGCTTGTGTGTATATGCCCGTGTACATACATGTGTGTGCATACATTTGCATGTGTGTGCATATATCAGTGTGTGCATGCACATCTGTGTATTTGTGTGCATATGCATACATATGTTTGTGTACGGTTGCATGTGGCGAATGTGTGCATGTGTGTATGTGCATGTTTGTGTGCGCACGTGAGTGAAAGTGTGCATATGCATGCACATGTGTGTGCAAGTGCACACTTGGGTGCTTATGAACATGTATGTAGATGAGCACATGTGTGCATAAGTGTCTGTATGTATATGTGTATATATATATGTGCTTGCATGTGTTTGTCCATTTGTGTGCATATGTGCATAAGTGTGTATGTATGTGTGGCCATGCACCTGTGTGTGTATACATGTGTGTGTGCATGTGTATGCATGCACATGAGTTTGTGTTTATGTGTATATATGTATATGTTTCCTGGAATCTCTGTGACCTTCTGTTTTAAGGAGGCTTCAGCATTATTTTAGTGATTGAACTGTTGATTTGTCCTCTTTGCTTGCTTTTACTGGCACTAAAGTCCATCTTCGCCCCAGCTCCAGAAAACAAAATGTTCAGGCTCGAATGTAATTGTCTGAAATGTTTGCACAATGAATCAAGCTGATAGGATTGTAGAGGTTTTTGTGTTTATTTTCCAAAGGCTTTGAAAGTCTCTCCGTGTGGATGTTTTTGGGCCATTAGTGTAGCATTGTTTTGCTCCGCAGGTTTGCAATGAAGCTCATCCTATCCTGAACCAGTGTGGAAAGGCTGTGCATGTATTCAGCAAAACTTTAAATTGAAGGCAAATGTTGTTGTTCTGACTCAATAGCATGATAAGAATAGCACTCGCTAGTGGCAAGCGTACCCCTTTCATACACTACTGCAATTATATTGTGATCTTTTTGACAATTTCAACCTACTACCAATGGTCCAGATAACACACTGCGCCGTTTTGTTCCTGCATTGGGAACAAAATTAGAATGGTGGAATTGGCAGGATCAGTGGAACCATGTTCCTAATGCTAAGCATGGAATAAAGTAAAATATGGAAAGTCTTCCCATCAGGAATGTATGATAATTCCATCTGGGAAAATAGCAAGGTACAGAGCTCCTTTGTTGTAAGCTTACGTCCGCTTTTCTCCCCCTGCATGGTTACAGGTAAGGGCATCTCTCCAACTTATGTTGAAAATAGTTACATTGAAATTGGCAATTACCCAATTATCTCCATGCTGCCCAAGGTTTGTGATGCCACTATCTACAGCGATTAATCATCATGAGGCGCACATCAGTGGACCTGCGTGGACGATCCTAGTGATTTGCCCTCCTTCCATTTGAAGTGCTTCTGTTGGGTAGATTGTGTACCTAGGTAACTCCTCAGGGCCACCCCATGTTGAAGCTCAGGGGTTACACTGCTACCAAACTTCTCTGCAAGGCCCAATTTGTCCCTTGGAAGCTCCTAATCTGAAATGGATGAACAGATAAAACTCTCCCAAGCTTTCATAATGAAATACAGGCCATGATAGATTTGCATGGATCTTGTTTTCAAAATCATTTCTCTTGTTCATGGGGTTCCGGGCCAGCTTTACCATCTTGGATGTAAGTTCAAAGGAAGTGAGAAAAAGCTGTTGCCCAAGAGTACATGCAGGAAAACAACATTCAGAACATAGTTAGGATTCATCCACTGAGCACAACAAAATACACAACCACGCATAAACCCCACACATACACAGCCAACACACACACACCCCACCCCCACACACACACCCACCCAACACACACCCACCCCACCCCCACACACACACCCACCCAACACACACCCACCCCATATACACACAAACCCCGCATATACACACACATACACACATACAAACCCCACCCCCATACACACACCTGCCCAACATGCACCCACCCCATATACACACACACACCCACATGCACACACACATGCACCCACACACATGCACACATACACACACGCACGCGCGCACACACACACACAGACGCACACACACGCGCACGTGCGCCCATCAGATCATCAGATACTTTTAGTTTATAACTTATCATAGGCAGTCAGATGGATCAGATCTGGAATCAATTAAGCAGCAACTTTCATCAGCATGAGGCTTTGCTTCAATAGCGGAACACCCGCTGTTTAACAAATTGTCAATTGTTATCACTTCAAACTAGGCACTGGGCAAATCTTATTGTTACTGTTCTGAAATTGAACAGATTGAAGCAACGTTTATTTAGTGTGATTTGGGATTAAGCTCACGAGAATATTCAATTCAGATTTTGGGCGCACCATCTGAAGTGATTTTCTGGAGCGGTTTTGGTGAATGTGCTTACAAGTACCAGTTGTGTGTAATTGTGTTGAAATGTTTAGCGGTCAAAACAACAAAATGAAACTAAACAAGCTACAGTACAAGTTGCAACTCACTGGGGTAAAAGAAAAGGCAAAAACGTGTTTTTCGATAGCTTCTTTCAAGGCTTCAGGCAGTTCACTGTGAATGGAGCATGTTTTGAATTGTAGTCACTGTTGTAATGCAGGTAATGAAGCAGTCACACTGCACACAGAAAGATCCCACAAATTGCAATGTGATAATGAGAAGATAATCTTATTTTTTATTGCTATTGGCTGAGGGATAAATATTGACCAGGACATTAGGGAAGCATCAGTGCATTTAGACTATTTAAATTACCGCTGTTAAATCCACAGATAACCACGTAATTCTCTTTGCATGCGAAGATTTACATGGTGTTATTTCAAGTTTTTTTTTAATCCTTTCATGGGATGTGGGCTTTGCTGGCTGGGCCAGCATTTATTGCCCATCCCTTGTTGCCCTTGAGAAGGTGGTGGTAAGCTGCCTTCTTGAACCGCTGCAGTCCATGTGGTGTAGGTACACCCACAGTGCTGTTAGGGAGGGAGTTCCAGGATTTTGACCCAGCGACAGTGAAAGAATGGCCGATATATTTCCAAGTCAGGATGGTGGGTGGGATTTCTGGGCAGGACCCAGAATCCAAGTCAGGATCGTGGGCAGAGTGTGAAACTTTAGCGACTCAGGAAAACGTCCATTGGCTTTTGGCAGAAATTTGGCTGGACCGGAAAATCCTGGCTGATGTGTGACTTTAAGGGGAACTTGCATCTGAGGTGATGGAGGCCGCGAGTTTGGAAGGTGTTGTCAATGGAGCCTTGGTGATTTGCAGCAGTGCAATAACAGTGCAACTGGAGGGCTGGTTAGCTCAGTTGGCTAGATGGTGCATTCCTGGTTCAGAATAATGCGGGTTCAATTTCCTTTCTGGCTGAGGCAGACTTGGGCCCTGCCTCCTCCTGCTCCAGAGAGTGGAAGGCAGTGGTAAATCACCACTAACCAAATAACTGCAAAGAAAACAGCTCAGGATGAAATATCAGTGGATACTGAGCTGAGAACATGCCTTCTGGCAGAGCACACATAGCATACCATTTCATGGTTAGATTTACAGTTTTGTATTTTGTGGGGGAAGCCAAAACTATGGGGCCATAAATTAAAGAGATTGATGATAAGACAGGCATGTTGATGAAGCTTTTAGCCTTGAACCCATCAGGCCAAGTGCAAGAATACCAAATTTCAAACAATCACAACAATTTATACAACAGGAGAAAAGGGTGCTAGTTGGTTGGCAAGTGGACTTCAATTGGCTGAGGTGTTGCCATGGAGAAAGCAACAGGGAACTATAGGTTTCCAAAGCTCCTGGGTAATCCAAAAAAGGTGCAAGACTTGAATATTTTCCTTTTGTTTGCATAGAATGTGCCCCTGTGTAACGTCACTACGAGCCATGTTACAAGTTTGACTGATTATCTTAAATTGGTTGTTAGTGTAGCTCCTAGTGCACTCAGGATTGTTCAGAAAGTGCTGCCCAAGTGAGGAATCACATCTAACAGTAGATGTTTTATTTTGGGTTTTGTAGGTGTGGGCTGTACTTCACTTATTACTATACATTATATTATTACATGTAAGATAATCATAATAAATCCAATAGAAAATTCAGAAGAAACTCCTTTACCATGGGAGACACAGAGAGACAAACGGAGATGGTAGCATGGTGCTAATGTCACTGGTCTACTAATCCATAAGTCCAGACTAACGTTCTGGGGATATGGGTTCAAATCCCACCATGGTGGCTCGTGGAATTTGGATTCAACTAATAAAACCTGGAATTGAAAGCTAGTCTCAGTAATGGTGACTGTGAAACTGTCATCAGTTGTTGTAAAAACCCATCTGGTTCACTAATTCCCCTTTAGGGAAATGAAATCTGCCATCCTTACTTGGTCTGGCCTACATGTGACTTCAGACCCCACAGCAATGTGGTTGACTCTTAATTGCTCTCTGAAATGGGCGAGCAAGCCACTCAGTTCAAGGGGCAAGTAGGAATGGGCAACAAATGTTGGCTTTGACAGCGACTCCCATGTCTCATGAAAGAATAAATAAAATTACCCAGAGAGTGGTGCCAATATGGAACTCGCTGCTGCATGGAGTTATTGAGGTGAATAGCTTCGATGCGTTTAAGGGGAAGCTAGATAAACATGAGGGAGAAATTAAAAGAAGGATTTGCTGATTGGTTGAGGTGAAGGCAATGGGATCAGCTCGTGTGGAGCACAAACACCGGCATGGACCAGTTGGGCCGAATGGCCAGTTTTTGTGCTGTAAATTCTATGTAAAAAGTACATAACCAAATTCATTATTGTCATTTTGAATATTCTGTCCCTCTTTGTGTATATTTGTAATTCTATTTCCTGTGCCTACCTGTGTTTTCCAAAAAGCAGCAACAAGGCCAAGTTACAACTCATTGGCCACCCATCTCAGGCCCCCAGACAATCAGGATCCCGACAAAATTGTAAAAATCAAAGTCATATGTGAGTAACTTAAAACAAAACTGAAATATCCCAAAGTGGCTTTACCTAAAGATAAAATCAATATGCTTTAATGGGGATTTTTTTGAATTTAAGTTTCAATCCAATTAACTCTATGGGGAAGCGGCGGAGAAGGCATGCACAGCCAATCCAGTTTTGGATACTTTTCTCGCAAGTATGTTGAAAAAATGTGTTAAAATTGAAACACAGTTTTGATTTAAACCACCTGAATTTTGAAAGATAAGAAAATATGATAAGGGCCAAAGTAGGTCATGTGGTCCTTCGAGCCTGCTCTGCCATTCAATAAGATCGTGGCTGATTTTCTGCCTCAACTCTACTTTCCTGCCCTATAATCCCCTTATCCAGCTATTGTCAGGAAGATATAATAATTCTCACAATGTGATTGGAATTTATTGTTAAATAGAATAATAGTGGGGTGTGTTTATATATGTGTATGCGTGTGTGTGTGAGAGACTTAATTGGATTAAAGCGAGCTGGTCTGAAGGCTTTGATGTAAACATGGTAGACATGGGGGGAGTTTAGAATATAAGGTGTAAAAGGATATTTGCATTTTTAAATAAAGCAGACTGTTTTTGAAGGAGGAGTGAAATGTATCAACCAGCCAGGTGAAGTTTAGAAATTGTGTCTATTTTTCCCAAAGTTTTCTGGCAAAACTTAGTGCATTGAGAGATTTTTAATATCAGAAAGATAAAGTCCAAAGACACAGGGAAACAATGGGAATTTGTATTCAAGGGGGAAAATATGTATAAAGGTGTGAAAGCTGTGTGTAAGGGTAGGCATTTTAAGATCTTACGAGTGTGAGGCATCTATGCCTCAAGATGCTGTCTTCAAAGGACTGAAGTTAAGAAAACTCACTTTGAATTTGACTTGTTCAGTGTATCATGTTTCTTCGCCTGGGTCTTTTAAAATCTATGTGTCTTACTGTTGCCTTAACGAAAGTGTAACTGGGAGTTAGATTGATTAGGGAATTTAGAAGTTATCAAAGCAATAATTTGTAGATCTATGTATGTATTTAAAATAATTTCTCCTATTAATAAATGTTTAACCTAGTTTTGTAAAAACCGATAAGACTTGGTGGTCTTATTATTACTGAATTCAAGACACGCATCTCAAAATTTGTACAAATTGCAAAACAAGTTGTGGCAGTTGTTTCAAGTTTCTCTTTGGGATTTGAAAAGCTCAGCATTTACCATCATCTGTGCCATAACATAGTTGGGGGCTCTTTGCAGGATATATTTGAAATTTCTTGATTGGGTTGGAGCTGGTGAATCTTAAGGTTACGAGCACAAGAAGCATTTCAATTCAGGAGTTAGTGTGAAGTTTTTTTGAAGTGGTGGGACTACAATATGGCTTTGGCAGTTGCTCAGACTTGTCTGGAAGTTGAGGTTATAACGTTGGCTGGTTTATATAAGGTAACTAAAGTTAAGTTAATGGGATTGACGGATAAATTACAATTGGGGTTACCTGCAGGGGCTAAGAAAGCAGATATAATTGAATGTATAGCACAGCATTTAAAGTTGGAAGTGATACCTGGCACTAGTTGGAGGTAGTGAGACTTCAATTAGAAATGAAGAGGCTTGAATTTGAACAAGCAAAGGAACCGAGAAAATGTGAATTGGAGGCAAACATAAAGGAAAAAGAATTGGAAATAAAAAAACTGGAACTAGAGGCAGAGGGTAAAGAAAGGGAAAAAGAGAGATTATTTGAAAAATAAATTGATCTGTGAAAACATGATCTCCAGAGGGAAAAGTTAGCAATGGAAGAGAGAATGAAGGAAAGAGACAGAGAGTACCGACTTAAAAAGTCGGATTTTAAAAAAGAGACATCAAATGCTGAGGAAAGGTCTGAAGTAGAGAAAACATTTATCCTAAAACCCATTGGGGAGATGTTTGAATTTGTACAAGCTCTTCCAAAGTCCAAACAGATGTTAAATCATTCTTTATTTCATTTGAGAAGATAGCTAAAC
Source organism: Carcharodon carcharias (assembly GCF_017639515.1). Classification (NCBI taxonomy): domain Eukaryota; kingdom Metazoa; phylum Chordata; class Chondrichthyes; order Lamniformes; family Lamnidae; genus Carcharodon; species Carcharodon carcharias. Next base: position 110,933,614 of record NC_054470.1, read on the forward strand.
AAATGGAATGGCCACAGGAAAACTGGATATTGTTGTTACAATCCAGATTGGTGGGTAGAGCACATGAAGGTTATGCTTCACTGTCAAGAAGAAATGTCAGTGAATTATGATGTGGTAAAAAAGGCTCTATTGAGTGCATATCAGTTGGCTCCTGAGGCATACAGGCAGCAATCTAGAAATATGAGAAAACAGCCTGGACAAACTTATATTGAGTTTGAAAGAGTAAAATAAAGTAATCTTAACCACGGAAATGGGCATTAAAGATAGAGACAACATAACCAGCTCTGAGAGAAGTAATTCTTTTGGAAGAATTTTAAGATTCAATTCCTTCGGTAGTGAGAACTCATGTGGAGGTACAGGGGGTTCAAACAGTAAGGCAAGCAGTAGATCTAGCTGATGGCTATGAGTTAATTCATAGAGCCAAACCTTTTTTCTGTCACCCCTTCAAATCAGAAAAGGATAGAAAATGGGAAAGTGAAAGGAAGGTGGGTAGTCAGTGAAGAGGAGAAGGTGGGAATTTGCAAGAAGTTTTTTCTCAAAATAAAATGGAAGGTGCTGAGGGTAGAAGTGACATTTGAAAATTGAGGTGTTTTCATTGTAATAAAGGTGGATACACGAAGTCAGTGTTCTGGAAATTGCAGGGAAAATCTGCTGGAATCATACAGGTGCAGAAAAATTCTGGAAGTAAAAGTACTGTGGATTCTGAGGTTCAGGCACAGGAAAAACCAGTGATTTGTGCATGGGTAAAACAGGAAGGATCAGTGATAGGTAAAGAAGTGGGAATGTGTTCACAATTTACCCCAGAGAGTTTTGAGGAGCAGGTTGCAGAAATGGTTAAAGATTTTGTATGTGAAGAGAAAGTCTTTCCACATGTACAGGGTGGAGGAGCTAAAGATGTTAAAATTTTGAGAGACACAGGGGTTAGTAAATCCTTAATGTTGTGGGATATTTGTTGTTCAGAGGGAGTATTGCAGGAACAGGTGATAATAAGTGGTGTTCATGGAGATGCTAAACCTATTCACTTGTGGAAGGTAAATTTAAAGAGTAAGTGGAAAACAGGCAAGGTGACTGTTGGAGTGGCGGAATAATTGCCCATTGTAGAAGTTCAATTTATCTTCTGTCATGATATAGCTGGATCACAAATGTGGGTAATGCCTAAGGTAGTTGAGCAGCCAGTAGCGGTGTCTTCAACAGAAGTTCTGCAAATAGAGCATCTGGATTATTTCCAGATTGTTTGATAACAAGATCACAGACTTATAGGTTGAAACATGAAGAAAAGGAAGTTCAAAGGCAGGGAGAAGGTGTGGAAATCCAATTAGCTGACACTGTGTTTGATAACATTGTTTGGGAAGAAAGACTGGAAAACAATTCAGCTGAAGTGTTTAACTCAAGGCAGTTGGCGGAATGGTGGAAAATGGATTTGCAAATACATTTATATCAAACAGCTTACTCAGAAACAGAGGCAAAATGTATTCCAGAATGTTATTACTTTAAGGGTAATATTTTAATGAGAAAATGGAGGCCTTATCATGTTCCAGCAAATAAAAGCTGGAAGGAGGTACATCAGATTGTAATACCATTTGGATATATAAATGAAGATCTGAGGATAGCTTATGACATCCCAATGGGGCAACATTTAGGAATTAGAAAGACACAGGCGAAGATACAAAAACATTTTTATTGGCCTGGATTGCATAGGGATGTAGTCAAATTCTGCAAGCATGTCACACATGTCAGGTGATAGGAACCCACAAGCAATGATTAAAACGACACCTTTAAGTCCAATTCCAGCATTTGAAGAACCTTTTACTGAGGTCATGATTGATTATGTAGGACCCCTCCCTAAGACAAAAAGTGGAAATCAGTACTTACTGACAATAACAAATGTGTCTACCAGGTTTCCTGAAGCAATACCTTTGAGAAACATTACAACAAAGAGAATTATGGAAGAATTAACTAAATTGTTTACATGATTTGGTTGACCAAAGGAAATACAATCAGATCAGGGTTTAACTTTTATGTCATAGCTGTTAAAGGAAGTAATGAACAGTTTGCTATTAGGAATGCTTCTAAGGTATTTACTGGTTTTAGTCCTTTCCATCTAGTCTGTGGTTATGATGAAATTGATTTATGAGAAAGTGACAGGACAAAATTCAGAAACTACTCTCCTGGATTACATATCAAATTTAAGAGAGAGATTGGACCAAGCATGTGAGTTGGTGAGGGAACATTGAAAGATATCACAACTAGTGATGAAAGTGAAAGCAGAAAGGAAGGCTACAGCTCAGAATTTTGTTGCTGAAGAGAAAGTGCTGTTACCACTGGGTGACTCATTAAAGGCAAGGTTTAGTGGGCCTAATAGGATTGAAAAAAAACTGAGTGAATTAAATTATTTAATAAATACTCCAGATAGAAGAAAGAAGCAGAGGGTGTGTTATGTAAATATGCTTAAAAAGTACTTTGACAGGGAAAAGGACAAAAAGGAGGTGTTAGTGGTGGTAGATTATAAGAAATAGATAGAAATGCAGGATTCTGAAATTGATTTTCCTCTAATCAAATAGGATAATGAGGGGGCACTTGAAAATTTAAATGTAATATTGAGTTACCTTCCAAACAAGTATCAAAGTGATTTGGAGAAGCTATTGCAGTCACACAAAGATATTTGTGAAAATAAGCTGGGAAGGACAAACTTAGCTATACATGATGTATGTGCAGAAGTTTCATCTTTGCTAAGGCAACATCCTTATAGATTAAATCCGGCAAAGTTATCACAAATACAGGAAGAAATTGACTTCATGCTTCAAAATGATATAATTGAGTCTAGTTGCAGTAACTGGGGTTTGCCTATTGTACTGGGACTGAAGCCAGATGGAACACAAAGACTGTGGGCTGCAATTTTCGCTGAGCGGGTGGGTGTGTGCCCGACCTGTTCGAACGTAAAATGATGCACAATAGCATTAGGCGAGCGTCCCAATGCCATTGCACACTCATGCGATATTTCACTTGGCAGGCACGTGCAGGAGTCGACGGCGTGCCCATCGACAATTAACAGGCCTATTAAGGCCATTAAAGTATTAATTGAATGAAATTTTGTGCTGCCCATCCAACTTTACGTTTGGCGGGAAGGCAAAGAAGCCAAGCGGCCCTTGGATATTTTATGAAACCTCATCCACAGGTGGGGTGAGGTTTCTAACAGGAATTAAAAATTAAATAAAAATTTTGAAATATCATTTATAATATGTCCCTGCTCATGAGGGGACATGTTTTTAACAGTAAGTTTTTTCTTTTTGAGTTTATATATCTTCAGCTCCCTGAGGCAGCTCTGTGTCCGATCACGGGTGGCAGTCGGCTTCGAGACTGAGCCCTCCAGCCGCGCCCACCTGACAAGGTAAAATCCTGCCCTGTATGTGGACTATCGAAAGGTGAATACGGTCACAAAAGCAGATTCATATCCTATACCACGGTTGGAAGGTTGCATTGAGAAAGTGGGATGTTCAAAATTTATCACAGTGATTGACCTGCTAAAGGGATACTGGCAAGTACTGTTATCGGAGAGAGCAAAGGAGATATCAGCTTTTGTAACGTCAAATGGACTATATCAGTTTAAGGTCATGCCGTTTGGTATAAAGAATGCACCTGCTACATTTCAAAGACTGATGGACAAAGTAATTGCAGGCCTGAAGAATTGTGCTGTTTGTACTGACGACTTGATAGTTTTCAGTCCTACGTGGGAGGAGCATTTACAGCATCTGGAAGAATTGTTTTTATTGATTACAAGAAGCTAATTTGGTGATGAGCTTGGTTAAAAGTGAATTTGCAAAAGCACAAGTTACATATCATACCATTGGACATGGTAAGGTGGCTCCGAGAGATGCGAAAGTCAAGACAATCTTGGATTTCCCAGTGCCTACAACAAAACAAGAAGCTTTTAGATTTCTGGGCATGAGTGGGTTTTATCGGTAATTTGTACCGAATTTTAGACAAGTGGTTACTCCATTAACTGAACTATTAAAAAAGAATGAGAAGCTTCAGTGGACACAGGAGTCTCAGAAGGCATTTGACAATTTGAAAACTGTATTAACTGCAACACCAGTTTTGTCAGTACCTAATTATGCCAATCAATTTAAATTGGCTGTTGACACCCGTGATATAGGAATTGGGGCTGTACTGTTACAAGATAATGACATTGGAATTGTAAAAACCAATAGGGTATTTTTCATGGAAGCTGAATGTACAACAGAGAAGATATTCAATGATTGAAAATGAAACTTTGGGTTTGGTGTTAGCCTTGCAGCATTTTGAAATTTAGGTGGATAAACTTCATCAGAAACAATTGTTTATACAGATCACAATCCTTTGAAAATTTTGTGGACAAATTTCAAGACAGAAGTGCAAGGTTATTCAGGTAGAGTTTATTACTGCAAACATTTAATTTACAGATTATACATGTCACTGGGTGAGAAAATCTGATGGTAGATGCTTTATCAAGGGCAGAATTTTCTGCCTGTCGGGCGGGCACGGAGCCGATCGCTGCTAGCGATCGGGGCCGCACCGCCATTTTATGTGGGTGGGCCAGTTAAGGCCCACCCAGCGTGACGTCCGGCGGGAAGCGCTATGCGCTCCCTGTGCGGGCAGGGGGCATCCCTGAAATCGAGAGTGCGCTCTTTCACGCATGCGCACGAAAGAGCATACATCTCCCTAAGGCTAAGTGCAGCCTCAGGGAGATCGCCTGGACTTTGAAAAATATTAAAAATAGAAAAAAAAATATTCCCGTACATGTCCCCTCATGTGACAATGCTGGCAGCGATTGGCTCCGTGCCCGCCCGACAGGCAGAAAATTCTGCCCTTGATAAAGCATCTACCATCAGATTTTCTCACCCAGTGACATGTATAATCTGTAAATTAAATGGTTGCAGTAATAAACAATGTCACATGAGTTGGGACATATTCATAATTTACAGAACAACTTTATTACAATTTTTAAAACCCTCCCTGAAACCTCATCCCACTGCTGGATGAGGTTTCATGTTTTATCTGTTTGCAGCTAGGACTCCTGACCTGCCCACCCAGGTCCTTTAATTGTTTAAATGATCCTGTCAATGGCCTCAATTGGCCATTGACAGGTCAGCGGGCCCGCAGCTGATTTTGCTGCGCCCCCGCCTTCCTGAAAATTTAAGTGGTGTGCGGTGATGTCGGGGGTTCCGCCTGATGTCATCCCGCGTCATTTTACGCATCAGCGAGCGGGCCCCACACACTGCTCGCCGACTGTAAAATTCTGCCCCAAGAGTTTGAAGCTGAAAGGGAAAATTGGACATTTAAAAACCTGGGTTCTGAACTGGAATAATTTCTGTTGGTGTGAAGGTGTTATGACCGATGCAGTTGGTAAAGCAGAGTTATTTCAAACACACCATGTAATAGCGAGTTCCACATTCTCACCACTCTCCTGTTGGCATCTTATCCTGAGACTATGACTCCAAGTTCTAGATGTTCCAGTCAGAGGAAACAGCCTCTCTACTCTGTCAAGCTCTCTAAGAATTATCCACGTTACAATGGGATCACCTCATTCTTCTAAACTCGGGAGAATACGGGCCCATTCTACTCGATCTCTCCTCCTGGGACAACTCTCACATCCCAGGAAGTCGAATGAACCTCTGTTGCACCTCCTCTAAGGCAAGTATATCCTTCCAAAAACTACACAGTAATCCAAGTGCAGTCTCACCAAAGGCCTACATAATTACAACAAAGTTTCTTTATTGTTATATTCCAACACCCTGGCAATAAACAAAAACAAAAATTGCTGGAAAAACTCAGCAGGTCTGACAGCATCTGTGGAGAGAAAGACAGAGTTAATGTTTCGAGTCCGTATGATTCTTCTTCAGAACTAAAGAGAAGTAGAAATGTGGTGAACTATATACTGTTTAACGGGTGGTGGGGGTGGTGGGAAGAGGTGAAGCTAGATAGAAGGCCAGTGATAGGTGGAGGCAATAAAGGCTAGTATTCAATTTGCCTTCCTAAATGCTTGCTGTACCCACTGATTTTCCTACATGTGCAGGTTGTAATTAATGCTAACATTCCCATTGTGCATTTCTTTACTCTAGCTTGTCCATCTGGGACTTACAAGGCAGAAGCGAAGCCTGGTGGGATCAGTACCTGCCTCCACTGCCCCAGTGAGAACTACACATCGCTACCAGGAAGCACCTCAATCAAAGACTGTGTCTGCAAGGAAGGATACAAAGCTGTAGGACAGGCATGTCAAGGTGAGTCTGTCATATATTTCATTTCTCGGAGCTATGCGGAGATAGGAACATAGGAGCAGGAGTAGGCCATTCAGCCCATCGAGCCTGTCTGCCATTCAATACGATCATGGCTGATTATCCACTTCAATGTCTTTTTCCCATGCTATCCCCATATCTCTTTAAGTCATCGGTATTTAGACATTTGTCAATCTTTGCTTTAAACAGACTCAATGACTGAGTTTCCACAGCCCTCTGGGGTAGAGAATTCCAAAGATTCACAACCCTCTAAGTAAAAACATTTCTCCTCGTCTCGGTCCAAAGTGGCTTCCCTCTTATTTTGAAATAGTGTTCCCTGGTTCTAACTCCCAATTTTGCCTGTATCTACCCTGTCTATCCCTTTAGTTTTTTGTAGGTTTCAATGAGATCACCTTTCATTCTTCAAAACGCTAGAGAATACCGGCCCAGTTTCCCCAGTCTAGGGCCCAAGTACGGATCCTTGTGGTATCCCACTAGTCACAGCCTACCACCATAAGAATGACCCGTTTATTCCTACTCTCTGCTTCCTGCCTGTTAACCAAACCTTAATCCATGCCAGAATATTACCTCCTGTCCCATGTGCTTTAATTTTGTTAACCAACCTCCTGTGGGGACTTTAGCAAAATCTTTCTGAAAATCCAAGTAAACTACGTCCACCAACTCCCCTTTATCAATTCTGTTAGTAACATCCTCAGAAAACTCCAACAGGTTTGTCAAACATGATTTCCCATTCGCAAATCCGTGTTGACTATCACAGAATCACAGAATTTTAGCAACACAGAAGGAGGCCATTCAACCCATCATGTGCTCACAGGCTCTCCAAATGAGCATTATGACCTAATGCCATTTCCCTGCCTTTTCCACGTAATCTTGCAAGTTGCTTATATTCAAATAATCATCTAATGCCCTCTTGAATGCCTCGATTGAACCTGCCCCCACCACACTTCCAGACCTGAACCACTCGTGTGAAAAAGTTTTTTCTCTCATCACATTTGCTTCTTTTGCAAATCACTTTAAAACTGTGGCCTGTTGTTCTTGACCTTTTTACGAGCAGGAACAGTTTTTGAACATCTCTATCAAATCTCCTCTCAGCCTTCTTCACTCCAAGGAGAACAATCCCAACCTCTCCAATCTATCCTCATAGCTGAAGTTTCTCATCCCTGGATCCATTCTTGTAAACCTCTTCTGCATTCTCTCCAATGTGTTCACATCCTTCCTATAGTGTGGTGCCCAGAGCAGTACAAAAATACTTCAGCTGAGGCCTAATGAGTGTCTTATATACATTCTGCATAACCTCCCTGCTCTTGTACTCTATGCCCTTATTAATAAAGCCCAGGATACTGTATACTTTATTAACTGCACCTGTCCTGCCATCTTCAATGATCTATACACATATACATCCAGGTCTTTTTGCTCCTGCACTTCAAAATTTCACCCCTTATTTTATACTGTCTGTCCATGTTCTTCCTACCAAAATGTATCACCTCACACTTCTCCACATTGAACTTCATCTGCCACCTATCTGTCCACTCCACCAACTTGTCTATGTCCTCTTGAAGTTCCACACCATTCTCCTCACAGTTCACAACACTCCCAAGCTTTGTATCATCTGCAAACTTTGAAATTGCCCCCTGCACACCAAGATCCAGATCATTAATATATATCAGGAAAAGCAAGGGTCCCAATACAGACCCCTGGGGAACTCCACTACAAACCTTCCTGTAGCCTGAAAAATATCCATTGACCATTACTCTCTGCTTCCTATTTTTCAGCCAATTTTGTATCCACGTTGCTACTGCCCCTTTTATTCCATAAGCAATAACTTTTCTCACAAGTCTGTTGTGTGGTGCTGTATCAGATGTCTTTTGAAAATCCATGTACACCACATCAACAGCATTACCCTCATCGACCTTTTCTGCTACCTATTCAAAAAACTCCAGCAAGTTAGTTAAACACAATTACCCCTTTAGAAATCCATGCTGTCTCTCCCTTATCAACCCATATTTTTTCATGTGATTACTAATTCTATTCTGAATAATTGTTTCTAGAATCTTATCCATGTTCTGTGCACAATCTGTGCTCAATCAGATCATTATTATCCAAGTATCCATTTATCACATTCTTTAGAATAGATTCTAGTATTTTCCCTATTACTGATTTAAGGCTAACAAGTCTGTAGCTCCCTGTTTTCTCTCTCCCTTCCTTCTTAAATAGTGGGGTGATATTTGCTACTTTCTAATCTGCAAGAATCATTCCTGATACTAGATTACACTAGTCTCTATGTGTGTAACAGACTTTATTCACAGTGCTTTAAAATGTCTACTCCATGCTTCAGCTCCTACTTATAGTTCTAAAGTTTGTTTACTTTTCCCTGAGTCCACACACAGGCTTCACCAGTCAAGCACAGTGAGCATCAATAGTAAACAGACTCACATAATCAAACACAGAAAAGTCGATCTATTGAACACTGCAGAGTCACGAGGAGGGTTAGGAGAGATGCTTTTTCAGGAAAACCACAACCACATCATCCTAATATTCTGCTGCCTGGTGCTCAGGGCTGCCAACCCTACAGAATCACCCTGGAGTCTCCAGAAATGGAAAAATCCCCACCCCTTCCTCATTGTTACTGTGAACAAAACCCAGGAGAAATATTCTAACAAAATTAAACCAAATTGTGCCTATATTTCATTTTCCAGGAACAGTTTCATTTATTAGTGATAAAATATTGGAGATGGTGGGAGAAAATGTTGTCTCGCTGCCAAGGTTAATCCAATTGGGAAACAGTGCAACTTCCCTCTTTAATTTGCTGTGGAAGGTAGTGCACCTGTGGAATGGGCCAATGGTGGGAGTGCATGCTGGGGCAGATGGAGGTGAGAGGTCATGTGATGAAACCTCCAAGAATGCACTCAAAAAGAGTTGGCAATCTTAACAGTTCGATGATGAACCAAAACACCATCAACAAGGGTTATTCTATCTTTTGGATTCGAGCTAATGTTATTATCCAGTATAGATCGGGCAGATCTTCAACTTGCTGCTTGGTGTAAAACTGGTGAAGTGGATCAGTAATTGTCCATTACTGAAATCGCATAGCTGTAATGTCATTGATTTCGATAAATGCTTCCTTAACGACTCAGCAACTCAATCCGGATAATCAGTTTTGCTTTGGGTTACACCAGATGTGTTGTGTGTTGATGATTGTTTAATGAGCAGTGATAGGGGTGATGTGTTAATGATTGTTTAATGGGCAGGGGATGTGGTGATGTGTTAATGATTGTTTAATGAGCAGGGGATGGGGTGATGTGTTAATGCTTGTTTAATGGGCAGAAGATGGGGTTATGTGTTAATGATTGTTTAATGAGCAGTGAAAAGAGTGATGTTTTGATGATTGTTTAATGGGCAGGGAATGGGGTGATGTGTTAATGATTGTTTAATGGGCAGGGGATGTGGTGATGTGTTAATGATTGTTTAATGAGCAGTGATAGGAGTGATGTGTTAATGATTGTTTAATGAGCAGTGATAGGGGTGATGTGTTTATGATTGTTTAATGAGCAGTGATAGGGGTGATGTGTTAATGATTGTTTAATGGGCAGGACACGGGGTGATGTGTTAATGATTGTTTAATGAGCAAGGGATGGGATGATGTGTTAATGATTGTTTAATGAGCTGTGATAGGGGTGATGTGTTAATGATTGTTTAATGAGCTGTGATAGGGGTGATGTGTTAATGATTGTTTAATGTGCAGGGTATGGGGTGATGTGCTAATGATTGTTTAATGGGCAGGGGATGTGGTGATGTGTTAATGATTGTTTAATGAGCAGTGATAGGGGTGAGGTGTTAATGTTTGTTTAGTGAGCAGGGAATGGGGTGCCGTTTTAATAATGGTTTAATGAGCAGTGATAGGGTTGATGTGTTAATGATTTTTAAGGGGCAGGAGACAGGGTGATGTGTTAATGATTGTTTAATGGGCAGGGGATGGGGTGAAGTGTTAATGATTGTTTAATGGGCAGTGATTGGGGTGATGTGTTAATGATTGTTTAACGGTCAGGAGATGGGGTGATGTATTAATGATTATTTAATGAGCAGGGGATGGGGTGATGTGTTAATGCTTGTTTAATGGGCAGAAGATGGGGTTATGTGTTAATGATTGTTTAATGAGCAGTGAAAAGAGTGATGTTTTGATGATTGTTTAATGGGCAGGGAATGGGGTGATGTGTTAATGATTGTTTAATAGGCAGTGATAGGGGTGATGTGTTAATGATTGTTTAATGAGCAGTGATAGGGGTGATGTGTTAATGATTATTTAATGAGCAGGGGATGGGGTGATGTGTTAATGATTATTTAATGAACAGTGATAAGGGTGATGTGTTAATGATTGTTTAATGAGCAGGGTATGGGGTGATGTGTTAATGATTGTTTAATTGGCAGGGAATGGGGTGATGTGTTAATGATTATTTAATGAGCAGTGATGGGGTGATGTATTACTAATTGTTTAATGAGCAGTGGATGGGATGATGTGTTAATGATTGTTTAATGAGCAGTGATGGGGTGAAATTTTAATGATTGTTTAATGGGCAGAAGACGGGTTTATGTGTTAATGATTGTTTAATGAGCAGGGGATGGGGTGATGTGTTAATAATTGTTTAATGAGCAGTGATAAGGGTGATGTGTTACTGATTGTTTAATGAGCAGGAGACGGGTGATGTGTTAATGATTGTTTAATGAGCTGGGGATGTGGTGATGTGTTAATGATTGTTTAATGGGCAGTGATAGGGGTGATGTGTTAATGATTGTTTAATGAGCAGGGAATGGGGTGATGTGTTAATGATTGTTTAATGAGCAGTGATAGGGGTGATGTATTAATGATTGTTTAATGAGCAGTGATAGGGGTGAGGTGTTAATGTTTGTTTAGTGAGCAGGGAATGGGGTGCCGTTTTAATAATGGTTTAATGAGCAGTGATAGGGTTGATGTGTTAATGATTTTTAAGGGGCAGGAGACAGGGTGATATGTTAATGATTGTTTAATGGGCAGGGGATGGGGTGAAGTGTTAATGATTGTTTAATGGGCAGAATCTGGGGTGATGTGTTAATGATTGTTTAATGGGCAGTGATTGGGGTGATGTGTTAATGATTGTTTAACGGTCAGGAGATGGGGTGATGTGTTAATGATTATTTAATGAGCAGGGGATGGGGTGATGTGTTAATGCTTATTTAATGGGCAGAAGACGGGGTTATGTGTTAATGATTGTTTAATGAGCAGTGAAAAGAGTGATGTTTTGATGATTGTTTAATGGGCAGGGAATGGGGTGATGTGTTAATGATTGTTTAATAGGCAGTGATAGGGGTGATGTGTTAATGATTGTTTAATGGGCAGGGAATGGGGTGATGTGTTAATGATTGTTTAATAGGCAGTGATAGAGGTGATATGTTAATGATTGTTTAATGGGCAGGGAATGGGGTGATGTGTTAATGATTGTTTAATGAGCAGTGATAGGGGTGATGTGTTAATGATTGTTTAATGGGCAGGGAATGGGGTGATGTGTTAATGATTGTTTAATGAGCAGTGATAGGGGTGATGTGTTAATGATTATTTAATGAGCAGGGGATGGGGTGATGTGTTAATGATTATTTAATGAACAGTGATAGGGGTGATGTGTTAATGATTGTTTAATGAGCAGGGTATGGGGTGATGTGTTAATGATTGTTTAATTGGCAGGGAATGGGGTGATGTGTTAATGATTATTTAATGAGCAGTGATGGGGTGATGTATTACTAATTGTTTAATGAGCAGTGGATGGGATGATGTGTTAATGATTGTTTAATGAGCAGTGATGGGGTGAAATTTTAGTGATTGTTTAATGGGCAGAAGATGGGTTTATGTGTTAATGATTGTTTAATGAGCAGGGGATGGGGTGATATGTTAATATTTGTTTAATGAGCAGTGATAGGGGTGATGGGTTAATAATTGTTTAGTGAGCAGTGATGATGTGATGTGTTAATGATTGTTTAATGGGCAGGAGATGGGGTGATGTGTTAATGATTATTTAATGAGCAGGGGATGGGGTGATGTGTTAATGATTATTTAATGAGCAGGGGATGGGGTGACGTGTTAATGATTGTTTAATGGGCAGGAGTTGGGGTGATGTGTTAATGATTGTTTAACACTTTCGAGTACAAACCCGTTTCCATCTGTTTCAGATGAAGTTATATTGTTTCATAGTTTGCCATTGTGAGATTTGAACTCTTGATAATCTTTTAAATCTTTTAAATTTGAACTCTTGATACTCTTTCGAGTACAAACCTGTTTCCATCTGTTTCAGATGAAGTTACATGTTTCACAGTTTGCCATTGTGAGATTTGAACTCTTGATCTCAGGGTTACAAACCCAGTACCATAACCACTTGGCTATTTAGGCCAAGCCTCTTATGGAACTATCTGATTTGTAACTCTTTCGAGTACAAACCCGTTTCCATCTGTTTCAGATGAAGTTACATAGTTTGCCCTTGTGAGATTTGAACTCTTGATACTCTTTTTTGAGTAAACCTGTTTCCATCTGTTTCAGATGAAGTTACATTGTTTCATAGTTTGCCATTGTGAGATTTGAACTCTTGATCTTGGGGTTACAAACCCAGTACCATAACCACTTGGCTATTTAGGCCAAGCTTAATGATTGTTTAATGAGCAGTGGTAGGGGTGATGTGTTAATGATTGTTTAATGAGCTGGGGATGGGATGATGTGTAATAATGATTGTTTGATGAGCAGTGATAGGGGTGATGTGTTAATGATTGTTTAATGGGCAGGAGTTGGGGTGATGTGTTTAAGGTTGTTTAATGAGCTGGGGATGGGGTGATGTGTATTAATGATTGTTTGATGAGCAGTGATAGGGGTGATGTGTTAATGATTGTTTAATTGGCAGTGATAGGGGTGATGTGTTAACCTAACTTTCCGTACATGAACAGTGATAGGGGTGATGTGTTAATGATTGTTTAATTGGCAGTGATAGGGGTGATGTGTTAACCTAACTTTCCGTACATGAACAGTGATAGGGGTCATGTGTTAATATTTTTTAATGGGCAGGTGACTGGGTGATGTGTTAATAATTGTTTAATGAGCAATGATCGGGTTGATGTGTTAATGATTTTTAATGGCCAGTGGACTGGGTAATGTATTAATGATTGTTTAATGGGCAGGAGACTGGATGATGTGTTAACAATTGTTTAATGAGCAGGGGATGGGGTGATGTGTTAACCTATCTTTCTGTACATGAGCAGTAGTCCAGTGCCCCAAGTTGCAGCCACCTCAGAACGGATACTTCATCCAGAACTCTTGCAATAACTATTACAATTCTGCCTGTGGAATCCGGTGTAAGCTGGGCTTCGACCTGGTGGGAAGCAGCATTCGTTTGTGTCAATCCAACAGCCTCTGGTCAGGCTTGAACCCCGACTGCAGAGGTAACTGTTAAAATCAAAGCCTTCTAATGCTGAATTATGTTGTTTCTTTTTATGTATCCTTTCTGCTGTATGAAATGTATCATATTTTTTAGGTTATCGGCACCTTTTGTTATACAGTAGGAGTGACTTTGTGACCAACAGTGTTAACATTACCCAAGCCCCTGGGTGAAGCAAAAACCAAGACACATAACTTTTCTTTATTAAGACAGTTTATTGTTCAGTTTCACATCTGTTCTCCCACACACCCAGTGTCCCAACTATCCCCTATTTATATTCTCTTTTAATGAAAACAAAAAAAAACAATAAAACAAATTAATAAATTGGGGGTGACAGCCCCTGGTGGGGCACTGTAAGTAAAAAAAAAATGTCAAAGGAAACTTGGCTAACTAAACCAAAGCTACCCATCACCTGTTTTTCTTAACCATAACAGTGTAATTGATAATAACAAGCCTTAACAATGTAATTGATAAGATATTGACAAACAGGATATCTCTAGTATGATAAGGTATCTCAGAGGGCTAGCTGGTGGGCCGTCATAGATTTCAAGCTTTATTATGCATGAAAATGCAAGTCACTAAGCTTACAGGACAGCAGGTGGCCATTTGGCCCGTTGTGTCTGTGCTGGCTTTCTAAATGATCCTCCAATTAGGCCCACCCTCCCCCGTTCTTTCCCCGTAGACACTCTGATGATTGATGATGGAAGACCTCCATCAACAGTCTTGACACTGGCTGCCTGACCTCTTGGCAAGCGACGCTGTGTGACAGTGAGAACACTGGGAAGAGAAACAAGACAAAAATGTAAAATAGGTTGAAGGAAATTGGAGACACGGTCCACTTTTTAAGTTTCACTTCCCCAACGGGTTCCAATAGCACAAAAATATTCCCCAAAATAATCTGGAGCATAATACTTGTGAACACACAAAATAACGTTCTTCCAGCACTCTACTGAAACTGGATGTGAGCCAGAGGCCAGGGGAATGGCAGATGGCCAAAGTAATGCTCATTTTCAAAGAGGAAGGCCAAGCTATGGCAGTGACAAAGATGCCGGTTAGTTCATTACCTATGGTATGGATAACTCAGGAATCTTTAATGAGAAACAAGTTGACTGAATATCTTTTAAAGAGCTATCCAAAAAATTAGTCCTTCCCACCTACAATTTCTCCTTTTTCAAATATCTACTCAATTTCCTTTTGAAAGTTACAGCTGACTTAGATCCCACTGTCTTTTCAGACTGCCTAGTCAAGCTCATACCTCACTATGCAAAGAAGTTTCTTATCTCTCCTCCGATTTTTTTTTCTCTCTATCTGTGTCCCTTTGAGTTGCTAATCCTCCTCCCAGGCCCCTGCCTACCCTTTCAGATAGATGTAAAAGATTCCACACTGCTCGTCTGATGAAGATCAGGGGAGTCCCCAAAATGGTGTCTTCGACCAGCACCACTACATCTGGTCATTTTCCACCTCGTTGCTCAGGCCTCATCATCGAGGTGCAACTCACAAAGCCTTTTTCAATAGCACCTTCCAAACCTGTGGCTTCTACCACCTGGAAGGAGAAGGGCAGCAGGTGTATGTGAACACCATCACCTGCAAATTCCCCCCCAAGCCATTCACCATCCTGACTTGGAACAATATCGCTGTTCCTTCACTGTCACTGGGTCAAAATCCTGGAACTCCCTTCCTAACAGCACTGTGAGTGTACCTACACCACATGGACTGCAGCGATTCAAGAAGGCAGCTCACCACCACCTTCTCAAGGGCACTTAGGGATGGGCAATAAATACTGGCCCAGCCAGCAACACCCACATCCCATGAAAGAATGAAAACAAAATCCCTGTGCACCTCAACCTGCACAGTTAAATTTATAGGCCATTATCTTTGAAATAGTCAATAAACAATAGAGAGAATAATATAATTTATCATTCACATCAATCTCCCATGACAGATTCAGCTCAAAGAAATTCTCTCAAGTGAATTTACAAGACATTGAAAAGGTCAATTATTTTGTTGTCAACATTTTTATGATCATTTATAATGTTCAAGTGAAAAATCGTGGTCAAATTTGGAATCACCAATAGGTCTTTGTAAATCTGATGCCGGGTATAGTAGTAGCATCAAAGGGGGGGGGGATGTGAAGTTCTAAAAAGGTTTCACATTACTCCAGTGTGAACAGTTTCTAATGCCCCTGTCAATGATGCAGTGTGAATGATCCAACCTATTTTGTCCGGGTGACAGAGGGCCTCCACTTTTTCGGGGGTCTTTCAATTTGCCTTGGCACAGTGTCTTCAGTGGACTTAGACAGTTGACTGTCAAAAGTGGAGATTTCAACCCAAACAGAGTATGTAATGTGATCAGCTTTACACTGAAGTCAACAGAGACCCACGCTGGGCGGGGGTGTCCTATATCCCGTAAGGTTCTGCTCGGTGTGTTTGACTAGCCAGCCCCACCGACCCCCATGTCCCCAGTAAATGGAGACTGTCACAGGAATGTTCCTTTTAAGCCATTCTCTCAGGACCCAGTAAGTATCAGAGCAGGATAAAAGCAAAATACTGCGGATGCTGGAAAGCTGAAATAAAAACAGATAATGCTGCAAAACCTCAGCAGGTCTGACAGCATCTGTGGAAAGAGAAACAGAGGTAATGTTTTGATTCCATATGACTCTTCTTTAGAGTTAAAGAGAAGTAGAAATGTGATAAAATTTATACTGCCTATGGGGGGTGGAGCAGGTGAAGCTGGATAGAAGGTCAGTAATAGGTGGGGGCTAAGGAGAGTATTAAACCAGGCTGTAAGAAGCTGTTTAAGTCACACCAGAAATTGTGCTCCACACACTGTCCTTTCCAGCAGCTTCCTATTTATTTCCTGACTGTTTCCCTCTTTCCTTACAGTTCGCTCCTGCCCCAGGTTACAGAAACCTGAGCATGGGTCTATAAACTGCTCAACTGATGACACATCCTACAGGACTGTTTGCCATGTGACCTGTAACAAAGGCTACCTGTTGGAGGGAAGGTCAAAGCTCACTTGCCTGGCGAACATGCTCTGGGATAGGAAGGAGCCGAGATGCATTGGTAAGTCTCGTGAATAACTCACAGTTGGCAGGAGAGCAATGACTTCTCCAGCAATCAACTGCACTGTGCAGATACCATCGGCTGTCCCTCAATTCGAGGATGCTCCATCTACTGATGGTCACCAGTTTCTGCCGTTGGTCTTCATGTGACTAGACGGACCAAATCTCAACCCACAGATCTTTCTTTGGGGACATGGGGCAGGACCTCCCAGGAGGTAGTGAAATCTGGAGTGCAGGATTGGCTTCCTTTTCCTTCCTCCCTTGGCACCGCTCTGCAGATATGACAAGATTGTGATGAACATCTTTATCAAAGACGTGGCATTTTATCAGGACACGTAATGGGTGAAAAATCTTGGTAATTCAACTCAATGTTCCTGGAAAATAGCATCTTATATTTCTTATTTAAGGGGGTCATATCTTTCAGGAAAGATTAAGCAGGCTGGAGCTTGTTACTCTTGGCAAAAAAAAGGTGTTACCTGACGGAGGTATTTAAAATGATGAAGGGGTCAATATGGTAGATGTGGAGATGATGTTTCCACTTATGAAGAGAACCAGAATGATGGTGCCATCAATATAAGACAGTCATTATAAATCCAATTTGGAAGTCAGGTGAAACTTCATTACCCAGAGAGCAGTGAGCACCCAGGAGGGAAAAACAATAAAAACTGGGAAATAAGAGTAATGGTTTGAACTGTTTTTTTTCCTTCTGGGAATGTGCTACCACAGGGAGTGGTTTGAGGAGAATTGTATTTAAGGGGAAGCTGGATAAACACATGATGGAGAAAAGAATATAAGGGGTTGCTGTCTGGGTGAGGTGAAAGGGAGTGGAAAGGGTTCTTGCCGAGAGTTGACACCAGCATTAACTTTTTGGACTGAATGGCCTGTTTCTGTGCTGTAAAATTCCATGTAATTTGGGAAAGGCTGTTCTTAGTTCTGTTGGTGGATTATTCTTAGATAAGAGCAGAGAGATTTATTATTGTCCATGTGTTTGGGAATATCATACGAATTAGGAGGAGTAGGCCACTCAGTCCCTCAAGCCTGCTCTGCCATTCAATAAGAAAGATCATGGCTGATCTGATTGTAACCTCAATCCCACATTCCTGCCTACCCCCGATAACCTTTCACCCCCTTGTTAATCAGGAGTCTCTCTAACTTTGTCTTAAAAATATTCAAAGATCCTGCTTCCACTGCCTTATGAGGAAGAGAGTTCCAAAGTCTTACCACCGTCTGAGAGAAAAATTTCTCCTCATCTCTGTCTTTAATGGGCGACCCTTATTTTTAAACAGTGACTCCCTAATTCTAGATTCTCCCACAAGAGGAAACATCCTCCCCGCATCCATGGGCGGATGAAGCTTCCTGAAGGTTTTATTAAATAAATTTTAAAATTTCCCAAAATATAAAAACGTCCCATCTCATGTGACATAGTCACACAAGGGGTCATGTTTAGATAACTTTTTAAATGCTTTATTTAATTATTTTAATATCAACTTAGTGCCTCAGGGAGATTGCTGCGCGGGCCCGACTCTCCTTCCTCCCCCCGCCCACACAGGTAGCGCTTACTGGCTGCGCATTACACTGGGCAGGCCTTAATTGGCCCGCCCACGTAAAATGGCAGCGTGCAGCCAATCGCAGGTGGCCATCAGCTCTGCACCCGCCCCCACCCAGCCCGCCCGACATAGGTAAGTTTCTGGCCCATATCTGCTGAGGTGTGTGTTCCTTCTGATGAATTTAAGGTGCAGGACTGGAAAAAAATTGGAATTCAAGTGCCCTCCTCAATAACTTCACACCAGCTGACAACAGCTTTGAACGAAGCCCCACGCTCGAAGCAGAATTTCAGGATCTGAGGGTTTCCAAACGATTATTTGTTGAGTATTGATCTTGATTAGCCAATTTAAAAAAGAATATTTTAGTCACTACAGCCTGACAATTTTCCGTTCATTTCTTACTGTGCTGCAGTTTAATATTCTTCCCAATAAAAAAAGCTCACGTTGGATTAAAATTCTGCCTCAGCCTGGAAGGTCACAACTTCTTGGAGATTAGCAGAAAACGATAATGTTGGAATAAAATAGATGGCCGTAGTGAGCCGGGCATAGTTACTTTTTTCCCCTCTCTCAGTTTAAGACAAAGTCGCAGACTTGCATGTTCATCACTTTAACCGCCTTGCAGTAAGCCTCCATTTTAATAAGCATGTATTTGTGAGTCAGAAGCCAGAACTTCCTGGTGACAGCACCTTTGCTGATCAATGCAGCCTCTTCTCCTTGGTCATCGTAACTGTGATTGCACTGCCACCAGCTGGCAGGCTTGGCAATTACATCAGAAAAATTGGCTTCAATTTGGAGGCATCAGGGATCTGCTCACACTCCTCCCAGGCAGAATGCGATTATACTACTGCTGTTACCATCACAACCATTCCATAGTTTGCGTACAATGCCGAACTGAGTGTCATTGATATAGAGGAGGACTGTGACAATATACAGGAAGGCATTAAAAAAATGTGCAGAATGAGTGTGTAATTAGCAATTGAACTTTAATATAAATAAATATGATAAACTTCAGAAGGATCAATAAGGAGACCAAATACTGCTTGGAAAACAAGTGTCAAAATGGGGTAGAGGAACGGAGAGATCTTGGGGTTCATATATGCAGAGCCCTTATATTATTTATTTATAGCAGATTAATGTGGCCAAATAAAAACACAAACAAATGCATTGGGATTCATTGCTAAAGGGATGGAATTGACGTTAAATTTGTATAGAATCTTGGGTGGACCGCACTTAGAGCACCGTGCACCAGTCTGATTTCTAGGGGAAGAGGCGGGTGTTGTGGTAATATTACTGGATTAGGCTAATGCTCCTGGGACGTGGGTTCACAGTGCCAACATGGTAGCTGGTGAACTTTAATTCAATTAACAAATCTTGAATCTGCTATTGTCAGTACAGCTATTATCGATTGTTGTAAAAATCCATCTGATTAATGCCCTTTAAGGAAGGAAATCTGCCATCCTTATAAAGACTGTGGCTACAAGGTCAGAGGCTAAGAATCCTACAGGGGGTAACTCACTCCCTGACTCCCAAAGCATGTCCACCATCAACAAGGCGCAAGTCAGGAGTTTGATGGAATATTCGCCACTTGCCTGGATCAGTGCAGCTCCCACAACACTCAAGTAGCTTGACCCATCCAGAACAAAGCAGCCCACTTGATTGACACCCTATCCACAAACATTCACACCCTCCAGCACCGACACATAGTAGCAGCAGTGTGTACCATCTACAAGATGCACTGCAGCAACTCACCAGGGCTCCTTAGACAGCACTTTCCAAACCCACAACCTCTACCACCTAAAGGACGAGGGCAGCAGATACATGGAAACACCACCTCCTGGAAGCTCCCCTCCAAGCCACACACTATCCTAACTTGGAAATATATCACTGTTCCTTCACTGTCACCGGGTCAAAATCCTGGAACTCCCTCCCTAACAGCATTGTGGGTGTACCTACCCCACATGAACTGCAGCAATTCAAGAAGACAGCTCACCACCACCTTCTCAAGGGCAATTAGGGATGGGCAATAAATGCTGGTCCAGCCAGCGACACCCATATCCCATGAAAGAATAAAATAGACATGCTCCATGCCCAGAGCAGTGGTTGACTCTTAACTGCTTTCTAAAATAGCCTAGCAAGCTAATCAGTTCAAGGGCAATTAGAGATGGGCAACAAATGCTGGCCTTGCCAGTTGTGCCCACATCCCATGAAAAGCAAAGATATTATGAGAAGAATATAGATATGGAGAAGGTGCAAAAAAAGTTCATTAGAGTAATAGCAGAACTGAGGGGTTATACCTACAAGGAAAGATTGAACAGATTGGTGGTCTTTTCTGTAGAAAAGAGAGGTATGAGGGGATGAGCTGACCATGGTCTTTAATGTTAGGGAATGCTTGGATATTGTAGGATGTGGAGAAGTTGTGGGCGATACTAGAACCATTATCAACTGATCATTATCACCCGAGATTCTATACAAATTTAATGTCAATTCCATCCCTTTAGCAATGAATCCCAGTGCATTTGTTTGTGTTTTTATTTGGCCACATTAATCTGCTAAAAATCAATAATTTGAGGGCTCTGCATATATGAACCCCAAGATCTCTCTGTTCCTCTACCCCATTTCGTCACTTGTTTTCCGAGCAGTATTTGGTCTCCTTATTGATCCTTTTGAAGTTTATTGCGTTTATCTATATTAAAGTTCAATTGCTAATTACACTGCTATTGTCTCTCTGTGCTACCTTAAATTGCAGGGCTTGTCTCAAGAGGAATGTTCACTTTCCTTCAGCTCCACATAGAGAATTCCCGACTATCAATGCAAAAACATACCTGCCTGCGCAGTCAACAAAATATTCCATATAGAAACCTGACACCCAAGTCCAATGCTCAAATAAAATGGACAAATATGCATGAAGCCTGCCTGGTTTTCATGTTGATGTTTTCATTTAAATTCAATCTATTTTGTTAGATTTATTACTGCTGCTGCCTATTTACAGATCCATTTTTTTTCTTCATTTCAACAGAAGTCCGTTGTCCGGCCATGCAGAAGCCGAGTGGGGTGACGGTATCCCCCAGTGTTTGCAGGAAGGCTGCAATGAAACCAGGGAGCGTGTGCAAATTGAGCTGTCGTCGTGGTTACAGTCTGTCGGGAGTCATGGAGGACGTTTACTGTCTGAGCAGCGGCAAGTGGAGTCAGGTGTTGCAAAAAGCCTTTTGTCGAGGTACCTCCAGAACTTTATCTTCTCACTAAAATAAGGCTTGAGTTTGGAACATCCTTTTGCAACATCCACGCTCCTGACCAAATAGAATAACTTAAGAAATAGGAGCAGCAGTATGTAGGCCACACACGGCCCCTAGAGCCAGCTCCGCCATTCAATGAGACCATGGTTGACCTTTGACCTCAACCCCACTTTCCTGCCCTATCCCTTCATTCCCTTAGAGTCCAAACATCTATCATTGAAGAACATAAGAAATATAAGAACATAAGAATTCCATCTATTCTGTATTGGATTATTAATTTGGACAGTTTTGTTACAGTGATAATTGGCAGTCGCGCCTTCAGCAGTCTAGGCCCTAAGCCCTGGCATTCCCTCCCCACTATCTCCAGCTGTCCATTAAGATCTCCATTAAGATATTTCTTAAAACCTACCTCTTTGACCAAACTTTTGATCACCTTATATCTCCTTATGTGGCTCAGTGTCACATTAAGTCTGATAAGACTTCTGTAAGTATTGTGCGACTTTTACTATGCTCAAGGTGCTTTACAAATGCACATTGTTGCTAATTTATTGAGGGGTGGACAAACTAGGTTTACACAGAAATTGCCAGTCAATATCCACCCTATGGGTGGATTATCTGCTCGGGTCCAGCAGCTACAAATTAATAATCCTATTGTCAGTCCCTGGATGCTAAGAGGGAGTTTAATACATTCAGTGTTTAAATAGCCTTAGCTAGCCCATTAGGCTCACAAACACTCACTGTAATTAAGTAACAATGGGAATTGGGCAAAAAAAGCTATCCTTAACAACTTTTGCTCTGACACATCATCACAATTAATCCGAATTTATTTGGTTCAGAATAAGGCATCCAGCCCAGTTTGTGCTTCTGCAGTTGGCTAAATGGGTTCTTGCCTCTGGGTTCAAGACCCATTCTCCAGGGACTTGAGCACAAAATTCTCGGTTGCCGCTTCAGTGCAGTACCAAGCGCGGCCATTTCAAAAGAAACTATAAACCAAGGTTCCATCTACCCTCTCAGGTGGATGTTAACCATCTCGTGGCACTAATTTGTTGAAGCTCAGGAAAGTTCTTGGTGGTATCCTGGGCCAATATCTATCAAAAACCCAACATTGCTAAATAGTCTGGTTGCCTAATTATCACCTTGCTGTTTGTGGGATGTTGCTACTGCATTTCCTATGTTTCCCTTGAACAGGGGAGGTGATAATGTAGTGGTTTTGTCTCTGGGCTAGTAATCCAGAGACCCAGGGTAATGCTCCGAGACCTGGGTTCATACACAACCATGGCAGATAGTGAAATTTGAATTCAATAAAAATATGGAATTAAAAGTTTGATGGTGACCATGAAACCATTGTCGATTTTTGTAAAAACCCATCTGGTTCACTAATACTTTAGAGAAGCAAATCTGTCATCCTTACCTGGTCTGGCCTACATGGCCTACAGACCCACAGCAATGTTCTGAAATGGCCGAGCAAGCCACTCAGTTGTCACCGCCACCTTCTCAAGCGCAACTAGGGATGGGCAATAAATGCTGGCCCAGCCAGTGAAGCCCACATCCCATGGATGAATAAAAAAAAACATTGACCATGGACTGAATTTAATGTCCCTGCCAGTGGCAACCCTACCACAGCCGTTTCTGGGAGCTTCAATAGGACTAAATGTAAATCAGGTAGTTAATCGCGGGGGAGCTATCGGGATTCCTGTGGCTTTAAAGGCAGCTGGCAGTTTTTCGTTCCCAGCAGCACCACTGGGAGCGGTGGCCTCTTCTGGGAGTGCAGCAGGCCACAGAACAGGGCATCAATGCCCAGCAGATAGGCGAGTGGGGCAGGCTCTGGGGGGAGGTGTTTGGGGGCAACCCTGGCTGCCAGGGAAGCTGGCACACATTCAGGAGGGCCCTCCCCATACCGGGAGCCCACAGGGAGGCTGTCAGGGGACCTCCCTAGCATGGTGCACGGCACCCATACTCAGACATGGTAGGATAACAGTGACTTCAGAATCATGTCATTAAGTGGCCCTTAATTGGCCACTTAAGGGCTTCAAATAGCTTCCAGACGGGAAGGTCGCCCTTGACCTTCCCAACTCCATGCTTCATTGGGAAAGAGTTGGGAAGGCGACTGGCTCTCAGCCCTGCACTTTTCATCCAATTATACAACCCTTTGCCCCATCTCGCAATCTGGGGGGGATTTAAATTCTGCCCTTTATTTAAAAAATATTTCATTGGTTGTAAAGCCTTTGGAATGTCCAGAGATCGTGAAGGATGTTGTATAAAGGTAAATCTATCTTCCTTTGGTTAGTCCCTTGATGTCACCCAGATTGCTAGGATTTGTCAGACTTTGTAACTTGTTGCTTTCCATTTCTTTTAGAACAATTTCTACAGTGAACAAAAAGGAAAGCTGCATCTATCTCAGAGAAAGTTCTGGTCACTGTGTCTGTTACAACACAGCACTGTGTATCTGCAGGCAGGATTCATTCACACCCTGTCCTTTAATGAGTCTGAGTATTCCGATATATCAGAAATTTAATACATTCTTGTCTGGTGTAGACATTTTTATTACATGAAAGTTGCTATCTAAATATAAGTTATTGTTGTATAGTTGTCGCTTGATTACCATTCAACAATATTACGATGGAAAGGTATTTGTTTTACACTGTAGTTTTAATTTAGTTGACAAAATGGTGATTTTGTCTTTCATACTGTTTTATCAATTAGATATTGAGGCTCCCCAAATCCACTGTCCAGAGGAAGTCCAGGTAGCGACTTCAGAACATCAGAAAACAGCAAATGTCACCTGGCAGACACCAGAAGCCAACGATAACTCTGCTGATGAGGTGCATGCCAAGTATCCATTTAAGGATTGATCCAGATTAAGTGTTTTTTTTCTTTCATGGGATGTGGGCATTGCTGGCAAGTACAGCATTTGTTACCCATCCCTAATTGCCCTTAACTGAGTGGCTTGCTAGACCATTTCAGAGGGAAGTTAAGAGTCAACCACATTGCTGTGGGTCAGGAGTCACATGTGGACCAGACCAGGTAAGGACGGCAAATTTCGTTCCCTAAAGGACATTAGTGAACCAGACGGGTTTTTAATGACAATTGATGATAGTTTCACAGTCGCTATTACTGAGACTCTCTTTCAATTCCAGATTAAATTCAAATTCTACCCAGTGCCATGGTGGGATTTGAACCTATTCCCCTACAGTATTAGCCTGAGCCTCTAGATTACTAGTTCAGTGACATCACCACTATGCCACTATCACCCTTTCCCCGCACCCCCCAGCACCCGCTTCCCCAACCCGCACCATTTGGGTCTCAGTGGGGCGCACTCTTCTCCCTGAGTCACAACATTGCAGGTTTAAGTCTCACTGCCGATGACTTGAGCACAAACCCTCGGCTGTCATTACTGAGGGGGTGCTGCACTGTCAGAGGTGCCATCTTTCACACGCAATGTTAAATGCAATGCTTTGTCTGCCCTTTTTAGTTGGGCGTGGAAGATTCCATGGTCACTAGTTTAAGAGCTGGAGGGTTCTCGTAGTTAACTCATGGTTGAATTTACGGATGTTGTCGCTCACAGTAATCTTTCCTCTTCATCATAAGGTGTCTTTACAAGTCATTCCTGCAGTGGTTCCACCTCACCTTTTCCCAATTGGAGAAATCAGCATCATGTATACAGCAGTGGACAAGAGTGGGAACAAAGCAAATTGCTCCTTAAATATAAAAGTTATTGGTGAGTAGCCACTGGATAGGTTATTGATGAGTAAACACTACTTGTGAACAATCACAGCTGTGATACAGTGATCTCAGCTGACACTCCTCTAATTTTAGCGATTTAAGTGCTGTCCAGTAGTTTTCTGCTAAGGGACAGAAGTATAATTATGGTATTGGTGATCCTGAAAGATTATGCATCTTGGAATGATGGCTACTTTCTCCTTCATGGCCTTAAAGATTACACAGTTGTCATGTGGCAAAGGCACTAATTTATATTTGTATTTTTTGGAGGCCCTCCTAAAGCCTCCTGCATTGGAGGTGGTTATTCTCTCAGCTTTGGGGTCCAACATCCCTCCACACCATAGCCTGTCTTATCCTCTTTAATCAATATTGCCATTGCACCATTGTTTTTTTTTTAAATGCTTCTAATATGCACTCTCTGTCCTCTTTACACCCACACTGGTTTTATATCCTCCTCCCTTTTCAGGTCCCATGCCCTAAGAGGTGTTGGTGACCATGAACTTCCATTGGACTGGTCCATGATTATGCTTGGTAAATACTGCAGTGGTTTGACATTGCTCTCAGCAGTTCTCACTCTTACTGCCTACATCAAGCATATTGGAAGAATTTTCAGGCTGATAATCAACTTTTTTGGCCATGTTATGAACATGCCACCTATGGCTATCAAGTCCTGAAGTGGGACTTGAACCTGAAGCTTCTGACCTGGAGGTAGGGATGCTACCACTACACCACAAGATCTCCTGTTTACATCAAGACTTGTATTTCAGATTCCTACCTTATACATTCTCTCCCTTCAGTCTCTCCTCCCTCATAAGATCTACTGAATCTAAAACCTAAGTTTGGCATTGTATAACCGCCAGTGTTTCACGTTGCCTACCCCAGTGTTTCTAATACATTTAATCCTTGGCAAAGCCCTTGACTTTAGGTCCTGATCCTTCATTTATTTTCCTAATATATAATAAAAAAACATTGAAACTGGGATCTGACCTATAAGCGCTGCAATATTCTGAAAGTTGCTATTTCAAACATCTTGTTGCTCAATGACAACACTTGTTTTTATAGAGCATCTTTAACCTAGTTGAATATGGAGCCAGATGCCTGTGGGAACAGCAGTAAGAAAAAGATTTAACTGTCCACAACATACTTATGGTACACTTCAAAATTGTGTTGACTCTTGTACAGATCAGAAAGAGAGTTACGGGGGAATCGATAGACCATTCTGTCAGGCAGTTTCAGTGGCAATGTGTATCTGAAATGGGAACTTTCAGAGTATTGCAATGCTATTGAATCAGAGATGTGGAGACTTTTTTCACATGGTGAGTTAATGTGACCTGGAATAAACTTCCTGAAGGGACAATAGAAGCGGATTCATTGGAACAGCTTTGTCTGCGTGCTGTACAATCTACCTAACTCCTGTGGAACCATTATTTACATTTGAGTAACCATTCAGGACAGAGTTTACTGAGGGAATGATTTGTTTACATTTCTTTAGATACTGAACCCCCTGTGATTGACAGGTGTCGCTCACCATTGCCCATCCTGACACATGAGGAGACTTATCAAGCCATGTGGGAGGAACCTCAGTTTTCCGATAATTCAGGTATTATCAACTGCAGTTTTCAGCTATGAAGCAGTTTGCACAAATCCAAATCTCACTATCTAAATAAACTTAAATTTAAATTGTTTAAGTTTAGGTTTGATGTCTCCCTGTGGCTATGTATCATGGTAGCTATTTCTCTGTATGAAAGTAGGATTTGTGACTCGTGGGTGATGGAGAAGGGAATCGTCCTCTGTGTTTCTGGGGAACGCTCAGTTTCCAGGTACAGTATCAAGGAGGGGTGCAGATAAGGTAGCGAGAGAGGGGCCATTTACTTACCCTGGTTGGGGAGTGTAAGACTAGTGGACAGAGTCTGGAAATTAGAGCCAGACCTTTTAGGAGTGAAATTAGGAAACACTCCTACACACAAAGGGTGGTAGAAGTTTGGAATTCTCTTCTGCAAATGAGAATTGATGCTAGATCAATTGTTAGTTATCATCTGGGATTCATATACTTTTGTTAGCCAAAGATGTTAAGGGATAAGCAGCAAAGGAGAGTCTGTGGAGATAGGCCACAGATCAGTCATGGTCTCATGGAATGGCAGAACAGGCTTCCTCCTGTTCCTAACTTGTCCTCATTAGGAATATGAGAGTATCAGCTCTCTCCCTTCACTGCCCAACCAATGGAAATTGTGGGAGATACGAGAGGCCAGGGTTGGATGAGTGCAGAGATCTTGAAGGGTTGTAGGGCTGGAGGAGTTTACAGAGATGGAGTGGGTGGTGGGGGGGGTGAAGCCACGGAATTCATGACAATCCACCCCATTATAAACACAACTGCCTCTCCCCCTTCAATAAGGAGGAGATTTCTGGTTTGCGCAATGAACTCAAGTGGCCCCTGCACTCCTAGAGTTCTATGAGGGATAGGTTATTTACTCTGCCATGTTACTGCCCAGGTGCTGAAGACGAATACCTACTCCAAAGACAGATGGATAAATGCAGCCATTGGCAAAGATGTTGCTTTGTCACAAGCAGTCAGACACGTAACTCTATTTTTCAAACCTCTCTGCTTCCTTGTTCCTAGGTGCTCCAGTAAAGATTAGGAAGACACATTCACTTGGAGATTTCTTCTCCCGTGGAGAGACAGTTGTGCGTTACACTGCGACAGATCCTTCCGGCAATAACAGGACTTGTGATATTCACATTGTCATCAGAGGTATAAAATGATGTTGTGGTTCAGTAAATATTTTATTCATATCAATTGCATAACCAGAGAGCACAGGTTTAAGAGAGCTGGGAAAGGAGCTAGTCTGAAATGAGGAGAATTTTTTTTTACACAGTAAGTTGTTTTTATCAGGAATGTGCTGCCTGAAAGGGCAGTGGGAGAAGGTTCAATAATCGAAAGGGAATTGGATAAATACTTGAAAAGGAGAAATTTGCAGGGCCATGAGTAAATAGCAGAGGAGTGGGACTAATTAGATATCTCTTTCAAGGAGCCAGCATAGACAGGATGGGCCCAATGTCCTCACTCTATGCTGTAAGATTCTATGATTCAATTAAACGTTCCAGTCATTCTCAACAACTTTGAGAAATAAAGGGGTGAAGTTTGACTTTGACACCTGGGGATGGGTTGCAAAACAGGCAATAATAGACCTGGGGAGTTGGGGAAACAAGAGTCTAATGAGAGGGAGGAATTAAAGTAATTAATATTAATAAAGAGAAAAGAAATGAATAGGACTGAAAGCAGATGAACCCCCTGGTCCTGATGGCCTGCATTGTTTTATATGAAGCGGTGGCAGAAATAGTGGATGGCATTGGTCTTGATCTCATTCCCTAGACTCCAGAGTGGTCCCTGTGGATTGGAAAGTAGTAAATGTAACGCGGCTTTCAAGAAAGGAGGGAAAGAGAAAATCGGGAACTAAAGGCCAGTTAACTTGACATTAAAATGCCAGAATCTGTTATTAGGGACATGGTAACCGGGCACTCAGAAAATCATGATGTGCTTAGGCCAAACAACACGGTTTCATGAAAGGGAAATTCTGTTTGTCAAATCTACGAAGAGATTTTTAAGGAAGTAACCGGCAGGATAGGTAAAGGAAATTGGTGGATGTAGTATATTTGGATTTTCAGGAAGCATTCAGTAAGATGCTGCACAAGCGATTGTTACATAAGAACATAAGAACTAGGAGCAGGAGTAGGCAATTCAGCCCCTCGAGCCTGCCCCGCCATTCATTACGATCATGGCTGATCTCATTTTGGCCTCAACTCCAATTTCTTGCCCTCTCCCCATAATCTTTCAACCCATTACTAATTAAAAATCTGTCTATCTCCTCCTTTAAATACATTCAGCGTCCCGGCATCCACTGCACTCTGAGGTAGTGAATTCCTCAGATTCACGACCCTTTGAAAAAAGTAATTCCTCCTCATCTCTGATTTAAATCTACTACCCTTTATCCTAAAACTATGGCCTCTCATTCTAGAATGCCCCACCAGGGGAAACATCTGCTCCACATCTACTTAGTCTATCCCCTTTAGCATCTTATATACCTCAATTAGATCGCTTCTCATCATTCTAAACTCTAGCGAGTGTAGGCCTAAACTGCTCAATCTCTCCTCATAAGACAAGCCCCGTATCTCTGGAATCAATCTAGTGAGCCTCCTCTGAGCCGCCTCCAATGCAACTACATCCTTCCTCAAGTAAGGGGGCCAAAACTGCACAGTACTTCAGGTGCGGTCTCACCAATGCCTTGTACAGTTGCAACAACACTTCCCTATTTTTATACTCAAGATTACACAGGATTAGGGTTCAAAGTGATGATGATGTATCAACATGGATTGAGGGATTAGTTAATGGACAGAAAAAGAGAGCAGGATTAAATGAGCCATTTTCTGATTGGCAGGTTGTACCTAGAGGGGTGCACAAAGGATCAGTGCTGGGGGACACAGCTATTTACAACCTATAACAATGACCTAGATGAGGGGATCACATTGTAATATGTTCAAGTTTGCTGCTGACACAGAGCTAGGTGGGATAGTAATCTGTGATGAAATATGAAAAGGCTACAAAGGGATAGGGACAGGTTAAGTGAATGGGAAAATAGATAACAGATGGAGATTAATGTGGGGAAATTAAAAGCTATGGTTGGAAGAATAGAAAAACAGAATCGTTTTTTAAGAAGTGATCGATCTAAAGGTCCTTGTACACAAATCATAGGAAATTAATATATAGGTACAACATGTAACCAGGAAGGCAAATGGTATGTTAACCTTTATTGCAATGGGGTAGCAGTATATGTGTAAGAAAATCTGACTGCAATTATAGAGGGCTCTGGTGAGGCCACACCTGGAGTACTGTGTGGCCCAAGGTAGGATACACTTGTCTTCAGGTTGATTCCTAGAGCGAGAGGGTTGTCCTATGAGGAGAGATTGAGTGGAATCGGTGTATACTCTCTATGTTTAAAAGAATGAGAGGTGATCTCATTGAAACATATACAATTCTTGGGTTTGACAGGGTAGCTGCTGTGAAGCTGTTTCCCCTGGCTGGAGAGTCCAGTACTAGGGATCATTGTCTCAGGATAGATAGGCCATTTTGGACTGAGGCGAGGGAAAATTTCTTCAACCAGAGGGATGTGAATCTCTGGAATTCTTTACATCAGGGGACTGTAGAAGTTCAGTCCTTGGTTATATTCAAAAATAGATCTTTGGACTTTAAGGGAAACAAAGGGACACAGGGGTTGGGCAGGTAAATGGAATTGAGGTAGAAAATCAATTATGATCTTATCGAATGTCCGAGCAGCCTCGCAGGGCCATTATGGTCTACACCTGCTCCTGTTTCTTAATGTTCTTATGGCTGTTCATTGTGCATCAATGAAAAGGAAACATTGAGGAAGTTGTACGATGGGCGATTGATCCATCACTGGTCTATGTGGACCCCTGCCAAAAAGTTAAACTTCACCCTAAACTAAATTGTGACAGTGTTTCAGACTCAATGGCTGGAATTTTCCAGCCCCACTGCAATAGGAGGGGCCGGAAAGTTCCGACCGTTGAATGGGCAATGGATACTTAACTTTACCTTGTTGCATTTGCGCTCAAGGGCCTTTTTCCTGGGTTTGCATCAGCTGCAGTGGAGTCAGCAAATGCAGGAAAATCAGAAGGGGGTGCAGGAGCAGAGGGATCTGGGGGTATACGCGCACGGATCGTGGAAGGTGTCAAAGCATTTAAAAGGGAGACGGCAATAAAACAAAATACTGTAAATCTGAACTTAAAAACCAAAGATGTTTATAAAACCCAGAAGGTTAGGCAGCATCTGTGGAGATAAACAGGTCGACTGACCTGAGTCTGAGTAGCCATTGAGTCTGAAACACAACGTTCTGATGAGCAGTCACTTGACCTGAAAAGTTACTCTGTTTCTCTCCACAGATGCTGCCTGACCTGCTGAGTTTTTCCAGCATTTTTTGATTAAAAATACGGGAAACTGGACTTTATATACAGGGGCATAGAAAAGCAAGGAAGTTATGGTGAACCTTTGCAAAACACTGGTCTGGCCTCAACTGAAGTATTGTGTCCAATTCTGGGTGCCGGACTTTAGGGAGGATGTGAAGGCTCTGGAGAGGATGCAGAAAAGAGTTGTGAGAATGGCTGCAGGAATGAGGGACTTCAGTTACATGGATAAATTGGAGAAGCTGGGGCTGTTCTTAGAGGGGAGAACATTGAGAGGCGATTTGATAAGGGTGTTTGAAATCATAAGGGGTCCAGACAGAGTATATAGAGAGAAATTGTTCCCAATGGCAGAGGAACCAAGAGCCAGGACACCAATTTATGGTGATTGGCAAAAGAAGCAACAGCGACGTGAGGAAAATCTTTTCACGCGGCGAGCGATTAGGATTTGTGAGGGACTGCCTGAGAGTGTGGTGGAGGCAGATTCAATCGTGGCTTTCAGAAGGAGAATGGATAAGCACTCGAACAGAAGAAAAGAAATTTCAGGATATGGGGAAAAGGCAAGGGGATGTGGGACTAGCTAAGTTGCTCTTGCAGAGAGCCAGCACAGACATGAAGGGCCAAATGGCTTCCTTCCCTGTTGTAACCATTCTGCAATTCTATAGTTCCTGTATAGACCTTTTTAGATATTTGCAGTGCTTTGGTGTTGCACTGAATCTAGGAGCAGCCATCAGAAAAATGTCAATCTACAATTGTAGGGTCAGCAATGTTGTGTTTTAAACTCAGAACTGGGGCTCAATCTGCTACGAGATGAAGAGGAACGAAACCCTCTGGAGGAAGGCAGCTTACATCCCGCTTCCCTTCAGAGTGCCTTCAGGTCTTGATACCTGAGATCTGCTCCATAGAGTTAAACAAGTAAGACCGCTTCTCACCAATGCTACCCTTGTCATCTGAAAGAGCCAGAAGTTATATTTCAGATGTTTGAATTTATTTAACTTCACCTTGGGATGTGGGTGAAGGTCAGGGAGGCCACACTGATCGCCTGTCACCGGTTTCCCTGCGATCCAGATGGTGAACCTTCTCCTTGGACCAGTTTTGCTGTCTTGTCAGGGCATGTTTCCCACAGGGGCTTCAGGTTGGGAATTCCAGGATCTTGACCCAATAACCATGGCACAAGGACAATATCTGTCTAATCCAGGATTGTGTATGACTTAGAGGGTAGCTTGAAGGTGACTGAGTTCCTATGGCATTGTTGCTTTTGTCCTTCTCAATGGCAGCTGTTAATGGTATGTTGATTATATTAATTGTATGTTAATTATTTTAAGATACACAGGTGAAAGGTATTGTTTGTTTAACTATTTCGAGCATTTATAAAGAGGGACTGCCCTCTCCTTTACCATCAGGAACCTAGTGTGGAGGGTGTTGCAGGCTGCAGTCCTCTACATCATAGGCTCAGATGGTTCAAGGTCGCCTGTGTTTTCTTCAGCTTTGAGGAGTCTGTGTTCAATGCTTATGTAGATGTCACAAGGCTACAGCCCCTTTTATAGTTATTTGAAGGGGCTGCTCCTGAAGTTTCAGTTGCACTTCAGTTCCATGCTCCTGATCTTTGAACACCTGGTGTGGAGGGGGGTGGGGGGAGAAAGGAGGACCTCCTCATTAGCCTGCTCCTGGGCCTGGCCAAGGTGGTCATCAAAAGGTCCAGGCAGCGGGCAGTTGAGGGGGTCACCTGGACCAACTGTCTTCCCCTCTTCTGCAGCTATGTTTGTAGCTGGGTGTCTCTGGTGAGGGAGCACGCAGTGTCCACTGGCTGGTTTGAGGCATTCCACAACCGGTGAGCATTGCAGGGGCTGGAGTGCTCCATCAGCCCTGATAGCAGTGTTTTAATTTGATTAGGTAAATTGCCTTTAAGATTTTGTCTTTTGTTATGGTGCCCTTTTAAGGAGCTGTCAATCTGCTTAATCGGTTTGGTTAATTTGTTAATTATTTTAATTTACTGGTATGCACAAAAGAGTATAAAGAGAGACTGCCGGGACACGGTTTGGGAGGTAGGAAACAAATGTATGTAACGTTTCATGCTGTGAAAAAAAAAGCCTGTTATCAAGAAAAGTAAGTGTCTAGCTTCATACGTCACCAACTGGCCTGGGATTGGATTAACAATAGAGATCACAGGGGAGGAAGGTGTATCGAAGTAACCTTAATGAGTTGCTGCAATGAGTGCTGTAGACTTTGGATACTGGAGGCACAGTGCATCAGCAGTGGATGGATATTAAGTCCGGTAGCAAGTGGTCTTCAGCAGTTATGATCAAATCCTGATGGTGTTGAGCTTCTTGAGCGTCACTGGGGCTGCACCCATCCAGGAAACAATGAAAATTCACGTCAGGGTATCTGGAAGGTCAATCACTGATACTCGAACCTATTTTCCTCAATAGATACTGCTTGCGGAGTGCCTTTCACTCCTCTGAATGGAGGCTTCTCTTGTGTTGCTGATGACTTGCGTGTGAACTGCACTCTGTACTGCTTTGATGGATATGGACTTGCTGTCGAAGCAGTTGAAAATTATTATTGTGCTCATGATGGCCTGTGGATTCCAGCTGCCTCATCCATGAGGCCTGATTGCTCCAGTAAGTGACATTTGCCAGAGCAGACAATGGATTCTTTTCTTTTATTGATCAAATACTCCTTTGAGATTTATAATGAATGCAAAATGATTGGCAGGATAGTAATGCCAGCAGCTCTGTTAGTAGACGACTGTAATCTCAAAATGGGAGGGGCGAGCATCTCAAATCCCAAACTCAGATTCCATCTCAACGCTGCCATTGTTCATTGGATGAGTTTTGGTAGTGGGCCGGATTTTTTGGCGGCTCGAGGGAGGCGGATTGGGAAGTACATGGTCTGCTTGCTTCCATCCCCGCTGTCTCAGCTCAGCCAATCAAATGCCAGTCGGCCAATTAGTAGCCGCCCAGCGGGAAAGCAGCCAATTAGAGGTGTGAAGGAAGGGCTCTGCGCCCAATCAGGAGTCAAGGCCAGGGTGTCATGTGGGATAGGGGTTATGCTGTGAACAGGAAGTAAATGATGGCTACGTATTTAAAGGCCACCCGCTGCACTCTCAATCTCTGTTTTTCTCATGGCAGGTTCATAAATGTAAATAAACGAAGTGCAAAAACATAGGTGCTGCCACCTTCACCTACGGTCTCTGCTACTACATGCAGGCCTTCCCCACCCCATCCATGTGCTGCCTCGTCATAGCTGCCGCACTCTCCCAAACGTTTTCCTGTCCAACATCGGAAAAACACAGTGGGCAACACAAACTGGCGCTTTGATGAGCTCAATAGTCTGTTACTTGGTCACTCCAAATCGGCAGGCGGGTCCTGATTTTGGCGCTCGCTTGCCTTCTGTAACGTCTGCCGTGATGATGTAGCTTTGCCGACCTAATGTCATCACACCGCCTTTTATGTTCGTATTGTGGGGGGAGGGGCGGGAAACGACCCGCCAAATCTGCGGGTGTAAAATCCGGTCCATAATGATCTTGTCCAGGCTGGTTAATTGTGGAAGATATCGCAGCCAAGCTAGATTTTCACCCTCCCCCGCCAACCCCCCGAAACCCTGACACAAATTGAGGGCTGGTGATTGGGAACGGGAAATCCCATCTTTACACAGAATTAGCAGTGTCACCCCAATCTAGATCCCCAAGCTCGCTGCAGATGAGAGATCCAATAGGGAATCTCGCTATCCCGTGTGGCCCAGCTGCTTGCGTGAACAAATACGTTGATGGAAATTTTCCCAATGCCTTGGAGACAGGTTCGGAGGTGGGTCAGGGTGGTGTGGGGGGTTGGGATTGGGGGTGCGGGGGGGAGGGCATCTCGGTAAGCGGTGAAAAACCCATCAGGCCAGTCCCCCAAAATGTTTAGCCTCTGCTTGTTTTTACTGGGGCTGCGCTGATGGCTACTTACCTGGCATCGGCAGGAAACCAATTAAAGGAGATGAGGAAGTAATTAAGCCGCATTTATCCACGTCATTCTAATTGTCCCCGAGGCAATGGAATCCCTTGCTCTGTATATGGCCGGCCAGCCCAGCAGGAGGTGACTGCACAGCAGGAGGACCAAGTGGCTCCAGATTTCCGCGATGGGTAAATAATCAAAACAGCAGGAAGCCTGCGGCCTAGGGCAGGCAGAGGCCTGCCATTACCACAGAGTACTGGGGAGGATGAAGAAAATCATTCCGGTCCCTTTTCCCCCTCCCCTGTCTCTCTTGGCGGTGTTCCCTCTTGTGCTCCAGTCACTCGAGCTGCACTCCAACTGCAGCCAAAGAGCAGGCTGCCAGCCTCCCTCATTAGCCGGCCCACGACCAGCCCTGCCATTTGGGGTGGCCAACATGTTCACGGTCTACTAATCAGCACCTCTCGTAAAATCAAACCAGAGGGTGTGCCACTGAAATGTGCGTGGTTGGGATCCGGAAATGGACCCGACGTCAGGTTCCCAATGCGATAAAGGATTGGGAGGGGTTGGGGGCACCTTTTGTATTTAATTGAACACCCATTCTCTCTTTTTGACTCACCGCAGCAGAACGCTTTGGGAATAACGGCAACAAGCGATTTGAGGTGCAGTACAATGTGAATCGATGTGATGACTTCACTCTACTGGATAACTTTGAGAGGACTTTTGACAACGCCTTAGCCGAAACGGTAAAACCATATCGGCGCAATGAGGTAGACTTTCCGAGCGCAGCGTTAGAAAATTATCAATAACAATGTGCGTTTATGTAGCACTTTTCAAATAGCAAAACTTCTCCTGGCACGTCCCAGGAGCGATTTTCAAACTAAGTTTCATAAAAAGGTAGCAGGACAGGACCCGAGGTAGGTTTTGAGGAGCACATTAAAGGGGAAGAGAGAGGCGGAGAGATTTAGGCTAGGCTGGGGGATTCCAGTTTGTAAGGTCTAGACAGCTGAAGATGCTGCCACCAAGGGTGGGGGTGATTAAAATCGGGGATGTGCAAGAGGCCAGAAATGCAGGAGTTCATGTATCTTGGAGGATTGTGGGACTGGAGGAGGTCATTTTTTTTTGGATTGCACCCAAAGTGGAAACACTGGCCCTACTGAAAAGGTTTAGCTAGTTCACGTTCTTGTACACTGCTCCCTTTGGTCCTGTGAGACTAAAACTGTTACTGACACATTTTCCACAGTCTTGATCAGTCTGAGGCAATGAATTTTCATTGGCCTTTTCCTTCTTTATATTGTCTTTAGGTTCCATCCCTGTGCAGCGATGATAACGATGTTGAATGTAATGTGAAGGAATTGCCCAAAGCACAGTGCCTGGAGTATAACTATAACTACGATAATGGCTTTGCCATCATAGGTATGGTGTCTGCCTTTGCTCCATTAAAATGCTGCACCTTGCATCCCTGTCCATTACGTGCTGGTTGATTGTTGTTGTGCGTGTGGCTCCTTTCCGTGGATGTTTTGGGGGTGAAAAATGAGAACGGAGATGAAACATCAGTTTGGGCTCAATGTCTGAAATTGATATCAGTTGACAAGGAAACAGGAAAATAGGAAATAGGAGCAGGAGTAGACCATTCAAGCCTGTTCTGCATTCAGTAAGTCATTACTAATCTTCTACCTCAACTCCTCTAACCCCATATCCCTTAATTCCTTTAGTATCAAAATAGCTAACCATTTCAGATAGAAGCAAAACCTTCCAATGCTGGAAATCTGAAACAAAAACAAAATGCTGGAAAAGCTCAGCAGGTCTGGCAGCATCTGTGGAGAGAGAAACAGAGTTGATGTTTCGAGTCCGTATGACCCTTCTTCAGAGCTAAAGAGGAGTAGAAATGTGATTAAATTTATACCTTTTTAAGGTGGGTGGGACAGGTGAAGCTGGATAGAAGGCCAGTGATAGGCGGGGGCAAAGGGCAGATTGACAAAGATGTCATGAACAAAAGGACAATGACGTCAGCACGCGTCATTCAGATCTTCAGTTCGGTGGGCGCACACCGGAGTTGACTGCCCGCTTGCCGAACTGTCAAAGGCCTATTAAGACCATTTGAAAACTAATTAAACCACCTAACCGTCCAACCTTAAGGTTGTCGGGCAGGCGAACAGCCCAGGCGGCCTTCGCATTTTTCATGAAGCCTCATCCATGGGCAGGATGAGATTTCATGAATGATTTATATGTGAAATAAAGACTTTCATTAAAATTCAGGCATGTTCCAGCTCATGTAACACATGCACATGAGGGGACATGTCCTAATTTTTTTTTTTCTTTCTTTATTAAAATTTTTTAAACTCAAATTGATTTCCCTGAGGCAGCTCTGTGCCTCAGGGAGATTTCCACGTTCTTTTGCGCACATGCACGAAAGAGCGCAGGCCCCAACTCAGCCTTCTCCCGCCACCCGCAGAGGGAGTGCTCAGTGCTTCTGGGTGCGTGTCACGCTGGGTGGGCCTTAATTGGCCCGCCCACGTAAAATGGCGGCACACAGCCAATCACGGGCGGTGATTGGCTGCGCGCCCGCCTGCCCCGCCCAACAGGGAAAAAATTCTCCCTAGTATAAAGTTCACTTATTTCTACTTCTCTTTAGCTCTGAAGAAGGGTCATACGGACTCGAAACATTAACTCCTGTTTCTCTCTCCACTGACGCTGCCAGACCTGCTGAGATTTTCCAGCATTTTCTGCGTTCACCTCAGCTATCAATCTCGGTCTTGAATATTCTAAATGACTGAGCATCCACTGGTCTCTGTGGTGGAGAATTCCAAAAGTTCACAACCCCCTGAGTGAAGAAAATTCTCCTTACCTTGGTCTCAAATGGCCAACCTCTTATCCTGAGACTTGGTGTTCTAGATTCTGCAGCCAGGGTAAACATTCTCCCAGCATCTAACCTGTCAAATCCCTTAAGAACGTTATAATTTTCAATTAGATCACCCCTCATGCTCCTCAACTTTAGGGAATACTGGCTCAGTCTACTCACTCTTTCCTCATTGAACAATCCCCTCATGCCAAGAAATAGTCCAATTAACTTTGGTTGCACTCCCTCTAAGACCAGTATACCCATCCTTATTTAAGGAGAGCAAGTTGTACACAGCAAAGGGCTGAAACACCGACACCAGCTGGTTGTAGCCTGATGGATTGCCCCTGTAATATAAGGTCTCTATAATTCAGTTATCAAGCTATTCAGCGGGTGATTTGAAAAGAGATCTAAAATTATGAAGGGATGAAACTGCACATAAGGAAACAAAATGTTTCAAATGATAGGGGAGAGTTACTCACTCCCAGAATCCCCAAAGCCTGTCCACTATCTGTAAGGCCTAAGCCAGGAGTGTGATGGAATAATCTCCACTTACCTGGATGAGCGCAGCTTCAATAGCACTTGAGGAGCTCGACACCATCCAGGACAAAGCAGCCTGTTTGATTGGCACCCAATCCACCATCTTAAACATTCACTCCCTCCACCACCGATGCACAGTGGAAGCAGTGTGTACCACCTGCAAGATGCACTGCAGGAACTCACCAAGGCTCCTTTGACATCATCTTTTAAACCCATGACCTCTACCATCTTTTAAGGACAAGGACAGCAGATGCATGGGAGTACCACCATCTGCCAGTCCCCCTCCAATCCACCACCCATCCTGACTTCAAAATCTATCGCCGTTCCTTCACTATCACTGGGTCAAAATCCTGGAACTCCCCCCCCCCCCCCCCCTAACAGACTATGGCTGTACCTACACCACAGGGACTGTAGCAGCTCAAGAAGGCAGTTCACCATCTTCTCAAGGGCAATTAGAGACGGACAATAGATGCTGGTCTAGCCAGTGACACCGACACCACGTGAGAAAGATAAATGGAAAGTATACGAGGGAACATAGATACAAGATTAAATGTAAAAGGTTCAGGACAGAGATCAGGAGAAAGCTCTCTGTGTCAAAAGCTGTGAAGCTACGGAATGTGCCACAACAAGTTGCATTTATATAGCACCATTAATAAAGTGAGACATCCCATTGCTTCTACCAATCAAAATTTGACACCAGACGGCAGAAGGACATAGTAGTTCAAAAGCTTGACCAAAGAGGTAAGTTTGAGAAATGTTTTACAGGAGGAGAGAGAGGTGAAGTTGGAGAGCTTTCATGTGGACTATTGAGGCTCGGGCAGCTGAAAGTATAGCCACCGATGGTGGAACAATTAAAATTGGAGATGTGCATGATGCCAGAATTGGAGGAGTACAGACATCTCAGAGGGTTGTAGGGCTGGAGGAGATTACAGTGATAGGGAGGGGTGAGGCCATGAAGATATTTGTATGCAACAATGATAATTCTAAATTTAGGGCATTGCTCCAATAGCTACATTTTAGGTCAGTGAGCAGAGAGGTGTTTCACATCACTGAAAAAAATGTCAATCCCATCGTCAAAGTGAATTTTGATCTCATTTTCACATTGGAATGTGAGCGACTGGGGAGAAGTTGGGGGGTAAATGGCAGGCCCAAGTTCCACAGTCAAACATATGAGGCCAATTTTTGGCCAGGCTCTCAGGCCAACAAAATAAACTTTACTTGCGAGCACAGGTTTGTACTTTGCACCGTTTTCCAGTCTTAATTTAGAAGGAGGAGGAGTTGTAAGGTTTGGGAGACAGCACCCCAGTTTCCCAGCCTCAGGTAGGGAGTTGGAGGGAGACACCAAATGGAGATGAGTCTGTCCCAGTGGGGATTGAGGTGAGTGTGGGCTTGGACCACCAATGTGCTTTAGTGACTGTGCTCTTAGGTTTCTAGAGAGGTATTAGGAAGGGGCCTGGAAGCTGCCAATTCCACCTGTCCCACTTAGGAACCGATCTATCCTGGAGGACGACTTGAAATAGGACTGATACATGGAAATAAAAAGAAAGAAAAGGCAAATGGGATGTTGGCCATTGTCTCAAAAAGGTGGAAATACTAAGGAGTGGAAATTTTCTGCAGTTATCGGAAGCTCTGGTTAGACCCCATGTAAAGTATTGCATTTGAGTTCTGAAACCAACATCTCAGGAAGGATAAAAGCAAAATATTAGCCATAGAAGGAGTGTGACACAGATTCACCAGAATGATACTGAGGCTAAAGGAGGTAAATTATGAGGTCAGGTTGCATATATAAGGTTCCCTAATGTATAGAAAATTTAAGAAGTGACTTAATTAAGATCTTTAAGATGGTTAAAGAAATTGATAGGATAGATATAGGGAAACCCTTTCCTCTGGTCAGGGTGGAGGGTGGGATCGGGAGTCCAGAACAAGGGATTTAACATTGGTGCCAGGCTGTTCAGGGGTGATGTCACGAAGCACTTCTTCACACATGGGGTAGTGGAAATCTGGAACTCTCTTCCAAATCCCGAAGCTGCTAATGTTGTTGGGAGGTGGGGGGAGTCAGTTGAAAAATTCAAAACTGTTATTTTTATTGCTAAGAATATTCAAAGTTACAGAATCAACACTAGATTAAGATACAGATCAGCCATGATCTAATTGAATGGTGGTACAGACTTAAGGGGCTGAATGGCCTCTTCTTGTTCCCATATCAGCCTAATGTTCAGGTTCAGTTAACATAAGCTGAGACTGTTTTCTATCCTAAAATGATTTCTGCAACTGGTCACATTGAATTTCCTTTCTATGTTGCGTATGTTACTAAATAGATCTAACCCCGGTCTCACCAGAAATAATGTTCTATTATTCCCAGCATTAAGCAGTGATCCACACTAATTAGAAATACAT
The DNA here is from genome assembly GCF_017639515.1 of Carcharodon carcharias. Classification (NCBI taxonomy): domain Eukaryota; kingdom Metazoa; phylum Chordata; class Chondrichthyes; order Lamniformes; family Lamnidae; genus Carcharodon; species Carcharodon carcharias. The sequence continues at coordinate 110,974,570 of NC_054470.1, forward strand.
TCTCTTGCCATCAGAACCAGGAATATGGGGAGATAATTATGAGCCGCTGAGTGAAACAGACTACTCTTTCAGCGCAGTGAAATCCTCCAGGATACAGAAACGGTCCAGCAAGCAGAATCCTGTAACTGTAACCCCTAAGCTGGCGTCTCTGAAAACAAAGAGACAACATAACCGGAAAGTCAGCTTCAACATTCCAGAGACTGACCAGAAAATCCACCTAGTATTTAACATCAGCGGTAAGTGGACATTATGGTTTGGGTTGTTAACCATGCAGGATTGTCCTGGAGTCTCTGCCAATTGATGGGGCTAATCTCCAGGGGCCACTCCTGCCAACAAATTCTGGAGAAAAATCACTAGACTCATTTAAAAAAAAAAAATAGATGTATTCAATTTCTTTGAATAGTTTCATTTATTCGGAGAGGAAAAGACGATTTGACTGAAGGTCAAGAATCATCCGATTGAAGTAAGAATGTTATACAGGGCATTGGTAAGAGCGCTTTTCGAATACTGTGTGCAGTTTTGATCTCCTTATTTAAGGAAGGATGTAAATGCAATGGAGGCAGTTCAGAGGAGGTTTACTAGATTGATACCTGGAATAAGTGGGTTGTTTTATGAGGAAAGGTTAGACAGACTGGGCTTGTTTCCATTGGAGTTTAGAAGAGTGAGGGGTGATTTGATTGAAGTCTATAAGATATTGAATGGTATTGAAAGGTGGATTTGGAAAGAATGGGTGAGTCCAAAACTAGGAGTTGCCCTTGTAGGACAGAGATGAGGAGAATTATTTTCTGAGGGTTGTGCGATTTTTGGAACTCTCTGCCTCAGAAGGCAGTAGAAGTGGAGTCACTGAATATTTTTAAGGCAAAAGTAGATAGATTCTTGTTAGACAAGGGAATTGAAGGTCATTGGGGGTAAATGGGAATGTAGAACTCGAAACACTAGCCGATCAACTATGATCTTATTGAATAGCGGAGCAGGCTCTAGGGGCCGAATGGCCTACTACTGTTCCTATTTTGTATATTCGTATAATGAGTCTATTGGCTTCCCTATGGCCTGGGAAGGCGGAGCATCATGATGATTGACATGTTGAGCGGTGGAGACGTAGCACTAGGTCATGTGTACCTGTGTCTCTGAAAGACCTACTCCACTAGAACCACTCTTTCCACCATCGCATTGCAAATTATTTTCTCTTTAGATAATTCTCCAATTCCCTTTTATGAAAGCCACAATTTGACCTGCCGCCACCACCACACTCTCTCAGCATATTCCAGATCCTAATCACTTGCTGCACAAAAATATTTTTCCTCATGTTACCTCTGGTTCTTTAGCCAATTACCTTAGATCTGTGGCCGGAATTTTCCAGCCCCTCACGCTGGCGGGATCTGATACAACCGATGTAAACTGAGATTTCAATGGCTTGCTGGCCCTACTGCAGCGGAACCCGTCACAGGCGGGGGCGCTGGAAGAATCCGGCCAGTGTCTTTTGGTTCTTGACCCCTCTGTCAATGGGAACAGTTTCTCCCTATCTACTTTGTCCAAACCACCTCATGATTTTGAACGCCTCTATAAAATATGATCTCACCTCTCTTTTCTCCAAGGAGAGTTTCTCCAATCTATCTAGTAACTGAAGTTCTTCATCTCCGGAACCCTCCGGAACCATTCTTGTGAATGCTTTTTGCACCTTCACATGCCTCCCAAAACTGGGTGCAATACACTAATTGAGGCCAAATTGGTGCTTTATACGTGTTCAGGGTGTTCTTGTGAGTATTGATCTGTATATCAACACATGAAAACAGACAGTGACACTGTTTTGTTTCCCTTTCTTTCTAATTCCCAGCCAGTGTAGCACTGCCAAATGATAAAAATGACACAGCGGAATCAGATAATCAAAGACGACTCCTTCACATGTTGGAACGCGTTACAAGGCGGCTGAAGAGGGCATTGGACAGCGAGCCACTTTATCAATTCTCCTTTGGCTCTGAGATTATTCAGTCAGACAGCAAGTCACTGGAGAGCAGCAAAACAGCTTTATTCTGCAGACCAGGCTCTGTGCTGAAGGAACGTATGTGTGGTAAGTCCATTGGTAGGTTAATATTATAATTAATTTGAAGTATTCTTGCTGGAAAGGAACGTTTACTGGACATCTGTTAATACAATCCCAAGCCAGTTGGTGAAGTATAAAATTAGACTCTAATACTTTCCTTGATAATCAGTTTATTCACAGAATTCAGCAGTACATATGTCAACTTCCTACCTAGCAACCCAGGTGCCCCAGCAGTCTCTCTTTATAAGTGCTCTAAGTACTTAATTAACTAATGCCCTTCATCTGTGTATCTTAACAATATACTAAACATACTATTAGCAACACAATGTATATTATCAATATGACCTGATGTCTGTCTTTCTATCATTCTTTCTCTTTTTCTATCTTCTTCTCTATCATTTTGAAATAACTCCACCCCCTTTCAAATTACTTTCTCCTCATTTTCAATGCTCTACCCTCCTCCATTATATACCATTTCCAAACTAAGATCGATCACCTCCACTCAGTGTTTCCATAGATATTCCTGATCCCAGTCAGTCTGACTCCCCAGACCCTGTCCACCATCTACAAGGCACAGGTCAGGAGTATGATCCTGGATGAGTGCTCCTCCAATGACATTCAAGGAGCTTGACACCATCCAGGCTTGACTGGCATCCAAACCACCACCCTCAACATTCACTGCCTCAACCACCCATCCACAGTGTGTACCATCTACAAGATGTAAAGTAGCAGCTCATCAAGGCTCCTTCGACAGCACCTTCCAAACCCATGACCTTCACTACCTAAAAAGAAACAAAGAAACATAGAAAACAGGAGCAGGAGTGGGTCATTTGGTCCTTTGAACCTGCTCCACCATTCAATATAATCATGGCTGATCCTCTATCTCAACACCATACTCCTCCACTCTCCCCAAACCCCTTGACACTTTCAGAGTCAGAAATCTATCTATTTCCTTCATAAAAATCTTCAGTGACCTTGGCCTCTACAGCCTTCTGTGATAGAGAATTCCATAGGGTCACCACCCTCTGAGTGAAGAAGTTTTTCCTCATCTCAGTCCTAAATGGTCAAACCCATTTGTTCTTGACTCCCCCAGCCAGAGGAAATATCATCCCTGCATCCAGTCTGTCCATCAGAATTTTACATGTTTCAATAAGATCTCCTCTCATTCTTCTAAACTGCAGTGAATACAGGCCCAATCTCTCCTCCTACGACAATCTTGCCATCCCAGGAATCAGTCTGGTGAATCTTCATTGCACTCCCTCTATGGCAAGTATATCCTTTCTTAGGTAAGGAAACCAAAACTGCACACAATACTCCAGGTGTGGTCTCACCATGGCCCTGTACAGCTGCAGTAAGACATCCTTGCTCCTGTACTCAAGTCCTCTCGCAATGAAGGCCAATATACCATTTGTTTTCTTAACTGCTTGCTGCACCTGCATGCTTGCTTTCAGTGATTGGTGAACAAAGACACACAGGTCCCTTTTGTACATCAACCTTTCCCATCTATCACTTAGAAGGACAAGGGCAGCAGATGCATGGGAACATCACCAGTTACAAGTTCCCTTCCAAGTCACATACCATTCTGATTTGGAACCACATCGCCGTTCCTTCACAATCACTGGGTCAAAATCCTGGAACTCCCTTCCTAACAGCACTGTGGGTGAACCTACACCACATGGACTGCAGCGGTTCAAGGTGGCAGCTCACTACCACCTTCTCAAGGGTAATTAGACTTGGGTAATAAATGATGGCCTTGCCTGTGACATCCACATCCTATGAATTAAAGATGTCTATTGGAAAGATGTTTGGCTGTGGAAAGTTCCATTGTTGTCTTTTGCATGAATTATCCCTAGTGTACAGGGCAATGTTTATCCCTCAGTCAACATCTAGAAGATCTGCTCACTATTACATTGCTGTTTTTTGGGAGCTCACTGTGCATCAATCATCTGCCGCATTTCCTACATTACAAAAATAAATACACCTCAAAGTGTATCACATTGGCTGTAAAATTCTCTGGTGGTCATGAAAACTGCCATATACATTCAATTTTTTTTGAAACCATGGTCAAATAAATGGAATACTTGATTTTTAATTGTTCCATTTGGTTTCTCCCTGCTCTGTGCAAAACAAAACTTTACAGTGAACTGCCCCGTGGGAACATATTACTCATTGGAACACAGCGCTTGTGAAAGCTGCTGGATAGGGGCCTACCAGGATCAAGAGGGACAGCTGGAATGCAAGATGTGTCCCCCTGGCACTTCAACTGAATATATGCATGGCAGGAGCACTGATGAATGCAAGGGTGAGATGTGCAATTTTACAGATATTTTCTTGCGCAGACTCTTAAAGATAGGTACAAATGGAACTAGGAGCGATGCAGAGTTGCCAACTCTGGCCACGTGTAATCCTGGAGGTCCATGTGACCTCCTTCCAAGTGCCCAGACCCCACTCTCAATTCATTGGTCGCCCAACATGTCCATTCCCATGCTAATTGGAAAGCCAGCAAACTCTTCAGTACCTGCTTGACTGTCAGTCCAACAGACTTTCTTTATCCAACTCCAACACTTACATCACTGATAAACTAAAGCAATAAAAGAGAATGACTTGTTTTCATGCCCACTATTGGCTTTCTCCCAGCTCCCTTTACTCGTACTAATGTCCTGGAAATTTAATTTTCAATTCCTGGAGTCTCCAGGACAAGCGTGGAGGGTTGGCAACTCAAGAACAATCCTAAATCTCATGTATGTGAGCACACATGGTGCTCCAATGATCAGAGATTCTAGTCAGATGAGGCTGATGATAAAATCTTGAAAAGCAGATCCCTGTTAGATGCATGCAGCTGAATGTGATATTATAGAATCACTACAGCACAAGAGGCCATTCAACCCATTATGTCTGTGTTAGCTCTTTGAAAGCCCTTTTTAAATTGACTGCAGTATTTACATCACCTGATGTAACATATAATATATGCAATATATAGAACAGCAATGTTAGCGGCTAGTTTTAATAGGTTCTGGCCAGCCTTTTTCTCCATCTGACTATCATAAGGGGTTGTGGAGAGATGCTGGTATAGCAGTAATGTCACTGCACCAGCAATCTAGAGGCCAAGGCTAATGTTCTGGGGGCAAAGGTTTAAATCCCACCATGTTCCCTGGTGGAATTTAAATTCAATTAATGGTGACAGTCTCGGCAATGGTGGCCATGAATCAATTGTCATAAAAAGCCATCTGGTTCACTAATGTCCTTTTAGGGAAGGAAATCTGCTGTCCTTACCTGGTCTGGCCTACATGTGACTCCAGACCCACAGCAATGTGGTTGACTTTTAACAGCACTCTGAAATGGTGTGGCATGCCATTCAGTTCAAGTGTAATTAGGGATGGACAACAAATGCTGGCCTTGGCAGTGATGCCCACATCCCATGAGAGAATAAAGGAAAAATAAATTGGACTGCCTTTTCCAGATCTCATTGAATGTGTCCTTTTAAACATTAAGTTGACAATCACTGGCCTTGGCCAGGCTGCCGTGGCTACATATTGCCTTGGCTACATGGGACTGGCGATTTAAACTGGGCTTTGCTTGTATGACTGTAGAGTCCTCTTTATCGTTGTGTAGATGATTTCAAAATTCCCTGTGCTGCAAGGAGGCAGGGAAAGTTTGAACCTGCTGATAACTCCTGCCCTCTTCAGTCCTACTCCCTTAACATTGGGAGTGAACTGCATCTTAACAATGGCAGTAAGTAGAGCATGTTTTACATTACTCCCCATCTGATTGCACTGTACCTAACCTGGGAGTGCTTGGGTCGTGTGTTACTATGCAAAAGGAGAGATGTTTAAAAACATGGCATCCCTCACCTTGAAGTGTGTAGAAATCCACCAGTATAAATGAAACTCAGTGATCTTCATGTATTTTGATAAATTAGTTTTCCCCATTTAAAAAAAAAACAGGCTTAAAGGCTTAAAATGCATTGAACTCCCAGCCTTGAATGCAATTAGAAACTTGTCATCAAACAAGTTCAGGACTCATTGAAGCACACAGTTCAGGCGCATCTCGATTCTCTGCACACACATAATGCTTTTTATTTATTTCTAAATTCCTTTTAAAACAGTCCTCAAAGTTGAAGCACCTCTTCTCACTTCCAACTGTGCTCTTCACAGCAGTAAAAGAGGCAAATTAGAGCCTCGACTTTATCTGGTGACAACCAAATTTTGGGCGTTGTGATAATCTAGCACTTGGGATCTTGCTGTGCGTCAGTTGGTGTTTCTTTACATCACAAAAGCGGCCACACTTCGAAATCCTTCATTGGCTGTAAAGTGCTTTGGGACGTGCTGAGGTGGTGAAAGGCACAATGTAAATTGCACAGGAATAAAAACCGCCTGCTTTCTGTTCTACCGTCTATGTTGCCATGTGTTGACTTTTGTCTTTCTTGCTTTGCTAGGTCAGTGCAGGCCTGGAACTTACTCTACAAATGGCCTGGAAACGTGTGAATCTTGTCCACTGGGGACCTTTCAGCCAGCGTATCGTGCAAAGAGGTGCCTTTCATGTCCAGATGGTTTGACCACAGTGAAAAGAGGAGCCATTGAAGTTTCTGAGTGCGGAGGTACATCAGAAGTCATAAAGCATATGTATGATTAACACCTCAAATCTTCTCCGTTGGTTAAATAAGACCAATCACTAGTGAAAGGACAGTTTAAATGTTGACTAGCCGGTGACGGTCCTTTATTTTTTGTTTTACATTAAGTTATTTTACTTTTCAAGTGATAACATTGGCCGATTGTCTATTGAAATCAGACCATCCACACAATCTTGATTCAAAAGAAATTGACTTAAAATTTGGACTGGTACTCAACCTGTTCAGAATCCCTAACATGCTTGTGCTAACTACCAGCCTTTTTTATTTGCACAAGTTTTAACTTATTCAAAATAAATGGATGAATGCCAGTATTGAAACAGTGCAGACAGATGAATGGAAGACCATTAAGCTTCTGTGCAGTGCTGTTCAGAAACCTTATCTATTATTAACATCAAGCCTGCAAGAACATTCCAGATATACTGAGGCTTGGAGGAAACCTAATTTCAGTTTATATACTGACCAGCTGATGATGCTTATTTATTTTTTGTTTCACATTAAAGCAGTATTAAATATTAAAACAGATGGAGTGGTATTGTCACTAGATGAGTAGTCCAGACCCAGGGTAATGCTCTGGGAACCCGGATTCGAATGCCACCAGAGCAGATGGTCGAATTTGAATTCAATAAAAATCTGGAATTAAAAGTCTAATGATGACCATGATCAACAAACCATTGTCGATTGTTGGAAAATGCAGGGAATCTGCTGTCCTTCTGCAGTCTGGCCTACATGTGACTCCAGAGCCACAGCAATGTGGTTGACTCTTAAATGCCCTCTGAAATGGCCGAGTAAGCCACTCATTGTATCAAACCGCTACAAAGTCACAAAAATGGAATTAAACCAGATGGATAACCAGACATCGACCTAGGCACAAGAAACGACAACAGCAAATTCAGCCCTGTCGGCCCTGCAAAGTTCTCCTTACTAACATCTGGGGGCTAGTGCCAAAATTGGGAGAGCTGTCTCACAGACTAGTCAAGCAACAGCCTGGCATAGTCATCCTCACAGAATCATATCTTGCAGATAATGTCCCAGCCACCACCAGTACCATCCCTGGCTCTGTCCTGTCCCACTGGTAGGACAGACCCAGTAGAGGTGGCAGCACAGTGGTATACAGTTGGGAGGGAATTGCCCTGGGAGTCTTTAACATTGACTCCGGACCACATGAAGTCTCATGACATCAGGTCAAACATGGACAAGGGAGCCTCCAGCTGATTACCACCTACTGCCCTCCCTCAGCTGATGAATCAGTGCTTCTCCATGTTGAACACCACTTGGAGGAAGCACTGAGGGTGGCAAGGGCAGAGAATGTACTCTGGGTGGGAGACTTCAATTTCGGTAGCACCATGACTGACCAAGTTGGCCGAGTCCTAAAGGACACAGCTGCTAGACTGGGTCTAAGGCAGTTGGTGAGGGAACCAACAAGAGGGAAAAACATACTTGACCTCATCCTCACCAACCTATCTGATGCAGATGCATCTGTCCATGACAGCATCGGTAGGAGTGACCAGTGCACAGTCCTTGTGGAGATGAAGTCCTGCCTTCACATTTGAGGATACCCTCCATCGTGTTGTGTGGCATTACCACCGTGCTAAATGGGATAGATTTTGAACAGGTCTAGCAATTCAAGTCTGGGCATCCATGAAGCATTGTGGGCCATCAGCAGCAGCAGCAGGATTGTGCTCAAACAATCTGTAACCTCATGGCCTGGCACATCCCCCACTCTACCATTACCATCAAGCCAGGGGATCAACCCTGGTTCAATGAAGAGTGCAGGAGGATATGCCAGGAACAGCACCAGGCATATCTAAAAATGAGGGGTTTACCTGGTGAAGCTACAACACAGGACTATTTGCATACCAAACAACATAAGCAGCAAGAGATAGAGAGAGCTAAGTGATTCCACAGTCAATGGATCAGATCTAAGCTCTGCAGTCCTGCTACATCCAGTCATAAATGGTGGTGGACAATTAAACAACTCACTGGAGGAGGAGGCTCCACAAACATCCCCATCCTTAATGATGGGGGAGCCCAGCACATTAGTGCAGAAGATTAAGCTGAAGCATTTGCTACAATCTTCAGCCAGAAATGCCAAGTGGATGATCCATCTCAGCATACCAGAGGTCCCAACCATCACAGATGCCAATCTTCAGCCAATCCATTTCATTCCATGTGTTATCAAGAAATGACTGAAGGCATTGGATACTACAAAGGCTATGGATCCTGACAATATTCCAGCAATAATACTGAATACTTGTACTCCAGAACTTGCCACGCCCCTAGCCAAGCTGTCCTAGTACAGCTACAACACTGGCATCTACCCAGCTATGTGGAAAATTGCCCAGGTATTACCTGTACACAAAAAGCAGGATAAATCCAACCCAACCAATTACTGCCCCATCGGTCTACTCTCGATCATCAGTAAAATAATGGAAGGGGTCAGCAGTGGTGCTATCAAGTGGCATTTCCTTAACAATAACCTGCTTGCAGACGCCCAGTTTGGGTTCTGCCAGGGCCACTCAGCTCCGACACCAATACAGCCTTGGTTCAAACATGGACAAAAGAGCTCAACACCCGAGGTGAAGTGAGAGTGACTGCCCACGACATCAAGGCAGCATTTGACCGAGTGTGGCATCAAGGACCCCTAGCAAAACTGGAGTCAATGGGAATCGGGGAAATGATGCACTGCAGGAATTCACCAAGGCTCCTGCTGCTTGGAGTCATATCTAGCACAAAGGAAGATAGTTGTTATTGTTGGAGGTCAGTCACCTCAGCTCCAGGACATCACTGCAGAAGTTCCTCAGGGTAGCACCCTCGGCCCAACCATCTTCAGCTGCCTCATCAATGATCTTCATTCCATAATGAGGTCGGATTGTGCAATCAGCAGTGAACATCTCCAATGTTTAGCACCATTTGCGACGACTCAGATACTGAAGCAGTTCATGTCCAAATGCAGCAAGACCTGGACAATATCCAGGCTTGGGCTGACAAGTGGCAAGTAACAGTGCCTGGCACTCGTGTGGCCTGAATGACTATTTCCAGCAAGAGAGAATAAATCTAACCATCGCCCTTTGACGTTCAGTGGCATTACCATCACTGAATCCCCCACTATCGACATCCTGGAGGTTACCATTGAGCAGAAACTGAACTGGACTAGCCATATAAATACTGTGGCTACAAGAGCAGGTCAGAGGCTAGGAATCCTGCAGCGAGTAACTCAGTTCCTGATTCCCCAAAGCCTGTCCACCATCTACAAGGCACAAGTCAGGAGTGTGATGGAATACTCCGCACTTGCCTGGATGAATGCAGCTCTCACAACACTCGAAGCTTGACAACGTCCAGGACAGCCCGCTTGATTGGCATCACATTCACTCCCTCCACCACTGACGCACAGTAGCAGCAGTGTACCAATACATGATGCACTGCAGGAATTCACCAAGGCTCCTTCAACAGCACCTTCCAAACCCACAACCACTACCGTCTAGAAGGCCAAGGGCAGCAAATAGATGGGAACACCACCACCTAGAAGTTCCCCTCCAAGTCACTCACCTTCCTGTAAATATATTACCCTTCCTTCACTGTCGTTGGGTCAAAATCCTGGAACTCCCTCCCTAATAGCACTGTGGGTGTACCTACACCACATGGACTGCAGCAGCTCAAGAAGGCAGCTAACCACCCCCAGTAAATGCTGGCCCAGCCAGCAAAGCCCACATCCCATGAATGACAAAAAGTCGCCAAACATGCCTTGTATTTATATTTCACAACTGAACAGGACAACCGCCTAGCTAATGACAATGTGTAGGGGACTTTGCTGGAACAACGTGTAACTTTAATTTTTACTCATGGTCTTCACAATCCCACTCTTTCACCGACCCCCCCAGTGGGTAATGGTTATGGAATGAAAGAAGCTCCCCTTCTCCCTGTGGACTTGGTCATTTAGTTCGATGACAACCAATGCACCCACTATTTCATGGCCACTTCCTTCAGTTCCCTGCAATGTATGCTATCAGGCCCTCAGGATTTACCATCTTCTAACCATTCCAGGAATTGATGCACCACAGTATTATTGCTAATTTGGTTTCCCCAGTCTATATGTTGATTAAAGTCACCCATGATCGCTGTAGCACCCTTATTACATGTACCTCTAATTTCCTGTTTAATGCCTTTCCCTACCTTACCACTACTGTTTGGAAGCCCTATAGACAACTCCCACTAATGGTTTCCAACCCTTGTTGCTTCTTAGCTCCACCCAGATTGATTCTACATCAAGATTTTCTGAGCCAATATCCTCTTTCGCTATTGCACTGATTTCATCTTCTACTAGCACTGCCACCTTTTCCTTTCTGCCTGTCCTTCCTAAATATTGAATACCATTGGATATTCAGTTCCCAGCCTTGGTCACCCTGCAGCCATGTCTTCGTAATCGTGATCATGTTACACCCGTTTACATCTATTTGCGCTGTTAATTCATCTACCTTATCGTGAATGCTCCATGAATTCCGATAGTGCCTTTAGACTTGTCTTTTTAACATTTTTACACATCTTTTTTGTACTATGGCCCTACTTGCTGCTTGCCCTTGTTTCCTCTGCCTTCTGCTTTTGCTTTCTACTTTTCTAACTTTCATTTCGAACTTTGTTTCCCTCTCTTGTGTCTCCCTGCTCAGGTTCCGACGCCCTGCCACTCTAGTTTAAACCCTCCCACTCAGTTCTAGCAAATACCCCTGCAAGGATATTGGTCCCGGTCCTGCTGGGGTGCAACCCATCCAGCTTGTCCCACTTTCCCCAGAATTGGTCCCAATGCCTTAGGAATCTAAATCCCTCCCTCCTACGCCATCTCTCCAGTCATGCATTCATCTGGTCTATTCTCCTATTCCTGGTTTCACTAACACGTGGCACTGGGAGTAATCCTGAGATTACTACCTTTGAGGTCCTGCTTTTTAATTTATTTCCTAGCTCCCTATATTCTGCTTTCAGGACCTCATCCCTCTTTTTACCTATCTCGTTGCTACTGATATGGACCACGATTTCTAGCTGTTCGCCCTCCCCCTTCAGAATGTCCTACAGCCGCTCAGTGACATCTTTGACCCTGGCACCGGATAGGCAACATACAACCCTGGTGTCATGACTGCTGAAACATCTTTCTGCTCCCCTTACAATAGAATCCCCTATCACTATTGCTCTCCCACTTTTTTTTCTTCCCACCTCCATCACCACCACCAACCACCCCCACCCCCCTCCCCCAATGCAGCTGAGTTACTCGTGGTGCCATGGACTTGGCTCTCACTGCATTCCCCTGAGAAACCACCTCCCCCAGCAGTATCCAAAACGGAAAATCTGTTGGAGAGGGAGATGGACCCTGGGGACTCCTGTCTTGTGCCTTTACTCTGTTTGGTGGTCACCCATGCTGTCTCTGCCTGTGCACTCTTTATCTGCGGTGTGACCACCTCACTGTACGTGCTATCCATGAAGATCTCAGCCTTGTGGATGCTCCACAGTGACTCCAGCTGCTACTCCAGCTCCGAAATGTGGATTTTGAGTAGCTGCAGCTGGAGACACTTCCTGCACAAGTGGTCACCCTGGACACTGGGAGTGTCCCTGACTTCCCACATTGCACAGGAGGAGCATTCTATGTGGCCGAGCTGCTCTGCCATGACTTACCCTTAAATTACGCCCTTTACTTTTTCTTTCTCTGGTTTAAAGAATATTAAATACATACTAGGGACCTTACTACTTATACTTTAAACACTACTTAATCTAAACTAAAGACCAATTCTTACTTTAAAGCCTGGATGGTAGAAATGCTCACCAGGTCCTACTTGCCAAGGCTGCCATTCCTCTCATGCTGGCTCCTGGTTCCACTCTGTTCTCGGGCCTGGTTCCCCTCTCCCTTTATGGTCTCTGCTCCTCTCACGTTATCAAATGCCAAAAGCAAAAGCAAGTCTCTTTCCCTTCCTCCCCTAACTCCCTTAATCACCCAACTCCCAGCAGTCTGTTAGAAGTTACACTCAAGTGCTGAGTCACACTAAGTTGGCTAGCTTTATATACTCCTAAAACAAAAGCAAGCTGAGCCAGTCACAGAGGAACCAGTTTCAGCTGCTTCATTAGTTGACTAAGCCCAACTGCTCACCCAGTGGAGAGCTTGTTAAAACGCTGCTTCAGGCTGGGGAACTTTAGAATTTAAACTGTAGATTTCAGTTGAATGCTGACTACCAACAAAATTAGACTTTTACAGAGAGATTTTAAAAAGTTAAGACTCCTTCCTCACCATCCACCAGCATCCAGTCCTGATGTGTTTCAGCGTCAAGGCAGGTATAAATTTCTGCTTAAACCATGAATGATTTGGTGAAAGAATGTGCTTGCAGATCACTTTCATTTGAATTTCAACAATTGAAAATTAAAGACAAGCAAGATGTTACAGAGGGAGTTGAAGTTACTTGTGATTTCATGCAGTAAAATGTGGGCACTAAATTTTGAAATACTACCTCTTCTTCCCCATGTCTAGTGCCGTGTACAGCAGGACATGTTTCTCGCTCTGGTATCGTGCCTTGCTACCCTTGTCCCAGAGATTATTATCAACCTGATGCAGGCAAGTCATTCTGTCTAGCCTGCCCACTCTACGGTACAACCACCATCACTGGAGCCACCTCCCGAAGTGACTGCTCTGGTAAGGAGGAAATGCCACAAAATTGATTTCCAATCCAACTGTCCTGTTGACGACAGTCAAGGCGACAGAGAAGGCTGGAAAACAAAAATGAAAAAACAGCTTGTTTTCTTTCCAAGGTTTCAACTCTGGATATATAGTGGCAACAGCGAGTCAACTGATACCAACACCTCTGGAGAAGAAATCGATGCTTATAGCAAATCAGGTATGATTCAACAGGATCACCCTTTATGTTGTACATGATAGAGAAAATATAAGAAAAGAGAGCAGGAATAGACCATTGAGCCTGCTCCACCATTCAATAAAGTCATGACTGTTCTCCCTCAGCTCTGTTTTCCCACTCTATCCCCAAATCCCTTGATTCTCTTGGTGTCCAAATACCTATCAATCTACCTATCAGTCAGAGCAGCCATGATCTTATTGAATGGAGGAATAGATTCAAGGGGCAGAGCGGCCTACTCCTGCTCCTAATTCATATGTATGATCTCAGTCTAGAATATATTCACTGACTGAGCATCCACAGCTCTCTGCGAGGGAGAATTCCAAAGATTCACAATCCACTGAGCGAAGAAATTTCTCCTCATATCAGTCTTAGATGGCTGACTCTTTATCCTGAGACTGGCCCCTAGTCCTAGACTCCCCCAACCATGGAAAACAGCCTCTAAGCATCTAACCTGTCAAGCCCTCTCAAATTTTTATACGTTTCAATGAGATGACCCCTCACTCTTCTAAACTCCAGGGAATGTAGGCCCATTTTACACAACCTTTCCTCACAGGACAATGTTCTCACCCCAAAATGAATCCAGTGGACCTTCAATGTACCCCCTCTAAGGCAAGTAGATCCTTCCTTAGGTAGGGTGATCAAAACTATACACTATTTCCGTAGAATTTAGTTATAGCCCCTCAAATTGACACCACATCCAGCATTGAAGAATAAGTAAGGGAGATTTTGAGGTGCCTTCTCTCCAGCTTTTTGAAGTTTTAATTCAAAAATAGAATCTGCGGGCGACCGTTGTGGAGGGGGAGCTGCTCCACAGGGTGGCCTGTATAAGCAGCTGAAGCCAGGCAGGCCAGCCTCAGAGCACACTTGGAGCTCTGGGCCCCTGGGCTGGCCACCTCCTAGGCAGCTGCATGGTCCTCCAATGCCTCTAGGTGCTTGGAGACCAACCGGAAGATTCCAGTTGGCCCCTGGGCCTTGGCAGGCTTTAAACAGGCCTGATTGGTTATCCGTCATTTGTGGGCGGATAGTGCTGCTGCTCCCATGCCACCTCCAGGAAAATGGCCTTGGGGCAGGTTGCACACCAGTGGTGTCAAATTTCGCTGTTGACCTCATCAGAGCCTAAAGATTCAACCCATTATCTCAAAAAGTCACCGACTAGACGATGAGATAGATCAGAACAGAATTTCTGTGAAACAAGTGTCACTCATTTAGATGAGAGCCATTGGCCTAATTGATTTTCTTAAACACTTACAGATGATTCTGAGTCTCATAAGGATGGTGAACATGTTTACCACAGATTGTGAGCAGGACTGAAGACCTCATTAGTTGAACTGAAAATAAATATTTCTTTTCTCCCCCTTTGAATGAAGGAGTTTAATGAATGCTTCTTGCAACCATGCCAGCACAATGGGAGCTGTGAAAGTGTTGGGTCAGGACACGCTTGTGTGTGTCAGCCTGGATTTACAGGTAGGTGAACTCGGTTTACACTCGACTTTTCCTGGAATCACAGCACAGGTATTATCTGGCTCACTGTTAAATGCCACTTTTGTGTTTCAGGCTCTAACTGTGAAACAAACATCAACGAGTGTGCGTCAGACCCCTGCCAAAACAGTGCCGCATGCCAGGACGGAGTCGGAAAGTTTGTTTGCTTGTGCCAGCCTGGTTTTCTGGGTGAGTTTCCTTTCATGAAGTCCTTTCACTAAGAGAATGAACAATGGCAGGTTTCCCTCAGAGTGACACAATGTTATCAGCCCACATTTAGCTCCACATTTTTAATGACTCTAATTGATCACCTGCACTTCCCAGTTCATGACATATTTGTGAAAAACTGGGAAATGAAGAATTGGTGTCCCTCTCCAAGATCGCAGGGCATTCAAAACCTAAACTATCCCCTAAGATAACACCATAGATCCACTTTGGTTAACAGTAAAAAAGGAGGCTACTTGCAGTACCTGCAGTACTCTTTCCATATGGCCGTATTTTCCATTGCTTTAAATCTTCATCGACCATTACCTGTCTCAATTACTTCCTTGGCAGAGCATTCCACACTCCAACTCTCCACATGGACCGAGATCCCACAGCCTCTGTTCCTTCCTTCTCAGTGACAGTTTTAAATCAATAAACCCACATCACTAACTCCCCAACAAGAAAGAAATAGTCTTTTCCCTATTCCATCTTTCAAAATTCCCCAATTATAAAACGTCTTTTGGATCAACTCTTTGCTACCTCTGCTCCAGTGGAAATGGCTCCAACGTCTCGAGTGTCTCTCTTTGCAATGATAGTTACGTGTAGGGGAGGCAGTGACATAATGGGAATATCACTGAACTAATGATTCAGAGGCCCAGGCGAATGCTCTGGGGACATGGGCATAAATGCCATCACGGCAGCTTGTGGAATTTAAATTCAATTAATTAATAAATATCTGGACCTGAAAGCTAGTCTCAGTAATGGTGACTATCATACTCATCGATTGTTGTAAAACTCCTTCCTGTAAGGAAACCTGCTGTATTTACCAAGTCTGGCCTACACTTGACTCCAACCCACAGCAACGTGGTTGACTTTTAACTGCCCTCAAACTGCTACAGAAAAGTCAAAGGACTACAGCTTTTCAAAAAGGTTGCTTACCACCATCTTAATTGCAATTAGGGATGGGCAACAAATGCTGGCCTTGGTGAACACTCCCTGATCTGAGCCCTTCCAATTCGGGTCTTTTGAGCATCCCCATTTTCCTTTGCAACTCCATTGGTGGCCATTGCTCATTGAATATTGAATAATGTTCTTTTTGCTTTCTCTGTCTGTCCCTTTTTATCTCTAAATCCAATTTTTCCTTCCATCTCTTTGTTTGGCTTTCTCTGCCTGATTTGGCACCGAATTTAACATGGGCCAGAATTTTTACGAGCCCATCCCAGTGGGGGTGGGGCTGTAAAACGCAGCAAGCCATTCAAAATTCCGCTGACTTCGGCAGGACCGTAAAATCCCGCTGGCGTAAAGCTCCACACATTATAACTGATACTTCCTGGTTCAGAGTCTGCGCTGCTCATTAACTGTTCTTCAATCTGATAAGTTAAGGAGATGTACGGTTGTTTTCCCTGTCCCCACAATCCCAGATGTTCTGTAGAGAGTGCTGTGCTGGTTGACTCAAATTCACAGCAAGTTTCACTGCAAAGTCCCATAGAAGGCCCATAAATCCATGGAAAAGTGCAAATGTGGTTCACGGCTGGCTCTGTCCATTCATCGCTGAGGCCAAAATCTGACTCAATAAATGGCAGAAAAGAACAAAGAAACCTAGGAGTTCAAATATATCATTCCCTGAAAGCGTGAATACAGATGGATTAAAACATAATCAATTCTGTATCAGTCTCGATATAATAAACAGGATCATAAATTTCAGGGATAAAGTGTAATCTGTATAAACAATAGTTACATCACAGTCAGAATACTATGTATAGTTTTAGGAATCTCATTATAGAAAGGGCATTAATGTCATAGACGTGTACAGCATAGGTTCCAGGGATTTTTTTTTCTTCTTTCATGGGAAGGTTTATTTATTTTCCAAACTTATTTTCTGTGCAAAAACAACTTGCATTTATGTAGCATCTTTAACATAATAAAAGAGTTAAAGGTTCTTCACAGAAGGGTTATCAGACAGTATTTGACACTGAGCCACATGAGGAGACATTAGGGCAGATGACTAAAAGTTTGTCTTAAAGGAGGTGAGAGAGGTGGAGAGGTTTAGGGAGGAAATTCTGGAGCTTAGGGCCTTGGGAGCTGGAGGGAATGGTGGAGTGAAGGAAATTAGAGGAGCTCCGAGATCATGGAATGTTCTGGGCTGGAGGGGGATGTAGAGATAAGTTGAGGAGTATTAATGGCAGGGTCTGAAGCAATGGATATATTTATAATGACTTAACGTCAACTGACAGAGATATCAGAGAGCAATGGCACTCTTTGACGTTCAAACATAGATGTTAGCAAACGTTTTGTGTCGATGTTTTCTAGGTCTGCTGTGTGAAGAAGAGTTAGACGAGTGTAACTCTCAACCTTGTCTTCATGAAGGAAGATGCATTGATGGGATTAATGCATATCACTGCAGATGTACTGATGGGTTTAGAGGTAAAAACATGGTCATCATGCCCTTTTGGATTTAATTTCTCTCTGGCAAAATGAGCCATGGTATTTGTTTAATTTGATTATTTTATTAAAATATTTTCTGACGTTTGTGGATATGGATAACTGACAAATCTTTTAACGTACAGGAAATTTTTGTAGCAAGGATTGAAATCTAATTTCAATATATGGATTGCAGCTGTGATTATGTAGAACTTACAGCACAAACAGGCCATTTGGCCCAAGTGTTCTATGATCCACACAAGCCTCTTCCCACCTCTAACCCTACAAGCACAACCTCCTATTCCTTTATCCCTGGTGTTTATCCAACTTCCCTTTAATTGCATCCATGCTATTGTGAGATTTTGGTCCTGGAGTCTCAAATTACCCAAAAAAGGGGGTTGAGATCATGTGATTTTAAAGCATTTTATTGAGAAGCAGCAGTTTAAATATGATGCATAACCTAAATAGACAGAAAACAAATACAACCCGTGACAAGTGAGAATGGTTTACTGGTCCTGGAGAACAAATGGACAGATGATGCAGAGTTAGTGCTAACCTCTGTAGCTGGTAGGCAGTCCCTTTACTTCCCAGCCTCCTTGAGCTAAGCTCTCCCCCTATCCTCTGCCATCCATAGACTACTGAATGCTTCTCTCCCGAGCATCAGTTTATAAACTATAATTATCGAGGTTGGTGGGTGCTCTGTCAATCGCATGTTCGATCCCATTTACCAATCACCAAGGGACAGACACTCAGTGTGCACCCTCCTGTTTACATCCAGAATCCATGAAGTTATTTCGAGGCTTACCATTTGCTGAGGCATCCTGTTTAACCTTTAGTCAGACAGTTGGTTTGCACAGGGGGAGATGGTGGCATAATGGTAATGTCTCTGGACTAGTAATTCAGAAGCCCTGGCTAATGCTCTAAGGACAGCTTAATTTCAATTAATAAATCTAGAATTAAAAGCTAGCTTCAGTGATGGTGACCGTGAAACTATCATCCATTGTTGTAAAACTCCGCCTGGCTCACTAATGTCCTTTAGGGAAGGAAATCTGCCATCCTTACCTGGTCTGGCCTACATGTGACTCCAGGCCCACAGCAATGTGGCTAACTCCTAATTGCCCTCTGAAATGGTCTAGCAAGCCACTCAGTTCAAGGGCAGTTAGGGATGGGCAACAAATGCTGACCTTGCCAGTGACACCCACATCCCAATTTTTAAAAATGGGCCATGACAATGCCATCAGGTTTAGCTTGTTTCAAAGCCTAAGCTAGAGACATGTCCTGGGCAGAGAGAGCCACTGGACAGCAAGCTGCTACGGAACATATTCAATAATTTTTTTTAAAAAAGCTTTTGTAAGGTTGACAGCAATTTCTTACGCCACTCCCTGTGGTAGTGAGTTCCACATTCTCACCACACTCTGGGTAAAGAAGTTTCTCCTGAATTCCCTGTTGGATTTATTAGTGACTATCTTATATTGATGGCTCCACTGGTGGAAACATCTTCCCTACGTCTACCTCACCAAACCCTTTCAGAATTTTAAAGACCCCCTATCCTGTCATCCCTCATCCTTCTCTTCTCTAGAGAAAAGAGCAACAGCTTGTTTAATCTTTCCTGATGGGTATAACCTCAGTTCTGGCATCATCCTTGTAAAATTTTTTTTTGAATCACCCATGGGCATAATTAACTTTTCATATTTAATTGCTCATTCTGTCAGGTTGGCTTGTAAGCTCAGATGAACAGCAGGTGAACATTCATATTTATACACTCATCTCTCTGGGGTAAGGTTTGTGCTGAATTGCACTGGTTTCTTCAGCTCATTTACTCTCTGGCTGTTATGAATCCATCAGGAACTGGGTCGTAAGTGGATGAAAGATCTTTCTGGAAAGATTGATCCAATGTGAACATAGCAGGAGCTTTACTACCACTTCCTCACCCCCTCTCCCTCCATCGAGCCTGCTCCGGCAGTCAGTACAATCATGGCTGATCCTTCTACCTCAGCTTCACCTTCTCACACTATCCCCATATCACTTAACTCTCTTTAGTGTCTAAAAACCTATCACTCTCAGTCTTGATTATAATCAATAACTGAGCATCCACAGCTCTCTTTTCCATTGCAGATTGCTGAGGCGATACTGGTTAGAGAACATTGGTTTAACAGGATGAAAGCAAAATACTGTAGATGCTGAAAGCTCTGAAGAAGAATCATACGGACTCGAAACGTTAACTCTGCTTCTCTCTCCACAGATGCTGCCAGACCTGCTGAGTTTATCCAGCATTTTCTGTTTTTAATTTTATATTTTTATTAATGCGATAACAGGGCTATCTGGTAGCAATTTCAACGCTTCCTCACAGGTGCCGCCCTCATTTTATAACTTATTACATTGCACCCTCCAGGACGTTTTATTTTTAACTGATGCCTTCCGCTTCTTCTTTATTCCAAGGAGTCCACTGTGAGCTCGATGTCGATGAGTGCCTTTCAATGCCATGTCTCCACAATGGGACATGTCGCAACCTGATCGGAGGATTTCAGTGCATGTGCCGGCCTGGTTTTTCGGGAGACACGTGCGATGTTAATATTAATGAATGTGCCAGCTTGCCCTGTTTAAATGGAGGGTCATGCATGGATGATGTCAACAACTTCAGGTCAGAACCACTGTTACAAATATGGCGTTTATATTTCGGGACCGTCTCTTTAATTTAGAGTGAAATGGAGGAACGAAGGGTGTCAAGTGTCCTGCTCTAGATTTTTGCCCGACAACAAGTTTGGGTGGCTTGGTTTTTATGGGGACAGTGAGGCCCTGCTTGATTTACTGTGAAGAAGGTGCAAGATGTTCATAACCTATAAACAATGACCATAGCAGCCACGCTGACAGTGGATAGACTGATAGTCTCTAAGTCTCACCGAGAAGTGTCAGGAATGTCAGGTTTTATGAATGTTTGCACTTTAAACTGTCTACCTAATTTCAACTAGAACGGAACTGTGAGTCTAGAGGATAGCTAATTAGCATTTTTACCTGGATATAAGGTCCATGTGATTCACATTGCCGTAGAGATGGGATTTGGAAAGGGAGAAGGCCTTAGGAAGCTATTGTAGGATCTGGTTACAGGTTTCTTAAGATACCCCGAATCTCCCAGACACAGCCAGAATCCGAGAACAATCAGAAAGATAGAGGCAGCCAGTCTCTATTGTTTTCCACACTGATTGTCAGGTGGGAGCTTACGCTTGAATTAAAGAGTCCAAATTTGTGAGGATTTAAATGAGGCTGGAAGATTTGCCTAGCTTTGGCTAGAGGGAGGAACCTCCAGGGTAACCCTCACATGAAAGTCAGTTCAAGGATTAGAGGTTGGCCAGCTGGAATAGGAAAAAGGAAGCAAGCCATCGGGAGCTGAGAATAACTTTAGAATAGGGAATAAAGTGCCTACTTAAGGGACAGAGTAAAGTATAACATTGGAAGGGAATTTTTGGGTGTTTTAATAGTTAAATGGGGGACTTTTCTGTAGTCTAGGGTTTAAGTTGCCTACAAAAATTGTGTTTAGTCATGGTTGCTTCCAGTTTGTTTGTTACAGTAAAAATCTTAATACTTGAAATCTTGTGTGATCCTTCCAGTCAGTCACTGGAAATACAACATTTTTTTTAAAAAAAAGTTATTGGTCTCTAAGAGAATTGTAACAACTGTGTCACGGATTCGATCTTGCTCACTTGTGATCCAGACTTTTCTTTTGCATTTGTTGTTTGAAAAAGAAGGAAAATGTTTTTCACCCAATGGGGAATAAGTTAGCAGGGAATGTTGTTGAAGTCAACAGCATAGCTGGGACTAGGTATTTTCATGGGGAGATAAGGAATTGAAAAATATATTGAAAGGGATGGTCTTTGGGGTTCAAATTAACTGGAAAAGGATGGTCCCGTTGGGTCCCATAGCCCCTTCCATTTTCTAAAGATTCTTATGCTTTTAAGGCACAATCTCTCTCAAACAACCTGGGGGCCTGCTTTCTGGGTAGTATACAATAGCAATCAACCCCAAGATTTTAATGATGCTCTAATTCTGGCTTCTTGCCAATTCCTTTTGCTGCACCATTGGCGGCCATGCCTTCAACTGCCAATGCCCCGAGTTCTGAAATTCCCTCCCGAAACCTCTCTATCTCTCCCTCCCCCTTTTAGTCATCTCTTGAGATCTACCCTCACCTGGCCTAATATTTCCTGAAGTGACTCAGTGTCAAATTTTTACTTGATAATCGCACCTTAGGTTGTTTTTATTTCATTAAAGTATTGTTGTACTCAACTGAAAAGAAAAGGAAACCAGCTATTGTCTAGGATTACTAGTCCAGTGACAATACCATTACACCACTGCGTCCCCATGTTAAAGTTAATGCAGAGTTTGTAGATCTTTGATCAGGAATTTGTTTGACTGCTTACTCCATCGCTGTAACCTCACTAGACGCACAGCAGAAACACATCTTTATGCCATTCCTTCACTCTAACACTGAAATATGAAAAGTTCATAAATTCATTTATTCCCTCTTCTCCCTCTCCTGTCATAGATGATGTGATAAAGAAAGGACTGGTCAGGCAGATAAAACACTCCCTTTGTCCTGTGTCCATGACATCTTTGTCAAATCTCTCCTGAGCTCCCACCTATCCCTGACCTTCTATTTCACTCCACCCCCTCTTCAAGAGTATAAAATCCATCACAAAAATACCCCTCTTCAGCTCTGAAGAAGAGTCATATGGACTTGAAACATTAACTCTGTTTCTCTCTCCACAGATGCTGCCAGACCTGCTTGAGTTTTTCCAGCATTTTCTGTTTTTATTTGGATCAGGCAGAGGCCTAACTTTAGCTCTCCAAGTGGATTAGTTTTGGAAAATATGGCCCAAATCCTCTGAAGAAGTTTCATAAATTACAGAAAAAAAGGACATGCATTTTTTTAGCACTTTTCACTATCACCAGATTTCGCAAAGTGCTTTACAGCCAAAGAAGTACTTTTGAAGTGTAATCATTGTTGTAATGCAGCAACTGTGGCAGCCAATTTGCGCACAGCAAGCAATTTGATAATGACTAGATAATGTCATTTGAGGGATAAATGTTGGCCAGGACACAGGAGGTAACTCCCGTGCTCTTCTTTGAAATAGTGCCATGAGATCTTTTACAGCAACCTAAACAGGTGGAAGGGGCCTTAGTTTAATGTCTCATCTGAAAGACAGCGCCTCCGACAGTGCAGCACTCCCTCAATGTCAGCTTTGATTTTTGGGCTTTTTTAGTGGGACTTGAACGCAGAACATTGTGAGATCAGAGGCAGGTGTGCTACCCGATGAGTGCCAGCCGACATTGGCGTGGTTGTAAAGGTTGTTTGGTGTCTCAGTGGTCTGGAGGCTTGTATGGTTGAACATAAACCATTTATTGGTAACCCATAACTATATACATATCCAAGGTAGTGGGTGCTCTCTCCATGCCGCTCTTTCCAGACTCAACTGCGAAGACAGTCTATGATCATGTGACTCTCTACATCATACTGTGGGTGGTGCTGTTCTCCAGTCCTACATTAACCATTCCTCTGCCGAACACACTTATCCTACAGGCCTAAATGTAGGTTTAGCTGCTGCCTTGCTTGAAATCATCTATTTAGAAGCCACAGAATGATTATGACTGCCTAATTATTGCTTTTCTCATGTAGGTGTCAGTGTGTCCCAGGCTACACTGGTTTGGTCTGTGAAATAGATGTGAATGAATGTGAGTCAAATCCGTGTCTGAACCATGGGCTGTGTGTGGATGATCTAGCCTCGTACACCTGCAACTGCCAGCCAGGCTTCAACGGAACCCGATGTGAAACAGGTAAAGGTCTCACGATGCCAAATTTCTGCCACAATATGTCGTAGAATCAGGACAAAGCTCAGCTGAACTTGTTATGGCAGATGAGCTGAAAGACTGTTTTACTGTTGCATGGGAGAGCAGACTCTCAAATCAATGCTCACAAGAAATGAATGCAGCAGGGAATAATGCTGAGGTTGGATAATGGAGTTAAACAGGAAAGATCAGTCCGACCGCACATTAAACTCCCCCCAACCCTTGCCGCACATCCCCTCGGTTTTTAGTTCCTTTGGCTTCTTATCTCCTAGTTAATACTCGATGGAACTTTTGAAACAAAGATAAATCATGCATTTCTACTTACAGGTAGGGCTGCCACAGGTTCAAAGAGCAGTTGTTGGATTTGTTTTAATGCATTTGTTCATGGGATGTAGGTGTCACGGGCTTAGATTTCCAGAAAGCATTTGATAAAGTGCCACATCAAAGGTTATTGCAGAAAATAAAAGATCATGGGATAGGGGGTAACATATTGACATGGATAGAAGATTGGCTGGCTAATAGGAAGCAGAGAGTAGGCATAAATGGGTCTTTTTCAGGTTGGCAAGATGTGACGAGTAGTGTGCCACAGGGATCAGTGCTGGGGCCTCAACTGTTTACAATTTATATAAATGACTTGGATGAAGGTGTGGACAGGACGATTGCCAAATGTGCTGATGACACAAAGATAGGTAGGAAAGTAAATTGTGAAAAGGACATGAGGCTACAAAAATATATAGATGGGTTAAGTGAGTGGGCAAAGATCTAGTAAATGGATTGTAATGTGGGAAAATGTGAAATTGTCCATTTTGGCAGGAAGAATGAAATGCATATTGTCTAAATAGTGAAAGATTGCAGAGCTCTGAGATGCAGAGACATCTGGGTATCTTAATGCATAAATAATAAAAGGCTAGTATACAGGTACAGCAACTAATTAGGAAAGCTAATAGAAATGTTATCACTTATTGCGAGGGGAATTGAATACAAAAGTAAGGCGGTTATGTTTCAGTTATACAGAGCACTTGTAAGACCACATCTGGAGCACCATGTACAGTATTGGTCACCTTATTTAAGGAAGGTCGTAAATGCATTGGAAGAAGTTCAGAGAAGGTTTACCAGATTCATACCTGGAATGGGTGGGTTGTTTTATGAGGAAAGGTTGGACAGGCTAGACTTGTATCCACTGGAGTTTAGAGTAAGAAGCGACTTGATTGAAACGTGTAAGATGCTGAGGGGACTTGACAGGGTGAATGTGGAAAGGATATTTCCTCTTGTGGGAGTGGAACTAGGGGGTCACTGTATAAAAATAAGCAGCCGCCCATTTAAAATGGAGATGAGGCAAAATTTTTCTCTTAGGGTCGTGAGTCTTCTGGAACTCTCTTTCTGAAAAGGCGTTGGAGGCAGAGTCTTTGAATATTTTTAAGGCAGAGGTGGATGGATTCTTGGTAAGCAAGGGGGTGATAGGTTATTGGGGGTAGGCTGAATGCAGATTTGAGGTATCTATCAGATCAGCCATGATCTTATCAAATGGCGGAGCAGGCTCGAGGGGCTGAATGGCCTACTGCTCCTTCGTATGTGCGTATGGGCATTTGTTGCCAACCATCATTTCCCTTGAGAAGGTAGTGGTGAGCCAAATTCTTGAACCGCTTGCAGTCCATTTGGTACAACCATTGTTAGGGAGGGAGTTCCAGGATTTTAACCCAATGAGAGTGAAAGAACTGTAATAAAAAATATTTCTATATATATATTTCTAAGTCAGGATTCAAGGTGACTTGGAGGGGAACTTACAGGTGGTGGTATTCCCATGTCCTTGTCCTTCTAGGTGGTAGAGGTCACAGGTTTGGAAGGTGCTGTCAAAGGATCCTTGGTGAGTTGCTGTGGCGTGTTATGGTAAGGCAGGTGATAATTGCCAGGCTGACCAAATCCCAAAGGGAAACTTGGCCAAACAATTACAAGAATTTAAAAACAAATAACTGCGGATGCTGGAAATCCAAAACAAAAACAGAATTACCTGGAAAAACTCAGCAGGTCTGGCAGCATCGGCGGAGAAGAAAAGAGTTGACGTTTCGAGCCCTCATGACCCTTCAACAGAACTTTTTGTGTGGATCTCAGAATCTGACGGGAACAGCAGTCCGAGAAACTGCTGAAGAAATCTGTTGAAGGGTCATGAGGACTCAAAACGTCAACTCTTTTCTTCTCCGCCGATGCTGCCAGACCGGCTGAGTTTTTCCAATTACAAGAATATGCAGTTTGTATTTTATTACGAGAAGGTATGAGCACTGAAGTCAGAAATAAAGATTCCACTAATACCCTTGGAGATTTTAAATACTAAATTTAAACATTTATTAACAAAAGAAAACACTTAAACACACAAGATTACAGTTACACAGTTAAATTTATTCGTATAATGTTTCCAAAAAGATTTCTACTTATCTAGACTCTCAAATAAACACCCTTTTTCCAGGCAACAGTCCAAATAGATTCTTAATCTATAAAACATCCAGTAATATTACAACAAAGTACCCACTGTTACTATAAGGGAGGTATTTCATAGGGCTTGCCTCTCTCTCTCACTTAACAATGGAAATCCAAGGCTAAAACAAAACCTTGCTTTCTGGGACAAGCAAACACTTCTATGGGGTGGCTAGAGGCTGCTCCCTTCACAGGTCTGTCTTTGCACAGCCCACCTTTCAAGATCTTACATGGCCACTGAGCTCATACAGCTTTCAATATTCCCTTAAATATATTTTTTCCCCTTTTATCTCTCAACCCTTTGTTCTAAATTTTCTTTGGTAGTTACCTTTCACAGAATATAAAAATCTTCCATGTTGTCATTATGGCCAGCACTTTCGGGAAAAATAAACTTAATAACTTTGCCTTATTTATTTACAATTTTTGCCAGTTGTAAAACTTCCTGTTATGCCTCTTTGAAATTCAACAGCAGCAATTCACTCCTCACTTATCTCCTAATGCAAATTCCCTTTCATCCTGTATCTACTGGGATCTCATCTTGCTTGTCCATCTCCATTTCAAAATGCCTGCTTTTACACCTTAACCCACTAATGATTTAAACCTTGCAGTCTAACTGTCTTCAGTTTAATTAAATTAGTCACCCACACAACACACACACAGTCCCCACCAGCCTGCTTCACCGTATCCCCCAGCAATATTAGGAAAGTGATATTCTCTTTACAAGGGCTGGTCTGTCTTGGATGGTGTTGAACTTCTTGAGTGTTATTGGAGCTGCACTCATCCAGGTAAGTGGAGAGTATTTCATCACACTCCTGACTTATATCTTTTATCTTTGGGGATTCAGGAGGAGAGTTACTCACTGTAGAATTCCCAGCCTCTGAACTGCTCTTGTACCCAAAGTGTTCATGTGGCTGGTCCATTTAAGTTCCTGGTCCATGTTGACTGCCAGGATATTGATGATGACAATAATACTGTTGAATTTCAGGGGTGATGATATGAAAAGCCCCATCTTAGAGCCAGTTAATTTTATTTAATTCAGATTGGATTGAGGTGATGTAGCTTTACACTTGGAATATTGACCAAATAGCAGTCGTGTTTTCTAATTGCACGTTGCCAGATGGCATTGCCTGTTTTGAATTCTATTTTCTTTTTAGAGTTATCTTCCAACTTTAACCTGGATTTTGATGTCTCGGGAATCTATGGCTATGTTTTACTGGATAACATGTTACCAATGCTCAGTGCTCTTACCTGTGCTTTCTGGATGAAATCTTCTGATACCACAAACTACGGGACTCCAATTTCCTATGCCTTGGACAATGGCTGTGACAATGCATTCCTACTAACGGATTACAATGGGTAAATTCTACTGCATTAACAAAAATAGTTGCAGTTCTCTGCATCTTTCATCCATTAGAAAACAGATCTGAGAGCCTTGGTTTTCCAGATATAAACTACGCCTGCACCCAATATTCTTATGTTCCAAGAAGCAAGTTTGTTTCCACTAACAAACTGAGTCTCCTTTGAACTGAAGTCTGTGCATGTAAACAAAAGTGTATCTAAGCTAGTGAGCAATGGATTAACAAATACTCTGAGGGTAGAATTTTTCGTCCTGTGGGTGGGTGCGGACCTGACCTGAATAGGAGTGAAATAGTGCACGATGACGATGTCAGGTGAGCATCCCGACGTCATCGGGCACTCCTGCGATCTTTTGGTTGGTGGGCACGCTGCTGTCTCTTGCGCGCGCCCTTAAGGAAATTAATTAAGCTGCATTTTTTGCCGCCTGCTCAACCATTCAGTTGGCGGGCAGGTGAATAGGCCAGGTGACCTTTGTATTTTTAATGAAACCTCATCCATGTTGGACATTTCCAGCGCTTACTAAAAGAAATTTTTTTTTAAACATCTCTTTTCATCATGTGACTGTGTCACGTGTATGGAAATGTTTATCTCCTATGTGAAAAGTTTATTTTTAAATTTAAAATCCGTCAGCTCCCTGAGGAGCTCTGTGCCTCCAGGGAGCTGTCAGTATGCGGTCCCCCGTGCAAGTGCTTGTGCTCCTCCCGCCCCCACCCCAGCATGCTGAGGCCCCCAGCGCGCATTTCACGCTGGCTGGCCGTTAATTGGCCCAGCAGCATGAAATCACAGTTGGAGCCCGATTGGGGGCAACGGTCGGTTTTGCAGTCGCTCCCAGGCCCGCCCACTGCATCCACCTGACGAGGAAAAATATTCTGCCCTTAATTTACGATATTGGTCAATGAAAGTCACTTGACATATCCACCAATACTCCTTACTCCTTTCACAAAGTGGAAAGCACCTCTCTATTAAACCATTACATATAGGCTAAAACTATAAGTTGGATTTATTCACAGGTGCATGAATACACAGAAGCAGTAAGTTACTGCAAGAACAATGGAAAAAAATCAAAAAAATCTTTCATTTATATAGCACTTTTCACAACAGCGGACATCTCAAAGTACCTTATAACCAATGAAGTACTTTTGAAGTGTAGTCATTGTTGTAATACAGGAAATGCAGCAACCAATTTTGCACACAGCAAGCTCCCATAACAACGTGATAATTGCTTCAAAATAGTGTCATGGGATCTTTTACATCCGATTGTGAGGGCAGATGGGGGTCCTCAGTTTAGCATCTCATCCAAAGGATGACACTTTCGACAATGCAGCACCGTCTCAGTACTGAACTGGAATCTTGACCTTGATTTTAGTCCTTAAGTCCTAGAGTGGGACTTGGAGCCCAAACCTTGTGGCTCTGAGTAAGGATAAAATGCAATCCATAAGGAATTATTTTTTTTTCGCAATTTATTGGGTTTACAGTTTGATAAATGAAATTCCCAATCCATCATCTTTTAATTTCTCAAAATTATTTTATATTTATTTAGAGAGACAAGAGTAAATGTAATGCAAAAATCTCACATTTTGTTGTGGTATCATTTTAAATTAGTGGTTGCAATGTTCATAAAAGTCCTTCTAAGTGATTAGCTTATCATATGGCTGCAGAAATAATTGAAAGCTGTAACACCTTTTTAACATATTTCACCTTTTAAACTGTAAACACATCTTATAGAAAAATGAGGGAACATTATAGGTGACTAGATAGTTTTAATATTTGGGATTCAGGAAATTAGGCTATTAAGAGAAACGATGCTCTCTGGAAATGAGAACAATTATAGATCACGTCACCAATATCACCCTGTTCCAGATCACCAACTCTGGGATTAGAAAACAGTGGTGAGCCATTGGTAACACATGTTACAAAAACATGGAACTGGAGTGAGATAGAGATCAGACATTCATGGATTGAACAATAGCCAATGAATATTAAAACCTTCTACTGTAGCAGTTAAGGCATTTTAAAGGCTAAAGCTGTGGTAGAATCAGAGAGGAACAAAGAGGACTTCTGTCCCGTGGGGACTGGGGTGCTTTTTAGACCCCTTTGATCACATTTTTATTTAATGTTTGTAAGTTTCCTTTAATGTTTAACTTTTAACTCGCAGTGTCCCTTTAAGGGGCTGTGTCCTGTTTTGTCCCTCGTTTTTCCGAATTTAATTTAATTGGTTTCATCAAAAGAAAAGGAACAATCAGGAAGCATATCTATACATGTGTGTTGGAGGTTACTGCTTGGCTGAGGGTAGATGATTTTATTTGATATATAATGACTGCCTTTAGAGGGGAGGACCAGAGCAGACAAAATCAGAACAATGGACCTGACAGCTTGAGCACATGGTTGCCAGTTCATCAACAGATAGGCTCTTTGAAAGAGCCAAACAATTGGTCCAACTCTCCCCTGCTCTTTCCCCATAGCCCTGCAATTCTTTTTCTTTGAGTACGTATCCAACTTCTTTTTGAAAGTTACCATTATCTCTGCTGCTAGATTGTAACAATGCATTGCGTAAAATGATTTCTCTTCATCTCCCCCCTCTCTCTCTCTTATCATTTACTTAAAGTGTGTGTCCTCTGGGTTACTAATTCTCCTTATTTGCTCCATCGAAACCCTTCATGGCTTTAAACACCTCCATTAAATCTCGTCCTAACTTTTGCTGTTCTAACGAGAACCACTCCAGGAAACTGTACTGGTCGTCTTGCAGAATCCATTCAATGTATTTCTGGAAAGCATTCTAATTATGCTGATGTACTCTATATCTCAGTGATGTATAGTACGGGAGCAATGCTTAAGCCTTATTGTGCAGAGCTGATGATTCTTTTCCTTTCTTCCAATCAGTTGGGTATTATACGTCAATGGCAAGGAGAAAGTTACCGATTGCCCATCAGTAAACGATGGGAGGTGGCACCACATCTCCATCACCTGGAATAGCACGGACGGAGCGTGGAGAGTTTATATAGATGGAAAAGTCTCCGATGGAGGCAAGGGTCTTTCCACTGGAGCAAGTATACCAGGTAATACGTTTACAGAGCTCCGATGCAGGTGTTTGATTAAAAATTGGTTGCAAGACATTGCAGCATTGTTTTTCCTGCTCATATCCAATTTGAAGTTTTTACAGGAAGAAAACTGTTTTCTGGAAAACATCCTATTGTGTTTGTGAACAACACATTTTGACAAGTGGCAGAGTCTCTGTTGGAATCATTGTGCTCAAAGATTACACCTTTGTATTGCAAATTTTCCTTGCATAATTTATGATGCTCCTGAGCTGCTTATTGAAGGATAATGGATTGAATAGAGTCAGAGACTTGAAGTGGCGAAGTAGATGCAGTGCAAAGGGCTAATGTTAAATATGTATATGTAGGTCTAAATCATCAATCACATGTAAGAGTAGCTGAGGAATGGTTCTGTGTGAAGCCTTGTGCCTGGCTTTGTCCTGTATATAGTTAGAAGAATGTTTAATAAAAGGTAAATGTTATCAACTGCCTTGCCTCCTGCAGTCTCTATCGATCCTGACCAATGGCAACCTAAACTAAGGGAGATGGTGGTGTAATGGTAATGTCACTAGACCAGGAATCCAGAGGCCCAGTTTAATGCTCTGGGGACACATCTGGGTTCAAATCGCACCATGGATTCATTGAAAAAAATTCAACAATTGAAAGCTAGTTTCAGTAATGGCGACCATGAAACCATCATCGATTTTGGTAAAAACCCATCTGATTCACTAATGTCCTTTAGGAAAGGAAATCCGCCATCCTTACCTGGTCTGGCCCACATGTGGCTCCAGACCCACAGCAATGGGGTTGACTTGAAATGAGCCACTCAGTTCAAGGACAATTAGTGGTTGGCTAAAAAATGCTGGCCTTGCCAGCAATGCCCACATCCCATGAAAGAATAAATTTTAAAAAAGCAACAATAACAGAATTGTTTGATCAGCCAAGTGAAGATTGTCTAATGAAATAGCTCATTTGAAAAATAAAACTAAAGAGACATTACCATTCCATTAGTGTGCCTGGCATAAACAAGCCAAGTCGTCATTTAAAATAATCACAGCAAGGCTGGAAAAACTCAGCATGTCTGGCAGCATCACTGGAGAGAGAAACAGGCGTTAACGTTTTGAGTCCAATGTGAAGAAAAAGAGTCATATTCAACAAACACCCTCTCTTCCTGTTTCAATTATAAGGATAGTAGTCATCTTTAGTGTGTGCCTGAGAGGTTGTTATTGAACTTACATAAGATGCCTGCCCCCAGAGGCAGAGTGCCTCATGGCAAAGTCACATGATATTGCATTTCCAAAACCCAAACATCCCTTTTTCACATAACAAAAAGATACAAACATCCCCTTTTTTCCCCAGTGAACAAAAGGCACATTTGAATGCACAATCCTGTCACTCACTATACACCCACTGTTCTCATGCATTAACAACTGTTTGTTCTATTGGTCAGTCACTTAATGGACCATGTGTATGTTAACATTACTGTACGTCTGGGTGATATTCCTTGTCTGGAGATTGATGCTCCCGTGGTGACTTGTTGTTCCAGGGTGGTTGTTGGGGACTCATGGACCCCTGGTATTGATGGAAGTTCTGTACTCAGTACAGCTGGTGAGATCCCTTCTCCCTGACTGGCTGATTGCAGTGAAGGAGCAGCTTCACTTGTTGACCGTAAGTGCCTGCGGTTACGCCTTTATATCTGGTTCAGTTTTCTCAGCTTCCACTTTGAGTTGTCAACTGTGGAATTGTGGGTCATTCTTTCCTCCTGGTACCTTTGTGTTGTCCCTGAAATTTGTTTGTTCAGATCTCGCAAAGCTTGGTTCATTGAAGACTCAGTTTATCGTGCGTTTTCAAAGGTATAGACTCAGCTGGAATCTTGCCCTTCAACTCTTCAGTTCAGAAGTAAACATTTTCCTGTAGAATATTTACCTTTGGCTCGTGCATTTCATTGCACTGACGCGGTCGGCAACCATCTTGCGGTTTACTTGAATATTGTCTCTCTCTCCTCTGGGGTCTTTTGTCGCCCATTCTCTGTTGGCATGTTCCAGGGTTATAATCTCACCCTTTAGACTTGCTCCAGCTGGGATAAGTGGCCGTTGTGTCCCATCTATGACCTGGAATTCGTGATTGTCCTTCGTGCCGTTGCATTGGGCTGTCAGACTAATTCGCCCTCTCGGTATGAGTCTTGTGCCATCGTATAGTCTCAATCTAACTTTTGAGGGCTTCATTTTTGAGATCACCATGTTGAGCCACTTCGCACAGGTCTGTGATGGTCATTATGTTGCATGACGCACCAGTGTCCATCTGACATTACTTGTTCACTTGACACTTTCTCTCTATGGTCATCATTGTAACAATCACAAACCATTTTTTTTATTTGTTTGTGGGATGTGGGCATCACTGACTTGGCCAGCATTTATTGCTCATCCCTAATTGCCCTTGCTCAGTGGGTATTTAAGAGTCAACCACATTGCTGTGGGTCTGGAGTCACATGTAGGCCAGACCAGTTAAGGATGGCAGATTTCCTTCCCTGAAGGACATTAATGAACAATCAGTGATGGTTTCATGGTCATCATTAACTTTTAATTCCAGATTTTTATTGAATTCAAATTCAACTGATTCGAATCCAGGTCCTCAGAACATTACCCTGGGTCTCTGGATTACCAGTCCAGTTACAATACCACTATGCCATCACCTCCCCATTTGCCTCCTATAGACTTGACTGAACCAACCTGCTTTATGGTGTATAGTTCTTCGTCAGACTCATCTGCTGATATCTGTCCAGTGGTCGTCTGTATCAGCTTTGTTTTACTTTTTTCTGGCCAAGCACTTGTGTGTGAAATGATTTTGCTTCTTGCAGTTAAAACACTGCTTTCCCCACATTGGGCAGAACTTCTTTTCCTGTGCATGTTGTCCTCCACAGTATTCGCATCCTGCCCTTTGTCTGTGATTGCTCAGCTCTTTTGGCTTAGACTATCTCTCAGCACAACGTATCTCCTGGTCTGCTCTGCCATACATGTGCTCTATCTGTTGTTTCACAACTTCCACATTTCAACATATATCTATCGCTTTCTTTAACATTTTTTCATCTTTCAGCAGACTTGCTCTCACTGAGGGGTCTCTGATGCCTAAGACCATTTTAGCTGTCCACATTCACATAATTCTGCCAGCTGCATTATTACTGTCACCTATCATGCAATGGTGTCTTTTCACTCTGAAGTCTAGTGTTGAATACAGAATGTTCATATGTAACATTGACTTGGGGTTCAAAATGTGCATTCAAGTCTTTCAAAATCTCTGTCGTCTTTTTTCTTTGCTTGTCTGTTAGATTTAGAGTGGTATACACTTTGTAGCACTCCCTCCCCAGCAGTGTTAACAGTGTGGCTATTCTTTTTGGTTCAAGGTTGTTCATTAATTCTGTTGCAATCGCCATAGTTTTGCCATTGAATGGAAAAACTGCCAGTTCTGCCATGCATCATTTTTCCGCTGGACTGGAGATGGGGTTGAAAAATCTACTGCAGCTATTTTTACTCCACTCAGTAATTTACTTGCAGCCTCTGTCTGTGTTTCCTTTGTCCATTTTCTCTGCAGCCGGCAAGTTCACTTGCAGCCTGTGTGCGCTTTTCTTTATTCCTTTTTTTTTCTGCAGATTAGTACCTTTCTACATTCTTGTGTTTTCAGTGTCTCCTCTGCTCCTTTTGCAGGGCTCTCACAAATCTAGTTTTTCTTCACTTCTGTACATCATGGGCAGGATTTTTACCACGGCGGATGAAGCGGACAGTCCCGGGAGTGGTCGGGAGCACTGCCAGGGCAGGGGTGGGAGGAGGGCGAGCATGAAAGTTTGCGTATGTATGTGGGTGTGTGCACTGAATGCTCCCTGAGGCACAGAGCTGCCTCAGGCAGCTGAAGCCTTTTAAAAACACACAAAAAGAATTTTAAAATGTTAAAAACATGTCCCCTCATGTGACTGTCACATGAACAGGGACATGTTATAATAGAGATGTGAACATTTTTACTGTATTTTTAATTACTGTTGGAAAACTTATCCTGCCCGTGGATGAGGTTTCATAAGAAACCCAAAGGCCGCCTGGCCTTCTCGTCTGCCCACCAACCGTAAGGTTAGACAAAAATTGAATTTAATTATGACTTTAATGGCCTTATTGGTACTGTTAATTGTCAGGCATGCGGCTGATTCCCGCACGCGCCCACTGACCGAGATATCGCGCAAGTGCACGATGACGTTGGGACGCTCGCTGAATGCCATCGCGAGTCATTGAATGCTCGAGCGGATCGGGCATGCATCTGCCCACTCTGCGAAAAATCCTGCCCCATGTTTCAAATATAAGGGCAGCAATCTTTGTTAGTGTGTACCTACGAGGGGTCTTTATTGAACTGATCTTAAGGTGTCTGCCCCCAGAGGCAGAGTGCCTCAGGGGAGAATCAAATGAATACAAGAAGCCAGTTAGTCAGTACAGCATTGCATCTCCAAAACCCAAACACTTTCCTCAGGCCCCATGCTAAGGTTAGGTTTGACAACATGACTTTGAATTATTGACAACTTAAGGGCCATTTCCCACCCACCCTTCATTTTCAAGCTGGCAAGAGGAGTACAGGGGCAGGGGGGAAGCCCGAGATGTGACCCTGCTCAGGCCTCAGACGGGAAATGATTGGGGGGGATGAGCACCTCCATCAGCAGCATCCTTTTAACATCAGGTGCCACCAAACCCCCACCTCCCCCCCAACAAAATTATTAGCAATAACATTCATCCTTCCAGAGCTTTTCTTTCCACGGTGTTAGCAACCATGTTGACTGGCACCTCTCTGGTGCCAACCCTCGAGGATTGCCCTGGAGTCTCCAGGAATGGCAGGACTCTGATGTGAGCACAGGAAAAAAGCCTGCTGGCATCGGACATGCCCACCAGACATCCACAGCAGAGGTGGAGGTAGCTGCTGACTGCTACACCTTGCCTGTGATGACCTTAGCGGGTGTCCTCTGGAGGGCCGAGACCTGGCGAGCCCTGGCCTGCTTTCGGGGTCCTACTGTGTGGCAGTGGCACCCTCCTCGGCCTGTAGAGCTGGAGCTGCTGAGGTCACAGGAAGAGGGGATTCGGATGGGCCGGAGTCACCTGGATGGATGGCCCCGGGTTGTACACCTGCTGATCCTCCTCCCTATGGGTGCCCAAGGGCCCCTGGCTGACTCTTTGAGAAGTGGTAGCTGGACTGAGATCGGGTTGCCCCGCACCCCTCTCATATACACACTGTTGGAGGCCAACTACAGTGTCGGTGATGGAGTTCAGCCCGCGGAGCAGTGCAGGAGCAACAACCTAGAGCAAGATCTCCATGGCAGCTGCCATCCTACTAGTGTTGGCCTCTGTACATTGACATGAGGCGCTATCACCTCACAGCGAAGGTGGATGGGTCTCCTCCATTGTGCCTTGCAATCTGAAGAGTGCCGTGGACACTCCTTCCTGATGTTCCCGAGCTTGCCTTTGCAGCTCCAGCAACTGTGACATGACTGACTCCAGAGGCTCATCATCTGACTTGGAGTCAGCAAATGTCTGGCCTCCAGCAGTCCCCCAACTGCCAGAGACCTGGGAAGTCCCTGCCTCCACCTGCTGTGGATCAGACAATGCGATGTGCTCACCAGATTGTGATCCCAAGGCGACTGGAAAGCTAAGTCCCACCGCAGTGCGTGTCTCTGTGCTGGTGGAGGGTGTGTGTGAGCACTGTGATGGGTCTTCAGGGATGGTTTAAATGGATTCCTCTTCTGACCTTCCCTCAGGGCTTGATTGGAGGCCCTGGGTTGTGGACTTCATCAGCTGTTCCCCATGTGCCTGCGAAAACAAAGAGAGATAATTAGCACATGGCAGTGGCCTGTGAAAGCAGACACATCACTCACAGCATGTTTGTCTGATGGATGCTGCACTGCTGGATCCTCACTTGGTTGAGCAGCACCAACCTCACCGTCAGCACAGGACCGGTCCCGGTCATTGCCGGCCAGCTGGATGGCTCTGTTTTCAAAGTCCGTGAGGACCTTGATTTTAGACATTCTTCCACTGGTCTGCAACCTCTCCCTCTTGTTGTGTGCCAGCTTGTCCTGCGTGAATAGAGATGGAGAGAGCATAAGCAGGACACCTGCCAGGCCAGGTGATAAGTGTGCCTGGCCTGTGTGGGTGGTGAATGCGGATGAGGACAATGATGGTATGTGTGAGAGAGTGAATGGTGATGTCCCTTGAACTGGCAGTGAGTGAGGGCCCTGTGGGTGTGTGATGGGTTTGTGAGTGTGTGAGTTGAGAGTGATGAGAAGGGTGGCTTTCCCTGGCGGAACGGAGGAGATCTTTCCTCCTCTTTCTACACTGGGTGGTTATCCTCTTTCACAGGGCATTGGCGCTGACCACAGCTGCCACCACCTCCCAAGCCGGATTAGTGATGCCGCTGCCCCTCCTGCGGCCAGATCGAGAGTAGAGGACGACATGGCAGGGCCTCCACGCCATCCAAAAGGTGCTGGAGGAGCACTAAACCAGGGGGCTGTAGTCTTTTTGTCTTTTGGGGCCATCCTGTCTCCTGTGCAGCAGTCCTGGGCTGGAAGCACTGAGAGGTGTGCGCATGGCTGCACTTTAAATATGGCGCCTGGTGTGATGAAGTGGCGAGGTGATGATGTGGCGGGTGAATGAGACCCTGCCCGCCATCAAAAGCAGTGTGTTTCCCGGGAATGCATAATTAATGCGGCGGGTTTGGGACGATATGGCGCGAGAAGCCGCCATTGCGGCCGGCAGGTAAAACATCATTTTCCCCGGCTGCTACCACACTTAGTGCAAATCTGGGAAGATTCCGCCCGGTGTGTTTTTTCTCATTTTCTTTACCTGTTTTGTTTGTTATATAAAATAATAATGGATATAGGGGAGGATAAAAACTCTCGGAATATGTCTGACTGGAGTTGTCAACCCTCGGCTGGTATCCAGGGTGCCTGATATGTTCTTTTTGCATCTCTTAAGGTGGTGGAGTATTGGTGCTTGGACAGGAGCAGGATCAGAGAGGAGAAGGCTTTAACCCTGCAGAGTCTTTTGTGGGTTCATTGAGCCAGTTAAACATATGGGATTATGTCCTCACACCAGGACAGGTAAGCACGATGTGTTGTACACAGGTTTTCTCTCCAAACATTCCCTAATTCACCACCACATTAATTCGAAAGGAAGAAAGACTTGCATTTATATAGCACCTTTCGCAACCTTGGGACATCCTAAAGTGCTTTCCAACCAATGAAGTGCTTTTGACATATCATCTATTGTCATGCAGGAAATGCGGCAGCCAATTTGTACACAGCAAGCTCCCACAAACAGCAATGTGATAATGGCCACACAACCTGTGTTAGTGACGTTGGGCCGAGGGTTAAATGTTGAGCAGGGCACCAGGGAGAACTCCTTAAGCTAGATAAACAGAAGCGGGAGAAAGGAGTGGAAGGATATGCTGAGAGTGAGATGAAGAGAGGTGGGGGAGGCCCTATGTGGAGCATAAACACCAGCACAGACCAATTGGGCTGAATGGCTTTTTTCTGTGGGTGTAATTCTATATGATAATGTTGGTCTTTATTACAGATATAGGATATAGCAGGCTTGAAGACAATCTGGTGTAGGTCACGTGTTGATATTCAGTGAGGTTTTCAAGCCCCACCTGCTGCCCGGATCATTTGGTCCCACTGAAGTGAATGGGCTTGTGGCTGGTTCGCTGCATCCCCTGTGGGAGTCCCATCATGATGGGTCCAGAAAATCGCAACCATGATCTTTATTGTACCTTGAATACATAGAAAAGCAAACGTAACACCACACACGGCATACATTTCACATCCAGACAGAGATATTCTTCTGCATAGTACCAAATTGGCCATTTCCAGACATGTTTAGCACAAGAGAGTTGCGGGACTCTCCCTCTGTCAGCCTCAGGGTAAATGAGGCAAGATTTGGAATCCAGTACACCTCCTAAAGAAATCTGAATTTCCAGTTAATAGCTGTAAGGATGACAGTACATGATTTCACATTTTCAGGCGTCTACTGTAACAAACAGACTAAAAGCACTATTGATTAAACTCTCTCTTTGGGCAATTTTATACTTAAACTACAGAATTGAATTTATTTTTTGCACAACTGAAAAAAACACATTTCACAGGTGTAGTTTATGCTGCTCGTTAAATAAACATTCGGATCTCCCAGAATCAGTCCAAAATGATTCTTAGTTCCCAAGGATTTACTTCTGTTCTTTTCCTTCCTCAGCCTGGTAACTGCTAACTGTCCTTTAGGGTAAGAGTATTATTGCAGATTGATCCTCCCTCTAGCACAAGAGAGGGTGAATCTTCCAGCTTCATTTTAACTCCTCATGAATTTGGTCTTTTCAACCTGAGTGTGACCTTCTATCCTCTTTCCAACATGGTGAACCGTTAAGACTTTCAACCTCTGTTTTCTCTTTCACTTGGACCCTGGCCGATTCAGTGATATTTTAGGAAAGCCTGTAACCTGATATCACGATGACTTCCCCGGTACACTTGCCATCTCAATAGCAACATGAATCACATGGGCCTTGTATCCAGATAGAGATGCTGATTAGGTATCCTTGAGAGCTCAGCTGTCTTTCATCTTGTAACTAAATGGACAGTTTAAAGCATAACTGTTTACAACCTGATGTTCTCAACACTTCTCTAGGACTAGGACACTCACAGTTAGCACATTGTCTCCTACTGTAAATACCTTGCACCTTCTTCCCAGTAAAATAATGTGGGCCCCCTTTAATCTCTAACCACCCAGGCTTGCTGTCTGGCAGACCACAACACAGGTCACATGACCCTCTTCATTTTACTGCAAATTTAAGACACAGCCCAAAACATGACAGTCTTATAAACCTCATAATGTGACAGAATCACAGAATTATTACGGTGTAGAAGGAGGCTATTTGGCCCATTGTGTTTGCACAGGCTCTCTGAGCATTTCAACTTAGTGCCAATCTTCTGCCTTTTCCCCGTAACCCTGCACGTTTGTTTCTATTTAGATAAGCATCCAAAGCTCTCTTGAATGTCTCAGTTGAACCTGCCTCCACCTCACTTCCAGGTAGTGCATTCCAAACCCTAACTACTCGCTGTGTACAAAGTTTTATCTCCCCTCGCATTGGCTTCTTTTGCAAAACACTTTAAAACTGTGCCCTCTAGTTCTCGATCCGTTTACGAGCAGGAACAGTTTCTCCCTATTTGTTCTGTCCAGGCTCCTCATGATTTGAAAACTTCGATCAAGTCTCCTCTTAGCCTTCTCCTCTTCAAAGAAAACAGTCCCAACTTCTCTAATCTTTTCTCATAACTGAAGTGTCTCATCCCTAGAACTATTCTCGTAAACCTCTTCTGCACTCTCTCCAGTGCATTGTTATGACACAGCAGCTGGTAAAGGCTGAGTTGTTTAAATCTCAGAGGGAAACTTGAACAACTGTCATAACCTATATTTTCAATTGGTATGTTTGAGATGCAGCTCTGAATTCAGGAATAAGACCACAAAGCCTCAAAATGGTTTTGTGTATAAAAATAAATTAAACATTTATTTATTTAACAACAGATTAAATGCATATGCATGTTTTAAATTACTACCATAATAACTTTTAAATAAATCCCCAAATTAATCACTCCCAGGTAAATCTTCGCCAAGGCAACAGTAAACCATAGACTTTAAACAGGCACCAGGCAAAGCACATTTGACCTTATGAATTGAAAATGAGGTTCCTTGCAATTTGGTTCCTTTGCAGAAACAGTTGTAGACTTACAGGCTGATAGATCTTAAGTGCCTCTGACATGCACACACAAACTCCTTCCTGTTTATACCTAGCTTCTCCTTTGAATGAAAATTTTCCATTGTATCATTAGGCTTTTAACATCACATCTTCTAACAATAGCATTTCCATCCCACTAATTTTATTAGTAATGTAAACACATTGCTTGGCATCTCCCATGCTAGATGCAAGATTTTACACCCACTCTTGAATGCTTTATTTAACAACTGCAAATGTACACTTTACCTTCTATCCTCCTTATTGTTTACCCTATTAACATCTCAAACTACTATACATCAAAGCACCCAGACTAGCTGGCTTTAATCCAATTAAAACATACACACTCAAACACATTTACACGGACCCCACTACAATTCCAATTTAAAAATAATTTCCAATAACTTTATAGACATCAGTATCTCTTCGTGACAGCATTCACATCTCTTCCTATAGTGTGGTGCCCAGAACTGTGCACAATATTCCAGCTGAGGTCTAACCAGCATCTGATATAAATTCATTCTGTAACCGCTGGCATCATTGAACCATGAAAGTTTGCTCCTACAAAAGTGCAGTTGGATTAAGTCTGCTGTTTCCACCAAAGTAAGCAGAGGGTCAGTCCCGTGTGTTTTATTGACTGGATTGCATGTTAGCAGGAGCCTAGCACACTCCCAGCTCCCAACACACAGTTTAAGATAGTGAGGGAGGCAAATAAAGATCATTCTCCCAAAACAAGATCCTAAGATCTTGAAAACATAGGTACAAGGCAGATTCAGATAGGAAAAAAAAAATCTTACTGGAGTGTGTCTACATTATCTCCAGCAAGCAGTTAAGAAGGTGAATGGTTTGTTCACTTTCGCCACAAAGGTATTGGAGTGTAAGAGTAAAGAATTCTTACTACAATTATGCAGAGCATTGGTGAGACCACACCTGAAGTATTGTGCATAGTTTTGGTCTCTTAACCTAAAGAAGGTTATACTTGCCCTAGAGGGAGTGCAATGAATGTTCACTATACTGGCTCCTGGGATGAAGGGATTTTCCTGTAAAGCAGATTGAGTAGACTGGACCTACATTCTCTGGAGCTTAGCAGAATAAGCAGAGTGCTCTTTGAAACATTTTAAACTCTTAAAGGTGTTTGACAGGGTTGATGTAGAGGAAATGTTTCCCTGGCTGGGGAATCTAGAACATGTGGTCACAGTCTCAGAATAAGGAGTCAGTCATTTCGGACTGAGAGGAGGGACTTATTTGCTCAGAGCTGTAAATATTTGGGATTCTCTACTCCAAAGAGCTGTGGATACTCAGTCATTGAGTATACTGAAGGCAGAGATTGATAGATTTTAAGGTATGAAGAGGTGTTGGTGGCATTGCAGGAAGGTGGAGTTGAGGTAGAAGGTCAGTCATGATCTTACTGAATGGCAGAGTCGGCTCGAAGGGCTGATTGGCCTATTCAGCTCCTATTTCTAATATTCTTATGTTCTTATCCATCTGCATGTGGTCTTTTCATGCCATACATTAGGTTGGGGAAAAAACGATCAATAAGATAAGAACAATAAAGAATAAAAACAATGCTTTTATCATGGTGCTGTTTGTGGGAGCTTCCTGTGTGCAAATTGGCTGTCATGTTTCTTACCTGGCGACCATGACTATGCGTGGACATGTGGTGTTCTCTCTATCTGCTGCACCTAAGCAAGCTGAGAGTAACCTGGGGTGAGGTAACCAGGTGAAAGTAGCCAGGCAGTATGCTTGACCTACCAGCCTACTGAAGGAAAGTTTAATCCTTTTTTTAACTATTTTCCTCATTTTTCAGGTCAAGTTACTGGCCACAGCTTGTCCCGATGACCTTAAAAAAGGCAATGTGTTGGCTTGGCCTGACTTTCTGTCAGGAATTGTCGGAAGAGTGAAGAAAAACCCCAGGAGTCCTTTCTGTGCTGGTAATTCTATCACCTTGCTAATATACATACACAGAGGGCTATGTTTTCTTGGGTAAAAATCAATTGTTTACCCCCATCCCATTCTTAATCGACAAGTTCATCTATAACAAACTAACCCTGATATATGACTTTCTCCATCCCCTTGTGGTTAAGATAAGTGGCGAAGGATTTAATGTATCTACTTGTGTTCTTTTTTAAAATTCAGATTGCCCCATGTTGGAAGGATCTCAGCCCAGTCTCCGAGTGTCCAGTCCTGATGTAAAGCCAGGGTCAAGAGTGGAGCTGTCTTGCGAATTGGGTTACCACCTTGTTGGCAACAGTGTGCAGCACTGTCAGAACCTTGGAGCTTGGAGCTATCCAATCCCCTCCTGTGAAAGTAAGTTGTCGCCTGCTACAACTCTGCACTATTCTTGTGACTATAACATGAGGTGCTGCAGAACAACTCACTTGGGAAATACAACTTGTGACACTGGTTTAGGATAAATATTGGCCAGTGTGGAACTTTGATATAAAGAAGAAAGACTTTCATTTAAATGGCACCTTTCACAAACTCAGGACAGCACTAGAGCTTCACAGCCACTGAAATATTCTTTGAAATGCAGTCACTGTTGTAATGCAGGAAACACAGCAGCCAATTTGCACATAGCAAGCTCCCACAAGCAACAATATAATAATAATGACTTATAATCTGCTTTAGTGATGTTGGTTGAGGTATAAATAATGGGCCAGGAAAGCTCCCCTGTTCTTCAAAATAGTGACATGGGATTTTCTGTGCCCACCTGAGAAGAAAATTGGGGTCCTGGTTAAATGCCTTATTTGAAAGATGGCATCTCCAACGGTGTGGCACCCAATTAGTATTGCATTGGGAGTGTCCACCTTGGTTATGCCTTGAGTGTCAGGAGTGGGTTGCTACAGGCACTGTATCAGCCTAGAGGGTACACTCCAGTCTCTAGAGGGGGAATTGCACCCACGACCTTGTGACTTAGATCATGCATTGATATAAGGATAGAATGGGAGCTGAACCTTTACAACTTCATAAGCTTTTATCAACAGAGATACACATTACATGCATACATCACTAAACCCAACCAACATAGTTCTTATTTACAGGAGCACAAGTGAATCCCCACTAACCTTTTTTTATTTTTTCATGGGATGTGGGCATCACTGGCAAGGCCAGCATTTTTGCTTACCCCTTGAACTGAGTGGCTTGCTGGCCCATTTCAGAGGGAAGTTAAAAGCCAACCACATTCCTATGGGTCTGCAGTCACATGTAGGCCACACCAGGTAACAATGGCAGATTTCCTTCCCTAAAGGGCATTAGCAAATCAGACGGATTCTTAGAACAATCAATGGTAGTTTCATTCATTTATTCATTGAATTTAAATTCCCCCAGCTGCCATGGATTTGAACCCATTCCCCCAGAGAATTAGCCTGTGCCTGTGAATTACTAGTCCAGTGACATTACCACTACGCCAGCAAATCTTTCCATCTGGACCTTGACCTTCCTCCCTCTTCTCCCTGGCAGTCTCATCTCCAGCACTCATACCACATGCCCCCTCTCTCTATGCAACAGATGACCATTCCATTCCAATCCCTTCTTGGCTATGTTCTTCAATATTCCCACAATCTTCACTGACCTCCTGATGTGCTGATTCCTCAAATTGTTCTTTCTCATTAATCCACACATCCATCCTAGCATCCACATCTCATTAGTATTCAGTCATTGTTCCTCTCTT
Source organism: Carcharodon carcharias (assembly GCF_017639515.1). NCBI lineage: Eukaryota > Metazoa > Chordata > Chondrichthyes > Lamniformes > Lamnidae > Carcharodon > Carcharodon carcharias. The sequence continues at coordinate 111,018,386 of NC_054470.1, forward strand.
TTTGATGTTGCCCAGGTTTCTGCACCATATAACAAGACTGATTTCACAACTGTCTTATAGATTCTTCCTTTCAGTTTCAGCGATAGAAAAGTATCATATAACATTCCACTACATGTCTTCTAGTTACTCCAACCAGAGCTAATAAGTTGCTTAATTTCCATTTCCATTACTTCTGCTTTCTATTGCTGTAGGCAAGTCAGTGTGTATCGGTGTTGGACCCCAGCTGGATAAATGGCGGGGGTTAGGGGGGAGATGGGGTGGGAGTTAATGGCAGCAGGGCATCCAACTGTAAAACCACTTGCCAAACCCAAAAAATGATGGTTAGGCCCATTTTAAAGACCTGAATTTTTAAATTTTCAAATTTTAAATTGCGTTTGGAAATCTTAAAGAAAGACTTGCATTTCTATAGCACCTCTCATGATCTCAGGATGTTCTGAAGCATTTCACAGTCAATGAAGTACTTTTGAAGTGTGATCACCATTGTAATGTAGAAAACACGGCAGCCCATTTGCCTACAACAAGCTCCCTCAAGCAGCGATGTGATAATGCCTAGATAATCTGCTTTTTTGTGACGTTGGTTTAGGATAAATTTTCGCCAGGATACAGGGGAGAGAGCCCTCCACCCCTTACCCCCTCTTCGAATGAAGTACTTTTAAATGCGATATGTGGTAGAACACAATGAGGCTTCATCAGGAGTGAAATATTAACGTCTCCTCTCTCTCCTCAGATTGGACTGAGCTGGCGAATAGAATTCCAGCATTTTCTGTTTTGTGTTTCTCCCTTTGATTTCGGATTACAGTTTCTGTAGAAGAGACATGGTGTAAATTTCCTGTCCCTCCTGTTTTTATGTGTGGTTTTCAGGGATTAACTGTGGCCTGCCTCCTGCCCTGGACAACGGGAGCTTTACTGCTGAAGACTACCTCTTTGGCAGTGCTGTGTCCTATCTGTGTAACAACGGTTACTACCTATTGGGGGATTCCAAACTCTTTTGTGCTGTTGATGGAGACTGGGTTGGCGTTGTGCCTGTCTGCCTTGGTAAGTCAAAAAAAAATTAAATCCAAAAAGATTTATGAACTGATACTGAGGACCTGAACTAAATTTAATATTAATTGAAATAGTCCTCATAAAAAAAGGACTTGCATTTCTGTAGCACCTTTCATGACCTCAGGATTGCCCCAAAGTGCTTTACAGCCAGTGAAGTCCTTCCGAAGTGTAGCCACTGCTATAATAGAGGAAATATGGGAGCCAATTTGTGCACAGCAAGCTCCCAAAAACAGCAATGTGATGATGACCAGACCATCTGTTTTGATGTTGGTTAAAGAATTCAGGAGAAAATTACCCCCACCCCCATGCCACCACACCCCATCCCCCACCACCCGTTCTTCTTTGAAAAAGTGCAGCGGCATCTTTTGCATCCACCAGAGAGAGGGCAGACAGGGCCCTGACTTAACATTTCATCCCAAAGAATGTACCTCCAACAGTGCAGCACTCCCTCTGTACTGCACTGGGAGCGTCAGCTTCATTATGCACTCAGGTCACTGGAGTGCAACTTGAAACCCATGACCTTCAGAGTCAAAGGCGCAAGTATAACCTGCGGTGTCATAAGCTAATAAGAATGTGGGAATACATTGAACATTGTAAGGATGAAAAGCCAAATCTGGTGATAGTGAATAAGCTGATATGACACTTATTCAGAGCACTTGTGCTGCTGTTTATGCCAGCAGTCCACTATAGGAGACTATAGTAAATAGTAAATCCTTCAATGCAAATATTTACGTGAATAGCGCACATTTGCAAACTTGCAGGGATGCTGTTACAATTGCCACTCCTTCCTGGCTGCAGTGACAGTAATCCCTTCACTGTCGCTGGGTCGAAATCCTGGAACTCCCTCCCTAACAACACTGTGGGTGTACCTACACCACATGGACTGCAGTGGTTTAAGAAGGCAGCTCACTGCCACCTTCTCAAGGGCAATTAGGAATGGGCGATAAATGCTGGCCTAGTCAGCAAAGCCCACATCCTGTGAAAATGAATTTTAAAAATTACCATGACTGCCAGAAGGCATGATTGTAGCCTAAATAAATCAGGATATACAAGCTGCAAAGTCAGGTGAGTGTGTAGGGTGCCTAATTTAATTAATTAACTGTCAGAAAAGACTGGACAGGCTGAGGTCCTTTACCCTTGAAGAGAGCAGATCTGAGCAGTGACCTGATCAAACGTTTGTAAATTTGAAATGGGTACAGATGTAGAGAAGTGTAGGTATTATAAATATAAGATGGGCACTAACAGGGAATTCAGGAGAAACTTCTTTATCCAGAAAGTGGTGAAAATGTAGAACTCGCTACCACAGAGCAGCTGAGACGAACAACAAGGATATGTTTAAAGGGATGCAAGATAAACACATGAGGGAGAGGGGAATAGAAAGATATGTTAATAAACTGAGAAGAAATAGAGTAAAAGGAGGCTCATGTGGAGCAAAAACACCAACATAGACCAATTGAGCTGAATGGCCTATTTCTAGATTGTAAATTCAATGTATTTTAACTTGAATTCAACACAGTTGTGCATTTTTGGGAGCGTAAAACTGCAACAACAGAGCATATACCGTAGCCAATCAGCAGAGAAATTCGGGTGCTGAGAAATTCATCAGGGCGTTTTTTTATAGGTGTCCCTGGTGATTGCCTGAATTGATCGTGGGCTTCACCTCAATATTGAAGTAATACCCATGTACACATTTTAGATAGTGACTCCTAATTATAACCCAATGGGTTTGAAGGGGAGATTTAGATTAAAAGGAAACTCATCCATCAGAATTTTCATTTGAACTTTTCAACCCTCTTTTGGTAATTCCACACAAGGATTTTTTTTAATGTCACAATTCTACTTGTTTCCTGTGTGTATAATAACCTATGTGTATCATTTTAAAAAATTCTTTCACAGGATGCGGGTGTCGCTGGCTAGGCCAGCATTTATTGCCCATCCCTAATTGCCCTTGAGAAGGTGGTGGTGAGCTGCCTCCTTGAATTGCTGTACTCCATATGGTGTAGGTACACCCACAGTGCTGTTAGCGAGGGAGTTCCAGGATTTTGACCCAGAGACAGTGAAGGATCTGCGATACATCATATAATCTCACTCTTATGCATTAAAAATTAATGTTCCCTGTTGTTTCTAGATCTCGACGAATGCGCATTAGGGTCAGATTGTGACACAAGGTCTGAATGCACCAATACCGTTGGATCGTACACTTGCACCTGCAGGCCACCGTACACTGGTGATGGAAGAAACTGCACTGGTACAGTTGACATTTACTGCCCATCCCAAATAGCACTGAGGGTGTTAAGAGTCAGCTCTGTAGTGTGGGATTGGAGTCGCATGTAATCCAATCTAGGTAGGGGGTGGCAGGTTCCCTTCTCTGAACGGCTTTAGTGAACCAGTTGATTTTTGTGGCAATAGGGCAATTTCTAGGCTTTACTTTATCAAATCCCTGCCCATAAATCACTAAATTTAAATAATTCAATTCAACTGGTGGAATTTCGACTCCCAATCTCTGGATTATGCATCAAGTGCTATAACCATGAGGTACAATCAGAAGCAAATTACTTTTTCCTGATGCAAAGTTCATGAAGTGCCAATTATTTTCTTAAAGGGCGTTCTTTTACATTAAACAGCTAGAGAAAGAGAGAGAATTCTCAGTCACTGTACAATTTGTCTTAACCATCAGGATGGGAATTTGGCAAGAATGCATTAATTGGGATTGCCAGACAAACTCTAATATGATTTTTACTCAATACAGGCCACATTTTTTTTTCAAACTGACCAAACCATGAGCTTAACTGTCATTTTTTACTGAGTTTCCATAGTGATTCCTGAACCTTTTTAGTAGCACATGAAAATTTAAAACCATGTAAAAGCTTTTTCATTCAGCGTGTATGTGAAACCCGCTACCATAGATTGGTTGAGGTAAGTAACAGATGCATTTAAGGGGAAGCTAAGTAAGTACATGAGCGAGAAAGGAAATGTTAGATTGAGAGGAAATTTTTTTTATTCTTTCATGGGATGTAGGCATCGCTGGCAATGCCTGCATTTGTTACCCATCCCTAATTGCCCTTGAACTGAGTGACTTGTTTGGCCATTTCAGGGGGTAGTTAAGAGTCAACCACATTGCTGTGGGGTCTACAATCACATGTAGGCCAGACCAGGTAAGGATGGCAGATTTCCTTCCCTAAAGGACATTAGTGAACTGGATGGGTTTTTACAACAATCGATAATAGTTTTATAGAGACTAGCTTTGTATTTCAATTTTTTTTAAAAATTCCACCAGCTGCAGTGGTGGGATTTGAACCCATGTCCTCAGAGCATTCACCTGGACCTGTGGATTACTAATGCAATGATATTACTGCTACACTACCATATCTCCTAAGGATGGATGAAGGCTTTTGTGGAGCATATACACCAGTTTCCATAGTGATCAGTTGGCCTGAATGGCCTGTTCCTGTGCTGTATATTCTATGTAATTCTGTATAGAAATAGCTTAATTCCTTTGTTTTTCCCTTGCTTAGATCCAATTAGCTGTAAAGACCCTGGGAGGCCTGCTCATGGCCAGGCTCAGGGCGATGTGTACTTTGTCGGAGGTCAGGTGACCTTTTCTTGTGAGGATGGATACCAATTGGACGGTACTCAGAATGTCACATGTTTAGAGGATGGGCTGTGGAGTGATGCAATGCCTCGCTGCCAAGGTGTGTAACTGGAGTCACAATCTGCCATCCATAAAGACACTGGGACAGGTGCAAAGAATAATTTACAAGGATAATTCCAGAACTATGAGCATACAACTACCTAGAAAGGCTGAACGGGCTGGGGACCTTTCCTAAGTAAAGAAGGAGCTGTGGGGTGACCTGATAGAGGTCTCTAAAATAATAAAGGGTTTTGATAGGATATGGATTTTTCCTTGAGGAGCGGGGGGCGTCCACAACTAGAGGCCATCAATATAAGACAGTCATTAATAAAACAAATAGGGAATTCAGGAGAAATTTCTTTACCCAGAGAATTGTGGAACTCACTACCACCGGGGAGTGGTTGAGGTGAATAGCAGAGATACATTTAAGGGGAAGTGAAATAAATACGAGGGAGAAAGGAAGAGAATCATAAAAAGTTACAGCACTGAAGGAGGCCATTAGGCCCATTGGCTCTGAGCTGGCTCTTCGAAGAAGCACTTGTGCTTAGTCCCACATCCCCACTTTTTGTCCGTAGTCCTATAGTCTTTTATCAAGTGCCTATCTAACTCCCTTGTAAAAGTATTTGTGAAATAAGCTTCCACCTTTTCAGTTCAAGTGTTCCAGATCTCAACAATTCTTTAAGTGAGAAAATTCCCCTCAGTAGGGTGGAGATGAAGTAGGGTGGGAGACATGGGCCAGTTGGGTCAAATGACCCTGTTTCTCACACTAAGTTTGATGTAATTCTATGAATAGTGATGTAGACTATATTGTGACATCTTTGTCAATCTCTCCTTAGCCCCCACCTATCGCTGACCTTCTATTCCGCTTTACCTGTTCCACCCCCCCCTCCAACAGTATCTAACTTGTTTCTACCTCTCTCTAGCTCTGAAGAAGGGTCATAAGGACTCAAAATGTTAACTCTGTTTCCCTCTCCACAGATGCAGTCAGACCTGCTGAGTTTTTCCAGCATTTTTATTTCAGACATTTGGAGCTGCTTGTTTATAGTTTGGGCCTATTATGGATGTTTCCTGAACAAACTGCATGAGAAGGGGTGAGTTCGGTCTTCCTTAACAGTACAAAATGGACAATAGTGAAGCTGCATTGTGTTTTATGCCCCTCTCCATTGACTTTCCACTGAAGTCAATAGGGAACGCAGTGGGACAGCTAAGCATCAGGACGAAAGAGACGATGCAGATTCATTTCGCACTTTCAATGAAGACCAGTTTCCATTACCCCCTTCCCAATCTGCCTTTCTATTTCCTGCATTCCTGTATCTATATTACACACACAGTTTTAGTTTGATCATTTTTCTATTATTGCTTGTTTATGGCAATGTGATTTTCTCTTTATCTAGCTCGATCCTGTGGGGTACCTGACATTCCAACAAATGGTACAACTGAAGGGATTGACTTCACCTTTGGTGGGAAGGTGATGTACAGGTACAAAACCGTCTTTTAAAGGGGTTTCCTGTTCTTCCATTCCCTTGCCAAGTCACTGACCTAGTAATTGAAGTCAATGGAAATCGGGTCGGAGGGGGTACTCTCTGCTGGTTGGAATCATACCTAGCACAAAGAGGATGGTTGTGGTTGCTGGAGGCCAATTATCTCAGCCCCAGAACTTCCTTAGGGTAGTTGGGCCTTCCTAGGCCCAACCAGCTTCAGCTGCTTCATCAAAGACCTTTCCATAAGGTTAGAAGTAGCGCAAAATTCCAGTGAATTGTGCTTCACACACATATATCATGTGCGTTAAATCTGGAGTCGGTGTCAGAGAGAGTCTGCTAGGAAGAGATAATAAGGGATCCATGTTTAATAGCTCATGCAGTTCTAATTCTAAACATCTCTGGCTGAATATATAACTGTTTCTGTCCCAAGAACTTCGCAGTCAATAGTATGCCTTCCCTTCTGGCTCATGGAAGATGGGGCCAATTGATTCTTGTCTCCTTACACTGCACCAGAAGACTCATCCCAGGCCCCATAACTTTACTAAAGCTGCAGTAGAACCTACTTAATTGGATGAACTCCCCTCCTTCACAACCCTGGCATGATTCAGTTTAAGTCATGACCTGGCAATATGTTGCTTTCTCTCTTTTGTTTCTTAACTTTCTACACTACTGAACTGAAGTTGACAGCCCCTCGCTGGGTTCTGGTTCCACAGGGATCACACCTGCTCAAACATGCCAGTGGCCATTATTCACTTATGGACTTTGATGTCGAATGTCAGTTGGCTGTTCACCTCTGGGGGCATCACAACCCAGTTCCATCTCGCCATGTCCTGCCTATGCAAGTGCAATGCACGCTGGCACCAACATCTTCCGGTGGCTTGAGCCAAATTCACACCCCCAAAACCAATGAAGCCAATGGCTGCATGTCCGCCAATGCGTTAGCTAAGACTGAGCAAACTCCTCAGAAGTCAGAGATCAGACAGGGACCGCATTATCCAGGAGGCTCAGCCTCACTAACCCGGGAGCATTCTTTATTATGTCGTACTTGAAGTCACGCCACTTTGAATCCAGATTCTGTTTGGTTGCGGACCCAAGAATTTGCTTTGGCTGTGACATCAACATGTCCTATTATCATAAATTAATTATTCATATTCTGGGGACTAACACAATCAATTTGCCCCTTTCTCAATTCTCTTCCTCAATTGTGTGGCTTACATGTGTCTATATTTCAGCCGCCCATTGATATTTTTAGGTATTAATGTCTTATGAAGAAAAAGAACACTGAACATGAAGTGAAGTAACCCATATTGAAGTTCTTCAGGCACTGCTAGGTTATACTGAAATATTTAGAGCTAGCCATTCACATGTAATTTTATATTCCTATATGTTTAATCATTTTTAAGGTGTTTGCTTTAAATGCTAATTCTGGTCTCAGAAGCTACTTAATCTCAAATGCAAAGTTGAGATGCAATGTGGAACTCGTACAATACCACAAGGAGTAGTTGAGGTGAATAGCATTGGTGCATTTAAGGGGAAGCTAGATAAACAGATGAGGGAAAAAGGAGTAGAAGGATATGCTGATAGGGTGTGATGAAGAGGGTGGGAGGAGGCTTGTGTGGAGTTTAAACACTAAAATAAATCAGTTGGGCCAAATAGTCTGTTCCTAAACTGTAAAATTCTCTGTCATTCCATATAACGTTATCCAAAGATCTTTTTTTTACATATCCTTTCCTACAGAGAGAATAAATGCCACTTTTCTTCCTTTTTATAGTTGCAATAAGGGATATGTGTTGTCTGGAGCAGCAGAAATCTCTTGTTTAGCAAATGGTAGTTGGAGTCATGAACCACCTACTTGTGAACCTCTGATGTGCCCTACCCCACAGGATACTGACAGTGGTAGATACAACTTGAATGGGATCACATACCTCTCTACAGTTTCATACACCTGCAACAGTGGCTATCAGTAAGTTAACCCTTAGAATGAACAGTAACATTGCTCATTTCTCACGGCTTTGACGGTGTGGCCCTACCTCTATGACCTTCTCCAGTCCTACAACCCTCCTGAGACCATGGCATTCCTCAAATTCTGGTATCTTGCACGTTCCTGATTTTAATCACTTCGATCTCCCCATGTCTGTCTGTCTGTCAACGCTCCTTAAAACCCTAGCTCTTCAACCAAGCTTTTCTAATATCTTTCCTAATATCCCCTTATGGGGGTTCAGCATCAAATATTGTTTGATTACGCTCTGTGGAGGCACCATTGGGATGTTTTACTATATTACAGGTGCTATATAAATGCAAGTTGTCATATGAATCTGTCAACCTGATATGTCACACTTGCAGCTCCTTTTAACCTCCTTTGAACCCCTGAAGGTTGCAGGGACCATCCACACTAACCTGTAACAGCACCGGCCAATGGAATGGCACCACGCCAGTGTGTGAGATCATATCTTGTGGGCCACCTCCTGCACTTCCCAATGCTTTCATCATCGGAGACAACTTCATCTTTGGAAACTCAATTTCCTATGGCTGTAAGGAAGGGTAAGACCTTTTGCAGTATCTGTTTAAAAAAAATTATCTTGTTCCCTGTCAGCAAGGTTACAGGCTAGGAACAGGTGGAGGCCATTCAGCCCCTCGAGCCTGTTCCCCTGTTCATTTAGATCATGGTTGATCAGTACCTGTACTCCACCCACCAAGCCTTGGCTACCTGTCTCTGACGAAGGTAAACATATCAGGAAAGGACTGACAGGCTGGGTCTCTTTTCTCTTGAAAACAGAAGGCTGATGGGTGACCTAATAGAGGCCTTTAGAATTCTGAAAGGTTTTCATAGAGTGGATACAGAGAGAATGTTTCATCTTGTGGGGAAGAGCATAATCCAGAGGCTACCAATATAAGATGGTCACCAAGAGATCCAATAGGGAATTCAGAAGAAACGTATTTACGCAGAGAGTGGTGAGAATGTGGAACTCTACCACAAGGAGCGGCTGAGGTGAACAGTATAGATACATTTATGGGGAATCTAGAGGGAGAAGGGAATAGAGGGTTACAATGGTAGATTTAAATGAGGAAAGTTGGCAAGAAGGCTTGAGTGGAGCATAAACACTAGTATGGGCTGGTTGGGCTGAATGGCCTGTTTCTGTGCCATATATGCTGTGTAAAGCTGTACCTTACAAAATTCCATCAATATTAAAAGCCCCCAGTTGTCCCCCAGTATCTACAGCCTTTTTGAAGGAGAGATGTTTCCAGATCTGTGAAGAAATGCTTCCTGATTTCCCTTCTAAATGGCCTGGCTCTAATTTTAAGGTTATGCCCCCTCTCGATTTCCCCCCATCAGAGGAACTCATATCTCTGTATCTATTCCAGTGTATCTACTCCAGTGAATACTTTCAACATTTGAAACATCACAATCTGACCACCCAACTGAGCCTTCTGTACTTAAACGAATACAAGCCAGGAGTATGCAACATGTATTCATCACTTAACTCACTAAGGCCCCCAAAGTCATGTAATAATCAAGGAATTTGGGTGAAGAGAGGAAAAAAGTTTCCCATTCTCTCTGTTTTAACTGATAAAACATTATTCAATCAACATTATCTTCTTGCATAATGACAAATGTGCAAATAATTTGGGCCATTTGTAAACTGTGGACGATTGCCTGAATATATTTTGAAAACAAATTATAACCTGCATTCTTTTATACATGGTTGGATCAACATTGCTAATCAGGTTTATGACGTATAACTATGACGAAATAATGATCTCTATATTCTTTTCACAAAGCATAATTTGAGAAAAATTAACACTATGGAAAGGCTGTTGCTAGAAATCTGAAATAAAAAGAGAAAATGCTGGCAATAGAAAGCAGGTCAGGCAGCATCTGTGGATAGAGAAAAATGCAGTCCTGACAAAAAGTCATCGAGCTGAAGCAAGAGGCTGGATTTTCCACCACCTGTGGAGACGGGATTGAAGATGGGGAGGCTGTGAAAATAAGGGGAGCTACATTAGGACGGGTCCCCGATGCATTCTCATCACCGGGGGTGGGGCAGAGGCTGATAACTGGATTGGCTGTACGGCCAGCCAGTTATAGGGTGGATAAGTCCCCAATAAGGGGCATGTTCTGAATTAATTTCTGGAACTTTCTCACCAGCGCAGTGGCCCCTGCTGCACACGGAGACCAACGGCTTATTTGGAGGTGGTCTCTCTGCACCAGTCCGGGGAACCGTCCAAGCCAGAGGCTCCATGTGCCACAATGACCGGACCGCATGGATGAAAGGCCTCAATCGCAACCATATCCAATGTTGCGGAGGGGTTTCCCCTCCATCCTAATGTCCCTACCTAATAATAAAAACAAAAAAACTGCGGATGCTGGAAATCCAAAACAAAAACAGAATTACCTGGAAAAACTCAGCAGGTCTGGCAGCATCGGCGGAGAAGAAAAGAGTTGACGTTTCGAGTCCTCATGACCCTTCGACAGAACTTGAGTTCGAGTCCAGGAAAGAGCTGAAATATAAGCTGGTTTAAGGTGTGTGGGTGGGGGCGGAGAGATAGAGAGACAGAGAGGTGGAGGGGGTTGGTGTGGTTGTAGGGACAAACAAGCAGTGATAGAAGCAGATCATCAAAAGATGTCAACGACAATAGTACAATAGAACACATAGGTGTTAAAGTTGGTGATATTATCTAAACGAATGTGCTAATTAAGAATGGATGGTAGGGCACTCAAGGTATAGCTCTAGTGGGTTTTTTTTTTAATAATGGAAATAGGTGGGAAAAGGAAAATCTTTATAATTTATTGGAAAAAAAAAGAAGGGGGAAACAGAAAGGGGGTGGGGATGGGGGACGGAGCTCACGACCTAAAGTTGTTGTCCCTACCTAATGTCCGGACGTCTTCAGTGCAGCCCACCCGTGTTGGTCAGCGAGGGAACACCCATGTTGAGGCGCCCTTGGGGTCCCTGACCTGCTTCAGCAGCGCCCACTCCTCCAGGCGGGGTTGCGGACTCTCGAGAGGTGTCGGCCCTCTGATTGGACCAGTAGTATTGGGACTCCGCCCACCACCCTCAATAGGATGACGAGTGTGGAGTTGACCAATTAGGAAACCACCTCCTGGAAGATTGTGGTGCCGATCCCACTGTTGGCAAAGCGCGGGCTAAGGGATCCCATTTGGCCCTGAGGTGGGGATCCCAAAACCTGCAGTTAAATCCAGCTTATTAACTCTGTTTCCCTCTCCACAGATACCACTTGAGTTGTAGAGTATTTCTGACATTTTGCCTCTAGTTGCCATTAATATGCATTTGGTTCACAGGAGCATGTAATGAGACTTTTGAACCTTATTTCTGATTATGCCCTGGGATGTTTTTCTATGCTGAAGGCACTTTATAAATGCAAGCTGTTGTTTAAAGGGCATGTTTATGTTTAGAGTCGCCACCAATGACAGTGAGTGTGGTGTTATTTAATTATTTTTGTTCTAGTTTTTACTGCCAATGTGCAAACTAATGGACAACCAAGGTTGTTCCTGCCTGAAACAGAGTAATTTAAGATGTAATAACCAGTAACCTTGAAGTTGATGTTAATGTAAATGAATAATGAAAAAGAACTTGCATTTCTATAGTGCCTTTCTGTTACCTCATGGTGTTCTGAAGCACTTTACAACCAATTAAATATTTTTGAAGTGTAGTCACTGTTGTCATGAAAGGAAACATTACAGCCAATTTGCAAACAGCAAGCTCCCACAAACAGCAATGACCAGTCATCTGTGGTGTTTTTGTGATGTCGGTTGAAGGACAAATATTGACTAGGACACTGAGGAGAACTCCCCTGCTCTTTTTTAGAAATAGTGTCAAAGATCTTTTATGTCCACCTGAGAAGGTAGACCCTGGGCCTCCATTTAACATCTCGTCCAAAAGATGGCACCGCGGACAGCGAGAGCATCAGCGTGGATTTTGTGTTCAAGTCCCTAGAGTGGGACAAAACGCACAACCTTCAGAGGCAAGATGGCTGCCCTCTGAGCCACAGCTAACATCCATTACCAGCTGATTTTTACTTTTTTGGCCAATATGTGACTGGCCATTTGAAAGCGACTGGACATTTCAGTGGTGGTGTTTATGCATGAACTTGAGCTCATTGAAAACCCTGCTGCCCGTACCCTAATTCACACCAAATCCCAATCCCTTATCACCTCTGAGATCAACCAGATTAATTCCCAGTCCAGTTATGTCGCGACTTCACAGAATCACAGCCTCACAGATTGTTATTGTGCAGAAGGAGGCCATTCAGTCTATCGTGTCTGCACCCCCAAATGAGAATTGTGACTTAGTGCTATTCCCCTGCCTTTCCTCTGCACCTTTGCACATTGTTTCTATTTAAATAATACTCCAATGCCCTCTTGAATGCCTCGATTGAACCTGCCTCCACCGCACTTCCAGCCAATGCATACCAGACCTGAACCACTCGCTGTGTGAAAGTTTTTTCTCACATCACATTTGCTTCTTTAGCAAGACACTTTAAATCTGTGCCCTCCTGTTCTTGACCCTTTTACGAGTGGGAACAGTTTCTCCTTATCCACTCTATCCAGCCCCCTCATGATTTTGAACACCTCTGTCAAATCGCCTCTTAGCCTCCTCTCCAAGGAGAACAGTCCCAACCACTCCAATTTTAAAATTCTCATCCTTGTTTTTAAATCCCTCCATGCCCTTGCCCTCCCCATCTCTGTGATCTCCTCCAGCCCTATAACCCTCCGAGATCTCTGCGCTCCTTCAATTCTGGCCTCTTGTGCCTCCCCGATTTTAATCGCTGCCTTATTGGTGGCTATGCCTTCAGCTACCAGGGCCCTAAACTCTGGAATTGCCTCCCAGTAGCTCTCTGACTCTCTACTTCATTGTCCTCCTTTTAAGATGTTTCTTAAAACCTGCCTCTTTAACCAAACTTTTGGTCATCTGGCCTATATGACTCAGTGTCAAAGTTTGAATGATAATGCTCCTGCGAAGCACCTGAAGTTTTAATATTTTAAAGGTGCTATATAAATGCAAGATGGTGTTGTTCTCCCGATGGTAGCATAATGATTCTGGTGTCCACTGTAACCTATTTTCTGGTCTCCTCTCTTTGCAGCTATACTTTGATAGGTTCAGAGAGTAAGGAGTGTCTGTCCAATGGGGAGTGGAGTCCAAGTGCACCACAGTGCGTTCCTCTGTCTTGTGGCCCAGCTCCAAATATTGACCACGCCCTCCCTGAAACCGGCCACCAACTCTACGGGGACATTGCCATCTATTACTGCACGGACGGGTACAGCATCTCAGGCAACTCACAGCTGGTCTGCAACTCCCAAGGATCCTGGGCCCCACCCAAGGGCCAGCCTGTGCCCCACTGCGTGGCAGACTTTTGCCAGAAGCCGCCATTTGCGCCCTACGCCATCCTGGAGACCATTGGCAAGGAGAAGTTTGCAGCCGGCACCCAGGTCACCTACAAATGCGCGGAAGGCTTCGTGTTGAACACCTCAGCCTCCATCGAGTGTGTTCGGGGTGGGGAGTGGAGCCCCTCACCGTTCAGCATTCAGTGCATCCCCGTGCGCTGCGGGGAGCCTCCCGTCATCAAGCGGGGCCAGGTCAGTGGAGCCAACTACAGCTTTGGGGCCATCGTGGCGTACACTTGCAACACGGGCTTCTACGTCAAAGGCGATAAGAAACGAACGTGCCAGGCAGATGGAGAATGGAGTGGGCAGCTGCCCAGTTGCCAGCCCGTGTCGTGTGGCGATCCTCCTCGTGTTGCAAATGGAAATGTTGAAGTAGGTGATCAAAAACCTCAAACCTATTTACAAAGAGACAGGAGTGTAAGAATAAAGCTTTTCTACAATTATGTAGGGCATTGGTGAGACCACACCTGGAGTACCATATACAGTTTTGGTCTCCTTATCTAAGGAAGGTCATACTTACCCTAGAGGGAGTGTAATGAAGGCTTACTCGACTGGTTCCCCGGGATGGAGGAATTGTCCTCTGTGGAGACATTGAGTAGATTAGGTCTATATTCCCTGGAGTTTAGAAGAATGAGAATTGAATCATACAAAATTCCTAAGGGGCTTGACAGGGTTGATGCTGAGAAAGTGATTCGCCTGTATGGAGAACCCAGGACATGGGGTCAGAGCCTCAGAGGATGGGGTCAGCTATTTAGGACAGAGATGAGGAGAAATTTCTTCATTCAAAGGGTTATAAATCTTAGGACTTCTCTACCCGAGAGAGCTATCGATGCTCAGTCTTTCACCATATTCAAGGCAGAGATTGATAGATTTACACAGGATATGCAGCACTGCAACAGGCTATTCGGCCCAACTGGTCCATTGTGGGTTTATGCTCCACTCAAGCCTCCTCCTATCTCATCAAAAAGTGCCATTGCAACCCTCCATTCCTTTCTCCCTCGTTACTTAAGGGATATGAGGGTAGTGCAGGAAGGTAGAGTTGAGGTAGAAGATCAGCTATGGTTATTGAATGGTGGAACAGGCTTGAGGGGCAGAATGGCCTACTCCTGCTCCCATTTCTCTCATTCTTAAGTACCTTACTCTGGTTTGACTGTAAAATTTAATTTGGAGAAAACATATAAAGTAACAAAGGCGAGATTTCTAGAACTAGACTTGTACCCTCTGGAAAATAGAAGATTGAGGGATGATTTGATTGTTTTTTTAGGCTTATGAAAGAAGTTTTATCAGCAAGATAAAGAGAATCATTTTACACTGGTGACAGAGTCTAGGACAAGGAAACATAACATTAAAATGTGGTTGATTCTGAACTGCCCTCTGAAATGACCTAACAAGCCATTCAGTTCAAGGGCAATTAGGGATGGGCAACAAATGCTGGCCTACATCCCATGAAAGAATAAATATTTTTTTAAAAGTCACAGCCAGACCATTCAGGCGTGAGGTTAGAGAAAGCTTCTTCAATAAAAGCACGGCAGAAATATGGAACTCTCTCCCTCAAAATGCAATAGATGATAACTCAATTAATCTTTTTAGTAGTATGGATAGATATTTGCTAAACTTTTAAAGTATAAAAGGATATGGAGCCAAGACTGGTGGATAGTGTTAGCACAGAGATGGACCATGATCTCATTGAATGACAGCTGTTTCTGTGTTCCTGTTATCTCTATATCCTTCATCTTACAGAAGGACAGAACTTTCATTTGTCTAGCACCTTTCACAACCTCAGGATATCCTAAAGCACTTTATAGCTAGTGAAGTGCTTTACAAAGTATAGGCACTATTGTAATAATGAATGAAACACAGCACACAGAGAGCTCCCACAAACAACAAAAAATTAAAATGATAATCGCAGCAATAATTTGTAATCTTATGTGACCACACCTTAAGATAAAATTTGCAATAATATTGCTCATGATTGAATATAAGATAATGCAACACAACTAAAAAATGAGCTCATTTTTTCCTGTAGCTGATGAATTGATAAGGGCTTGATAAGTTTGGTAATTTTGACAGGGCTCTGCAAGTAGATTCAATAAAGTACTCATCATATCCAAAGGTACATTTTTTAAATATATTTCCGTATAATTCACACACAATGTAGATGATTACGATCACAGCATTTACAACAATTGCACAATTCCGATATATCATTCCATACGGATTGTTATATTTTTATTTGAGGGGGTCATAAGCATTAGCTTTAGCTCTTAAAAATAAGCAAATTGCCTGTCAACCATACAGGTAAATAGATAATGAATTTTTTGTTCCTTTTCTTGGACTACAGATGAAGAATGGCACTTTGTTTCAGAGTGAAGTCAGGTATCGTTGTAATCCTGGTTATCAATTGGTGGGGAGTCCCATTCGTACCTGCCAGGGCAACCGACACTGGTACAGTGAATCGTCTCCTTCCTGTGTGCTTGTGAGCTGCGGCCGACCTCCAGCTGTCGAACACGGGCACTTTGAGGGATCAGACTTCAGCCTAGACTCGCGAGTCAGACTCCACTGTGAGGAAGGTTACGCCATCTCTGGGGACTCGCTGTTGACCTGTCAGGGCGACGGCAAGTGGGGAGGAAACCAGATGCCAGAGTGCCATCGGCTGAGGTGCCCAGAGCCGCTGGCCCCCGGGCAGGAGAGTCACTTGACTGTCCACGAGACAAACACGAGTGGGATTATTCAGCTGGAGTGCGCGGAGGGCTACACGTTGGAGGGGCCATCGATTTTGAAGTGCCTGGCCTCTCAGCGGTGGAACGACTCCTTGGCGGTTTGCAGGCCCGTTGTTTGTGGGAGGCCCCCGGAGATCCAGTACGGTGATGTTTTGGTTTCTGACCTTCACTTTGGCAGCATTGCCAACTACACCTGCACCGATGGATTTGTAGCCAAGGGGGAGTCATTCCTGACCTGCCAAGCCAATGGAACCTGGGGCTTACTGGTGCCAGAGTGTGTGGCAGTCGAGTGTCTGCAGCCCGAGCTGATCGGAAATGGAATTGTAGACATCCAGGGACTGACCTATCTTGGCAAAGCCGTGTACACATGTAAGCCAGGCTTCCGGTTAATAGGGAATACCACGGTGATTTGTGGTGAAGATGGTGAATGGCGGGGGAAAAGGCCAATCTGTAAGCCCATCGAATGCCCTGCTCCACAAGAAATAGCTGGTGGGAGAGCTTTGTTTGAGAAGGTATACTATAGAGATACCATCACGTACGTGTGCAACACAGGCTTTAGGCTGGAAGGCCAGGAAAGTCTGACTTGTTCAGAGACAGGTCAGTGGAATGGAAAGGCCCCTGTCTGCAAACCCATCAAATGTGACCCTCCTCAGCTTATAGAAAATGGTTTTGTCGAAGGCTCTGATCACAGCTTCGGCGCACTCATATTCTACAGCTGCTTCCCTGGTTTCCATTTAATCGGGAACTCCATGCACGTCTGTGAGGAATCCTCCTGGTCCAGTGCCCTCCCTTACTGTGCGCCAGTCGACTGTGGCCTCCCACCTCATATCGATTTTGGATGGTACGCGATCATCCAGAGTCAGGACAGACAAGGCAACGAAGGACTTGAAAGCTTTGTGCAACCAGACGATCCGGCAAGTGACTCTGACACCGCGAACAACCTCCTCACGTCAGACTTTGGGACCAACAAGGATACTCCGACTTCAGTTTCTGAGCAAATGAGCTCCAGCAACAAGAAGCAGATATGGAATACTCCAGCGAACATGGGCCTACTGCAGACATCCGAGTTCTTCAGTGGAACTATCATTCATTATTATTGTTACAGTAATTACAAGCTGGTAGGATCTCATGTGCTAGAGTGCCAAGAAGATGGCCTTTGGAATGGCAGTGCCCCTGCCTGTCTACTGATAGAGTGCGAGCTCCCAGTGAATCCAGAAAATGGATACATCAAGTTTTCGAGCAACTCACTTGGGAGTGTGGTGCAATATGAGTGTGACCCTGGCTACGAGCTTGTAGGTTCAGCTACTGGGTACTGTACGTCGCGTAGTGAATGGAGTACTGCACCCCCGGTGTGCCAACTTGTATCATGTGGAACTCCCAGCCAAATTGCAAATGGCATGGTGAATGGTAGTAACTACACTTACACCAGTGTGATTGTATACAAGTGTAGTTTTGGATTTCTATTAGTTGGGGATGAGAGGAGAACCTGCCAGGACAATAAAGAATGGGATAGAGAGGAGCCGCAGTGTGTCCCAATCTCTTGCGGGCTGCCACCCATTCCTGACAATGGCAACGTGACCTGGAGGGAATATACATTCCAGAGCCTGGCGAATTATAGCTGCAATTTCGGATTCCTGATTGAGGGAGATTTGACTCGCGTCTGTCTCGCTAACGGAAGCTGGAGTGGGAAGGTGCCGGAATGCAGGTTGGTAGCATGTCCACCGCTTGCGGCTATACAGAATGGACAAACCGTCGGATCGGAATTCACACATGGGAAGGAAATAGGTTTCCAGTGTGAGGACGGTTACCTATTACACGGTGCACCGAGCATCATGTGCCAGGCGGATAGCAAATGGAGTGACGAGGCACCACAGTGCATGCCCATCAGCTGTGGACCTCCAGAAGATATCTCCTATGGATTTATAAATGGGTCTAATTTCAGATTTGGTGACTCTGTAAAGTACATCTGCTTTGTCGGATACAAGCTGACAGGGACTCTAGTTAGGCATTGTCTACAAAACGGCTCGTGGAGTGGCAGCGTCCCAGAGTGTAAACCATGCAAGTGTCAACAGCCAGTTGTCCATAACGGGTTTACTACAAGTCAAGATACCAGCTGTGGGAGCCTAATATCCTTCCAGTGCGAGGAAGGTTTCAAGCTGCTGGGCCCCTCACAGATTCTATGCGAAGATGGAGGCTCATGGAATTCAAGTCTTCCATACTGCGGCCGGATTTCTTGTGGCTCACCTCCATTCATACGCAATGCTTTCTTTAACGGAAGCAGCTCCTTGCATGGCAATGCCATAGCCTACAACTGTTTGCCCGGCTACACCATAAAGGGGAATCCAGAGGTGCTCTGCACAGAGAAAGGGAGATGGAGTCGACCGTATCCAAAATGTGTGCCACTGCTCTGTGGCCCACCCCCACCAGTGCAGAATGCTGCTACTGTAGGAGACCTGTACACATTCAAGAGTAAAATTCGTTATAGGTAAGGACTATATTTCTTAAATTCTAAGTATCTTTTAATGTTAATCCCTTCCATCAATTGTGTCATTTCCATTATTTTACCTGATATTGATGCAACGCCAATGAATTCTTGGTTGTTTGGATCCAATTTGTCCCTGCACTTCCAATTTTTGGCACTCATGTGCCTTCTGTATTATTGGGAACTGGTGGGAAGATGTTAGATCCAATACTATCACCCCATATTTTACATAAGCACAGGACAGGGATGTGGATGCAATTCATCCAGACCAGGGGCCCAGGGGCTTTATCCTCTTTGAGTTTGTTTAGTTTATTCAATTCATCCCACCTTTTCCTTTTAAATGTGCATATCTCATCGCTCATCTCATCATTCAATACCATATCTACCTGTTCTATCTTCCTGGTAAATACTGAAGAGAAATAATTATTTAATATTTCTGCAATTTCTCTATTGCTATCTGTGGTATTATCTTGGCTATCCCATAATGTTCTATTCCAATCGGTCTTTTTTTATAGATGTGTCTGTAAAATATTTTGTTTTATGTTCCTTTATAATTTAGTTTCATTTTTCCTCTTTGTCTTCCAATTTCTTGACTTCTCTGCTAATCTCTTTGTATTCTCTCTTATTATGTATTCCTCTACTGTCTAGATACTTGCGTATCTTTCCTAACTCGCGGTTATTTCCATATGTCTTTATTTATCCATGGAATCTCACTAGTGTTTAATTTGTTTTTTCCTTTTAGCAAAACATATTTTCCCTGCATTCTATTGAACAGCATTTTCAATATTACTCATTGTTTTTTCAATCTCATGGTTTGTTAATCTGGTTTTATTTATTTTCCCCAGTTCTATTCTCAGCCCCTCAAAAGCAGCTTTACTCCAGTCTATTAACCTGATTCTCATCATACTTATGTCCTTCTCTATCACATCTTAAAGCATATTGTATTATGGTCACTATTGCCTAAATGCTCCCCTACCTTTGCTTCTCTTATTTGCCCTGGTTCATTCCTATTGCTAGACCCAATCATGAATCTTCCCTTGCTGGGCTTTTTATATATTTTGGTAAGAAAACAGTCCTGTACACATTGTAGAAATTCAATTCCCTTATCCCCTTTACTTAGCTCTTCTGTCCAATTAATATCAGGGTAGTTGAAGTCCCCTGAATTTATTACTATATCTCAATCTCTACCAATCTAAACCAGGATGCTTCCCAGAAAACGATCACTTGTGATGAGCATTACCATATTTTCCAAATGCATTTACCTATATCCTGTTACCTGTATCATTCCCATCTAAAGGTGTTCAGCTATACTCCTCTTGAACATATTTAAATGACTAACTATTGCCTATTCATCGCTTTTGATTTCAAACTAATCAGTTGATCTTTATTTTTGGTCAATCATTATTGAATATTGACATTGTGTATAAAATCATACCTTTGACGAAGATTCAAGAATTGAAACACAAATGTATGATCTTCAGCGTGCAAGTATTTAAAGATAACTCATGCAAAATGATATCCCTTTACCTGCAGATGTTTAGAGGGCTATGTAATGGAAACTGAGGAAGATATAAGAACATGTTTAGAAGATGGTTCTTGGTCCACTCATCGTATTAAATGCAAACAACAGTCTTGTCCTCTGCCATTCAGCAATATGACAAATGTTGTTGTCTCTGGAACACAATTTACACTCAATAAGAGTATTGTCATCTCCTGTAGAGAAGGGTACAGACTGTCGGGAGCAAACTTGTCTACCTGCCAGGTAAGCACTCCCAGCAATTATTTTTTTCCTCTCAACTTATGAAACGGGTTCTCCAGGAATGCATGAGGTTTGCTCTTGGCATATTCTTCTTCACAAAGCAATATTCTATATATTTGCAAACTGTTTATTAAGCACAGCATACGTACAGGAATAATACGTTACGTTGATTGGGTGGGATGAAGTAAGATAGGAGGAGGTTCTTGCACTGCATAAATGCCAGAATTGACCAGGTGGGCCAAATGACTGTAAATACCCTATAACTTGATGTAAAACCCATATTTGAGCATTATAACTGAGCATGATAAATTAAAATGAACACATTATCAATTCCTTATTGTTTCCATTTATCACAAGGGCAACTACCATAACTTTAGAAACTATTCTGTAAGCAGATTTAGCATTACAGTTGCCAATTCTGGTTTATTGCATTCCTAGAGGTTTCTTCACATGACCTTGCACCTCTAATCATCTCAACCAATCAAACAGCCATTTCCCAACCCACCCTCCCCAACCCCAACCTCCAATATTTTTACAACTAATGAACAAAGGTGCTCAAAGAAGTTGAAGGAAGCATGCAATGATTTTTAATGCTTCTGTGATTTTTCTACAGGGTATTTGCTTGCAGAATTCTGCCAGGAGACTCCAGGATAATCCTGGAAGATTGGCAACCCTAACCAGAGCCAATGCATCCTCACAACCGCTGTAATTTCTGGGTAGGGGAGTGACTTTAAAACATCTGGGAGGCCCCACAGTTGCCAGAGGCAAGGGGCGATTATTTAAGATGAGGACTAATTTCCTTATGATCTTTGGGCCTTCACTCTCATGCGCTGGGATTGTTCCCTGTCCCATTTAGTGTTTGAAAACAGCCGAAATGAATTCCTAACCTTTGATGTTCCGCTCAAAGCATATAAAGGGAGGTGGGGAGTTTCTGCAAACCAGGTCATGACCCTTAATCAACTCCAGAATTATTTGTATACAATTCTCAAAAACAAAATGCATTACAAAGGTGTCTGGCTTATTTAAGGTGAGAGCCAGAGGAGGTATGAGGAGTATTGTTTTTAACACAAAGTTGTGATCTGGAATGTGCTGCCTGAAAAGGTGATGGAAGCAGGTTCGATATTAACTTTCAAAAGGGAGTTGGATAAATATTTGAAGAGGCAAATGTTTGCAGGACTTGGGGGTGAAAGAGCAGGTGGTGTGAGACTAATTGGACACAACATCTTTGCTTTAACTTGCATGGTCATTATTAAAATATGACGCCATTGACAAGACTTCTACCATTGAAAGAAGGGATAGTATTTCTGGCTTCATGCTAGCAGTGAAATCCTGTGCTGCCTCCAGTCAGGTGGATAGTTTATTTTTACACACTAATGGTATATTAATAATTCACAGCATGTATCGTAGGAAACCATTGTATGAGAGAACTTGCATAAATAAGTCAGTGCATTGCACGGGCTTCCACGGGCATTCCACACACTACATCAAGCCTTATACATATTCAATATTGGATATAGACATACCTGTATTCATTAATCTGAGTAAAAACATGAAATATCAATAGAATTTTACAGCATGGAAACAGGCCATGGTTTTATTTATTCTGTCATGGGATGTGGGCATCGTTGGCTGGGCCAGCATTTATTGCTTATCCCTAGTTGCCCTTGAGAAAGTGATGGTGAGCTGCCTTCTTGAACTGCTGCAGTCCATGTGGTGTAGGTACACCCACAATGCTGTTAGGAAGGGAGTTTCAGGATTTTGACCCAGCAACAGTGAAAGAATGACGATAAAGCTCCAAGTCAGAATGGTGTGTGACTTGGAGGGCAACTTGCAGGTGCTGGTGTTCCATGCATCTGCTGCCCTTGTCCTTCTAGGTGGTAGAGGTCATGGGTTTGGAGCCAACTATGCCAGCATTTATGCTCCGCTTGAGCTTCCTCCAACTTATACCCTTCTATTCTATTCCTGTCATCCTCATGTATTTACCATAGCTTCCCATTAAATGCATCTATACTTTCTGTGATAGTGTCTTTCACATTCTAGCCACTCTCTGGGCAAAGAAGTTTCTCTCCTGATTTCACTAGTGGATTTAATAGTGACTTGTCTTATATTTATAGTCCCTTGTTTTTAGGGTTTATATAAATTTAATAGTCAACACTCATTCAAATTTTTCAAGGTCAAATGGAAGCCGTGGAGTTGAAGGCATTTTATTTTCCCATATTTGTTGCTGCTAATTGAGACATGATACAGTGTTCATGGTGACTGCCTGGAGTCATACCTAGCACAAAGGAAGATGCTTGTGGTTGTTGGAGGTCAGTCATCTGAGCTCCAGGACATCACTGCAGGAGTTCCTCAGGGTAGTGTCCTCGGCCCAACCATCTTCAGCTGCTCCATCATAAGGTCAGAAGTGGGGATGTTCGCTCATGATTGCACAACGTTCAGCACCACTCACAACTCCTCAGATACTGAAGCAGTCCATGTCCAAATGCAGCAAGACCTGGACAATATCCAGGCTTGGACTGACAAGTGGCAAGTAACATTCGCACCACACAAGTGCCAGGCAACGACCATCTCCAACAAGAGAGAATCTGACCATCGCCTCTTGATGTTCAATAACATTACCATCACTGAATCCCCCGCTATCAACGACCTGGGGGTTACCATTGACCAGAAACTGAACTGGACTAGCCATATAAATACTGTGGCTACAAGAGCAGGTCACAGGCTAGGAATCATGCGAAGAGTAACTCATCTCCTGACTCCTCGAAGCCTGTCCACCATCTACAAGACACAGTCAGGAGTGTGATGGAATACACTCCACTTGCCTGGATGAGTGCAACTGCCACAACTTTCAAAAAGCTTGACATCATCCAGGACAAAGCAGCCCGCTTGATTGGCACCACATCCACAAACATTCAGTCCCTCCACCACCGATGCACAGTAGCAGCAGTGTACCATCTAGTACCATCTACAAGTTACACTGCAGGAATTCACCAAGGCTTCCTCTACAGAACCTTCCAAACCCATGACCACTACCATCTGGAAGGACAAGGGCAGCAGATAGATGGGAACACCACCACTTGGAAGCTCCCCTCCAAGCCACTCACCATCCTGACTTGGAAATGTCTTTCATGGTAAAGGTTTTCCCTGGAGATCCTCCCTCAAATACAAGCTTGGTGAATCTTGCTGCCTCGTTCCAAATCCTCACAAACTTGGTCATTTCAGTCTGAATGCGAGCTCCCACCCACATTCCCACGTGATGAACCATGGAGACTGGCTGCATCTAGCTGATCTCTCTCTCGGATTCTGGCAGACTGATTTGCTTGTGAGTTTCAGAGATATCTTTTTGAAAGCTTGTAACCGGATCTTACAAATGGCTTCCTATGGGACTACCCCTTCCAAAGCCCATTTCTACAGCATTGTGAATCACATAGGTCTTGTATCCAGGTAGAAATAATAATTAGCTATCCTTTTGACTCGCAACTGCATTCTACCGCAAAACTGAGTACATAGTTAAATTATAACCATTTTTAAAATCTGACATCCTTAACACCTTCCTGGGACTTTGGAGACTAACAGTCAGCACAGTTGCTTCTGCCATTGTCTAGAAGTTTGAATATCTTGCACCTTCTGCCCAGTAAAACAACCTGGGCTTGTCTTTAATCTTTAATAATCAAACCACCCAGGGCTACTGACAGCAGAATTCGGAACAAATTACATGACCCCTCATTCCTCCATTTTACCCGAAATTAAAGATAGAGTCCCAAACCATAACAATCTTATAAACTTCTTATTTGCAACAAATTTTTTTTGCTGCAAACACTTCAACTCCTTATCTTGATGTGCGGACAAAGATGACAGCAATTAAAAATGTGATTAGATTTGTTAATTTGCAAGCTTAGTGCAATCAAATAATTATTCCAAATGTAATCATTATCCTCCCATATGATCATTTTTAATTTAACTGTCTTTCACTTAGGCTTGCTATATGGTGGCGGAGGTGTGTTACAGTTTAGTCAGGGAGTCCAAGTCGCTATAGGACGTACACTGAAGAAGGGTCATACAGACTTGAAAAGATTAACTCTGTTTCTCTCTCCACAGGTGCTGCTAGACCTGCTGAGTATTTCCAGCATTTCCTGTTTTTGTTACATTTTTACATGCATGTTGTGGCCTGGAGCATTGGATAGTGACAGGAGAGGCTCCAACTTTCTTTCCATTGTTATGACACAGTAGATGGTAAATGCTGAGCTGTTCAAATCCCAGAGCGGAACTTGAAACAACTCTCAAAACTAATTTTTACAATTTGTGTTTCGAGATGTAGGGTTTGAATTCAGTAATAAGACCACTGAGTCTTAAGAGGTTTTATAAAACTAAATTAAACGTTTATTAATAAAAGAAGATTTGTATGCACATACATATATCTACAAATTACTGCGACAATAACTTCTAAATCCCCTAGTTAATCTGATTCTCAGTTACCCTTTCGTTAAGGCAACAGTAAAAAACACAGATTTTAAAAGACCCAGGCAAAGTAAATGATCCCTGAACAGTTGAACTCAAAGTGAGTTCTCTTAACTTCAGTCCCTAGAGGCAGCAATTTGATATTGACCGGCTGAAGGCATTTTTACACTTGTTAGATCTTAGGACTGCCTACCCTTACACACAGCCTTTGCTCCTTTATACATACTTTCCCCTTCGAATGCAAATTCCTATTGTTTCACTATGTCTTTTGAACTTTACCTCTCTACTAATAAAAATTTATGCTAGTACCAATTCCACCAGCAATCTTTGGGAAAAATAAATAAACACTATTTCTTATACTTCTGCTGGTTAGATGTACACTACATCCCCACTTTTGAATTCAAGCCACACTAGTTTGTTTAACAATGAAAATTACCCCCTTTACATTTCACATTCTAAAACTTCCCCATGTTTACCTGATTAACATTTCAAACCTAACTTCTCTTCTTACATCAAAGCACCCAGACTAGCTGCCTCTAATTCAATTAAGTCACACACCAGACACACATACTCTCCTTTACAAATAAATTTGAATAATATTATGTCTTCCTGACACCATCATGTAGCTTACCAGGAATCTCTCCCACTCCTACCACCTGCCATTGGCATGTGTTGAAAGGAATTACAGATTGTTATCAACCTGTTTGGCTGCATTATCCATCAAGCAATCAAATCCTGGAGTAGGACTTAAATCTGAAGCTTCTGGCTCAGAGGCAGGAACATTATCCACTGCATCACAAGACTTCCTTACTTTGCAGAGATCACTGCTTTAACTGACTTTCTGATGTTTCAGCCGAATGGTTTCTGGGATCCACCAATTTCAGATATTTTCTGCCTCCCTGTATCCTGTGTGGAACCACTCCCTCCATCTCATGGCTCAGTTAAAGGAACCAGCTATGAATACCAAGACAGTGTGACTTACCAGTGTGATTACGGCTATGAGTTACAGGTATCTCTCCATGTTTCTGTGTGTGCTTTTTATTACTTCAACATTTTGAAAAGCAAATTGCAGTTATCTGCCATTTCTCACCATTGTAACTCCTTGCTGGCATTTTTTAAAACCAACATGGGCATCATTGGTACAGCCGGTGTTTGGCACTCTGATAGGGTAGATAGACTGAAACTGATTTCTTGTGTCCTTGTGGTTCATTGGAAGAGTGCCAATAATCAGAGGGCACAGATTTAAGATAAATGGCAACATATTTTTCAATGTAGCGAGTGACTTGCACCAGTACTTCAGAGGGCAGGTATGGGCGTGGGACTGGAGTTACTTATAAGTCAGACTATAAAGGATGGCAGCTTTTCTTCCCCAAGGGATAAGAGCAAAGCAGTTCGGTCTTTATCGACAGTCCAACAGTTTCATAGTCACTTTTACTGGCACTAGCTTTTTGTTTGCAGATTTTCTAAAACTGAATTCAAATTCACAAGCTGTAGTAGTAGGATTTGAACTCATGCTCTCTGGATTATTAGTCCAAGCCTCTGGGTTGCCATTCAACCAGAAGCATCACCAAGGAAACACCATACCCTCTCAGGATCATACTATGGGGTGCCAGTTGCCAACCACTACGTTGACCATTCTTCACCTGTGAGCCCTAACGGCTACCCAACAATGGGAACATCAACATTAAACCTTTATCCCCTTGTCCACACTCGGGCATTGTTGTGGCACTTTGAATCAGAGAATTGGTGCAGCACAGAATAAGGCCATTAAGCCAATCGTGTCCATGCTGGCTCTCCTAAGGAGTGATTGATGAACTGCTACTCCCTCAGCCTCTCCCCACATTCTTACTTTTCAAATATTTAGAATTTCAGTTGAAGAGTCATCAAGAGCACCAATCTTGGCCATCTTTTCCCCAACCCTATCCTCTGGCATCCCACCATCCCTCATCCTCTCCCAATCTAGGAGTGGCTAAGTCCAGTTAAAGCATTTGTACTTTCACCTTAGCTAAGGCTAGCTGATGGAGCAGAAATTAGAGATCAGACATGGGACTTTAGCTACTCTACATGACTCCACTATGAATTGGATAAATTCACTCACCACTGGGGTTGTTGACCTTTTAATATTTTTCTATATTAAGGTTCAGGTACTTGCTGCTGTAACCTACTCAGCCAGCTGGGGACCTGGATGGCATTTTTAACTAAAAGTCTACAATTTGCTTGGCAGTTCAGAATATTGCTGAAAAGAGAGACATATTGTCAAAGCTTTTTGTCTTGCAGTCATCACTAGGATAAGGCAGGGGAAGTGAGACTAGGTAGAATGCGCTTTCAGAGAGCCAGTGTAGACTCGATGGACTGAATGGCCATGTTCTACACTGTAAAGATCCTGTATCATGATACTTGATCCTCTCAATCCCACAATTCACCCTTTGCAATCAAGGAAACTCCTGAGAGTGGCATAGAAGAGGGGGAAAAAAAGGACCAATAACTTACATTTAACACAATTAAAGGACACGAGACACTTCACAATGGACAGGAATCAAACAAAATTTGACACCTAATCACATGAGATATTAGGGCAGGTGACCAAAAGCTTGGTAGGCTTTAAGGAACCTTTTAAAAGGAGCAGAGAGAGATCAATGTCCGGAGAGGTTGAGAAGGAATTCCACATAAAGGGGAAAATGGTCTGAAGATTTCCTCTCTGACCTACCAGCTCCTTGGCACCGAAAGCAGTCCAGGAGATCACAAACATAGATGGGTCTCTTGGACTCCATCTGACTAGAATGTCAAACTGGGATTTTGCTGATGGTCTAATGCGGTACAGGTTGCCACTTCCACATTTCTTCATTTTCTAGTTACTGCTAATTATTTCTGTCACAGGGCGATGTGGAGAGATACTGTCAAGAAGACGGGACATGGAACGGAACAGAAGCTTCCTGTCGGAGTGAGTAATTTTGGCCAAGAAGCGATGAGTTCGGAATATTAGCTGCCTATCCTTCGCTGAGCTAGAAATACTGATACTGACTAGCTAGATTCGGCCATTTTAACTTGTCAATCAATGACAATTGAATTGTAAAGTTATCATTTGCGTTTGGGTGGTGGGGGGCTATATCCCCTGGCTAGGGAGTCAAGAGTTAGGGGTCACAGTCTCAGGGTAAAGGTTCAGTCATTTAGGAATGAGATGAGCAGAAATTTCTTCACTCGGAGGGTTGTGAATCTTTGTTATTCTCTACCTGAGAGAGCTGTGGTTTTTAATCATTGAGTACACTCAAACAGAGATCAATGGATTTCTGGACACCAAGGGATATGGAAATAGCACAGGAAGGTGGAGGTTGAGGTAGGAGATCAGCCATGATTTTATTGAATGGCAGAGCAGGCCCGAGGGGACACATGACCAACTTGTGCTCCTATTTCTTATATTTTTACCATAACTGGCGAAAAATCTGCTCCCAATTGTAAATGGGGTTTCCATCACACTTATGTTGGAGTTACGGTGTCGTAGTGGGGACAGCACCATGGAATTGCTGGCCTTTTGTTTTTGCAAATTTGATGAACATCTCTCCTTCCGGGAATCTTGGTATATTTACAATTCACTGCAGAGTGCAATGGACGAATTAAAACGACTGACTCCCATTGATTAGCATCATCAGCCGGAATTTTCCAGCAACTCACACCAACGGGATCTTCCAGTCCCGCCGAGGTGAACGGAGATTTCAGTGGCTCATCGGCCCCGCCACAGGGGATCCCACTGCTGGGGACAGGGAACTGGAAAATCCCGGCCATCGTTCCTAGCCAGCAAACGGAAGTCCACTAATATCCCGAATCAATTGATTTTAATTATTTATTTAAGGGGAAATCCTTTGCAATAGGGGCTGGATAGTTTAGTTGGCTAGCGTGTGGTGCAGAATAGCACCAGAGTTCGATTCCTGCTCTGGCTGAGGTAGGCTTAGGACTTGCCTCCTCGCTCTGCCCTGTGAATGGAAGGCAATGGCAAACCGCCACTGACAAAAACAGTTTAGGGTGAAGTAATGACTGATAATGAGCCGAGGAACTGTTTTCAGGCAGAGCCCACGTGATGTGATTGCATTACGAATAGTGCCCCCGTTTTGCGATAGAGATTTATTTGATGATGTGGGCTTTAAAGCAAATTGTTGACATTCTCAAAAGTTAAAAAATTTAACAGTCCATTTTAGGAACTAAAAGCAACCCGTTGAAACATATTTATCCCTCGTAGCACAATGTATCAGCTAGGAGATGCAGTAAAGTCATGCTGTTTGTGACTTCCTCATTCACAGTTTCACTTACCCGTGCTTTGTACTTTGTACACAGCATCGACCATTGTGTGAGCAATGTTTGATTATCCGCAGTTTCTTCTCCCTCTCTCTTCTCTCCCCAGTGGGGGTGGGGAGGGGTGGGGATGGGGTTAGGAGGGGAGGTGGGGAGACGGCAGCCATGACAGAGCAGAGATTGGAATGGTTTCAACTGAAGTGCAGCCCGGATTAACCCAGACATGTCCGAATTTCTGGGTCCAGAGCTGCAATAATGGCTCTACTCAATTTTAAATCATCATCGATGTATTCCCCAGAGGTTCCTATACAGGTCCTGCACCACAGTTTTGCTGGAGAGTAACTGCCCAAGCCAGTACTGTCATTGTATGGCTGGAACCTATCTAACTGAGTCCCATTCAAAAGCATGTTGCCCATTTGCGATTTCGTGGGAATGTAACCTCCCGCGAACGGCAGGACTTTCTGTATTTTTGTAATTCGGAACATTTGGCACAGCAAAAATAATCCATTTCATTCCCAGGGGATTCCAGCAGGAATAAAATTTCTTTCAAAAGCAAAATTTGTAGCAAACATTTATCATGTTAGATGTAGCCACTCGCCAGAAAGGTGTTGAAACTGGATATTGTGCCCAGTTCTGGGCACCACATTTCCAGAAGGATTTGAAGATAATGGCCCAGATCTTCCGGTCTCCGGATCGTCAGAGACCAGACGTAACCTCTACCCCCCAAGATGTTCTTCAGGGACCTGCGGACATCCAGCACACTGACTCTGTGGGAATTTCCTGGGAAATTTGAACTTCTGATGGGCAATTCCCCTGCTCCCCGTGACCCTCCAAAAAGGCCTCCAGCTCTTACAGTAGGAGACTTTGGGTGGTTCCGACTCATTTACCTGGATAGTTACCCAGGAAATGATAGATGGGAATGTCCTAGTCACCTGCTGGATAACTATACAATTAACCCACCCACTCCACCCTCCCAACCCGATCAGTCTAGCCCCCACCAATCAAGCAGCCCCTCTTGATTGGCACCACATCCACAAACATTCACTCCCTCCACCACCGACACATAGCAGCAGCAGTGTACCATCTACAGGATGCACTGCAAGAACTCACCAAACCTCCTTCAACAGCACCTTCCAAACCCACAACCATTACCATCTGGAAGGATAAGGGCAGCAGATAGATGGGAACACCGCCAGCTGGAAGTTCTCCTCCAAGCCACTCATCATACTGGCTTGGAAATATATCACCAATCCTTCACTGTCTCTGGGTCAAAATCCTGGAACTCCCTCCCTAACAGCACTGTGGGTGTACCTACACAACATGGACTGCAGCGGTTCAAGAAGGCAGCTCACCGTCACCTTCTCAAGGGTAATTAGGGATGGGTAATAAATGCTGGCCCAGCCAGCGATGCTTACATCCTGCGAATAAATAGAAAAAAAACACCTGACTACCCCCCAATCCCCCCTCAACATTACCCCAATCCCACCTGACGAGTCTCTGACTTGACAATCCATCCTGACCTGACTTGATTACCCCCCTGAGCCACTATCCACTCCCCCATCTGCCACTCTGCCCAATTATCTCACCCACCTTACCCAGTTACACAGCTATGCATTCGCTCATACGGTTATTCACTAATGCACTGAAAAGCTGCTTAAATGTCCCAAAGTTTCTCAGTGTTAGTGAACACTTACCAGAGCACAGCAGCAAGTGCTGTAAAAAGGGGGCATGGCCTCTGTCTTCCCCCTGACAACCCAACGCTACGGGGAAGCAGTTCAGCTGCTCCGCATTTTGGAAGAGGCCAGAAAAGCATAGCTCCATTGTGGTACAGAGAAGTAGGAGCAGAGCAGCAAACCAACAGTGACTGCCACTACTCGGATGATTCGGGTCACTAGTGAGGGTCCAGGAAAGATTCACGGAATGGTTCCAGGAATGAGAAACTTCAACTCTGTGAATAGATTGGAGACACTGGGAGTGTTCCCCTTAAGAGGAGACAAAGTTGAGGGGACATTTAACAGAGGTATTCAAAATCATCAGTGGTCTGGGCAGAGTAGATAGAAACTCTTCCTGTCGACGGAAGGGTTGTGAACCGGGGGATACTGATTTATGGTGATTGGCAGGAGAAGCAACACTGCTCCAGTGAAGCTAAACGCAAGCTCAAGGAATGTCAATCTCCTCACCTTTCGATTAGGCACTTTGCAGCCTTCCGGACTCAACACTGAGTTCAACAATTTCAGACCGTAATCTGTGATCCATTTGGTTTCCTTTTCTTTGCCTGTTTTGGTTTCTTTTCCCCTCAGTCAGCAGTGCACCCACTCTCGCCTCACCTTTTGTTTCTTGCTCCATCCTTAGGCCCTTTGGCTCTGGAAGACTAACTCTTCTGTCATTCAGCTCTCCTGTCTTCCTTCCTATCACAGAGCTTCCTTTTGTTCCTGTCCCGCCTACCTGTTGCTCGAAAGCTGTTAAATCTCTACTCGGAAGGTAAAAACTGGGAAATAAGAGTACCGGTCCAAACTGGTCTTGTATACCTTAAAATGGAACACCAGTAAAAACTGGGAAATAAGAGCACTGCTCCGAACTGTTTTTTTTTCCTTCTGGGTAACATTTCCCAGTTCTGACGAAATGTCACAAACCTGAAACGTTAACTCTGTTTCTCTCCACAGATGCTGACATAACCAGCTGAGTGTTTCCAGCATTTTCTGTCTTTATTTTCGCTAAAAAATTCAGATTATCTGGCCATTTATCACGTGAGTGCTGTTGAAGCTTTCAGTGTGCAAACTGGCGTTTCCTACTTTTCAACAGTGACTACAATTCAAAAATACTTCATTGACTGTCAAGAACAATGGGACATCCTGAAGTCATGATAGGCATTATATTCGTGCCTGTCTTCCTTTATGTATATGACCTGCTAATAGCAGGATTTTGTCTTTCATTCAAGGAATCATATGTGAACCACATTCACTGGTCGACAACGCAGTGTCTATTGGAGCTGGAGATATGTATATGAATAACATCACCTTTGTTTGTAACCTTGGTTACCGTCAAGTTGGGCCTCTGAACATCACCTGTCTTGCTAATAAAACATGGAGCCAACCTCTTCCTCGCTGTGAGGATAATTAACGTACTCACATTCTACAACTCCTCCTTATCTACTCTTGAACTAGAATGCCTCATATGTAAAGCAGAGACATTCAATTTAAGTATGGCAGCTTGTCAGGGTTGCCAAACTCAAAGTGAATCGAAACACATATTTCATTCAATAAGCAACTTCACTCACTTGACTGTCCAGTTATGTTCCACCTCACTCAACTTAAGGCCAATAGTCAATGCACGATCAGATGCTTGACAAAGATTCACTACATATTGATTTATTAATGCATGAAGGGAAATGTTCAAAGTAAACTGGTCACAACATCAACAACGAGTTAGGAGATGGTGGTATAATAGTAATGCCACTGTATTAGTAATCTAGAGGCCAGGGTTAATGCTGTGGGGGCATGTGTTTAAATCCCACCAAAGCAGCTGGTGGAATTTAAATTCAATTAATTTTTTAAAAATCTGGAATTGAAAGCTAGTCTCAGTAATGGTGACCATGAAACTGTCAATAAAAACCCATTCTGTTCCCTAATGCCTTTTAGGGTAGGGAATCTGCCATCCTTACCTGGTCTGGCCGACTCGAGACCCACAGTAATGTCGTTCACTCTTAACCATCCTTTGAAATGGCCTCACAAGTCACTCGGTTCAAGGGTAATTAGGGATGGGCAACAAATGCTGGCCTTTCCAGCAACACCCAAACCCCAGGAAAGAAAAAATACAAAACAATAAGCACTGAACACTTTTTTAAACTTGCACCATTGTTATCAGAAAAATAATTTTTAGCAGTTAGGAGTCCGTTTTGTGCATCAGACATTTATCCAGAGGCGAGTGAACTCTGCACAGGAAGCAGAAGCCTAGAGGTACCAAAGCTCATTTAAATATTAATTTATTGGGTGGGAAATTCCCACTCGTTTTGTTTCCCAAGTTGCTGGTGTGCATGATACCCAATCATAAATGAGGCAGTGTGAATTGCCCGTCCCCAATATTCCCAGGGCCAGAATCTTCGGGTCAGCGTGTGGGACAGGCCCCGCTCACCAACTCGTGAACTGACATGTGGTGATGTCAGGCATGTGTCCCAATGTCACCAAGCGTCATTCAGATATTCAGTTCGGCGGGCGCGCACCAGAGTCAGCTGCGCACCGCCAAACTGTCAAAGGCCTATTAAGGCCATTTAAATACCAATTAAAGTAATTAACTGAGCTGCCCAGGCGGCTTTCGCATTTATCATGAAACCTCATCCACGGGCAGGATAAGGTTTCATGAGGGCTTTATAAATTGAATAAAAGTTTTTATTAAAGTTAATTGACATGTCGAACTCATGCAACATTCCCTTCATTGATATGATGACCAATTTTGAGCTTTCAAAATGAAAAATGAGAAGTCACATACGCTCACTACGCCCTTGATTATTTTCCTTCTTTCCTGTTACCTCAGGAACTGTGTAGTTTGTTTCTTACCCTGTGCAACTTCCTTTCTGCGCTTGAGACTGATTTTATCACATTTTTTTAATTCTGTTTAATTTGAAGTTGCTCTTGCCAACAGCGATTGAAAATATTGAAGGAGTAGCAATGTGACACTACGCTAGGGGTTTAGAAATTTAAAAATTTCAAACTTTTAAATAAGATGGAAGGAAATGGATGGAACAACTTCCAGAATGTGGGGCACATATGTTGGACTGATGGTGTTGTAATGCTCACAGGTTGCCCCATTCAATTTCCAAATCTGTTATATGGGTACAAGCACAATAAGTTTGCTATCACCTCACTTTTCCTGATCTTAAGGAAAATATAGGCTGGGAATTGCCCTAATTGAACTTGGGTCTCACACATATTTTTAAAAACTGGAAGATGAAATAACAAGGATAATTAAAAAGTAGGTTTAGTTATGATATCTGATTCCTATATATTACCAAAGGCCTGTAAAAGCTTTCTCAATGTCATTCTTGAGTAAATATAGGGAAGAATTTTGCCATCAGCGTGCAGGGGGTGGGCCCAATAACAGTGTGTAAAATGACACACGATGATGTCAGGCATGTGTCCTGACATCGTCGCGCGTCATTTTGATATTTTGTTCAGCGGGCATGCGCCAGAGGTGGCTGTGCACCCGCCGAACTGTCAACGGCCTAGTAAGGTGGTTAGAAAAGTAATTAAACTTGCTAGGAGCACTGCCCGTCCAACTTTAATGTTGGCAGGGCAGACGAAGAGCCCAGGTGGCCTTCGCATTTTTCAGGAAACCTCATCCACAGGCAAGATGAGGTTTCCTGAAGCTTCTATAAAATGAAAAATAAATTTTTCTCACTTCACACACATGCCCCAACTCATGTGACACTATCACATGAGGGGACATGTTTAAATAAATTTTTACTTTATTTATTTAAAAGTTTTCAAATCCATTCAGTCTCCCCGACGCAGCTCTGGGCCCCAGGGAGATTGCTGCGCTCTTTCGCCCCAACTCCCCCCGCCTGCACAAGTAGCGCTGCGCTACCCGCCGTGCGTTACGGCTGGGCGGCCTTTAATTGGCCCACCCCGTAAAATGGCACTCAGCCAATCGTGGGCGACGGTCGGCTCTGCCCCCACCCCCTCCCACAGAGCCCGCCCACCATAGGAAAAATTCTCCACATAGTGCCAAACCTTAAGTAATTTATCTATTACTGCTTTGATGCCCTTATCTTTGTAAAGCTCCAGATAAAATTCACTAAAATGAAAACCACAGACTATTCAAAACACCAGCTGCCAGGGGCCAAATAATTATTCGCGTATCCATGGGGTCAAGTCAGAAAAAGTGCCAATTGTTTGTACAGCAAATGGCTTGACCTCCCCCTCAAGCAGACTCGCACCTCATCAGCTGAACATTCATCAGAACATCACACAGTGAACTTTGTATTACCTGGCACTACCAACTGGAACCTTCTAGTAACCAGAGTTTCTGGCAGCTCGCCTTTTGTCTAAAAACTGGTCACTTTCAGTGATCAGATAACAATAACATTAGATTGTAAATCTGTAGCAGTTGTTCTTAGGCTGTGCATCGAACTTATTAAATTATTGGGTCAGTTTTGGTTACTGTGCCTGAGCAAATCGACACCACTTGGAGCAACCAATAGCTTGATTTTTTTTAAAAGTCTGTTTGATGGTTATGGTGTCAATTGTGGTATCACCTTAGTCTTCAGTGATGGTGATTTTTACTGTGATGCCCTGCTGTGCTGGGACCCTTGACTGCCCAGCTGCTTCCCCTTGCCTCACCCCATCAAAGACAGAGTAGCACCTTGTCTTGTGTCTGGGGTAATGTAATTGCCTGTTAACCCGCATTTTTGATTAACCAATAGATTAGTCAATAAATAGAGATTTTGAGTATTGCTGACAAAAGAGAAATGTTGAAGCTTTGCAGACAGAAAGAACATGTACATTGCTCCTGTTTCATCTAAACTAAATATTGACAGCCATTCACTGACTCATTTGTCAGGGTAATGCGTTGATCAATCAGAGTCAAGCTGCCTGGTTTAAATTTCAAACAATGCTTTGCATTATGTAGGGAGACTCGTAATAGGATCAAGAACAAGGGGGCACAGATTTAAAGTGATTTGCAAAAGAAGTGTGACATGAGAAAAAACTTTTTCACACAAGTGGTTTGGGTCTGGAATGCACTGCCTGGAAGTGTGGTGAGTCGAGGTTCAATCGAGGAATTCAAGAGGACATTAGATGATTATTTGATTATTTGCATAGAGACAATGTGCAAGGGTACGGGGAAAAGGCAGGGCAATGGCACTAGGTCATAATGCTCATTTGGATAGCAAACATGATGGGCTGATGGCCTCCTTCTGTGTCATCAAGATTCTGTGATTCAGTTAACTGTCAGTCACCACCATTGGTGTATTCTCCATGGCAATGCCACTTACCAACCAATCAGCACTCTCTTCATAAACAGTATAAATTGTTGTTTTCTTCCTTTTATTGGTATTCTTGCAAGTGTCCTGATGAGTGCAAGATGAAAAGCTTAGACATGTCTCTTTTCTAAGCTATGGTGATAAAGCTTTAAAGACAATTCTGAGTAAAAATAGAAAACCATAAAATAAATGTTTTTTATAAATACCTCACACAGAAAGTTGATGTGATCCAGTAATCTAATTCGCTCGACACTAAGAGTTCTAAATTTTATTCCCAACGTTTCAACATGTTAGATAAAAGCAAAAAACTGCGGATGCTAGAAATCCAAAACAAAAACAAAAATACCTGGAAAATCTC
This sequence comes from Carcharodon carcharias, assembly GCF_017639515.1. Taxonomy (NCBI): domain Eukaryota; kingdom Metazoa; phylum Chordata; class Chondrichthyes; order Lamniformes; family Lamnidae; genus Carcharodon; species Carcharodon carcharias. Next base: position 111,054,981 of record NC_054470.1, read on the forward strand.
AGCGGGTTTGGCAGCATCTGCGGAGAGGAGCACAGTTAACGTTTCGAGTCCGTATGACTCTTCAACAGAACTAAGTAAAAATAGAAAAGAGGTGAAATATAAATTGGTTTGGGGGGGGGTGGGGGGGTGGGTGGGACAGGTAGACCTGGATAGAGGGCCAGTGATAGGTGGAGATTGCCAAAAGATGTCATTGACAAAAGAACAAAGAGGTGTGATAATTAAGGGTAGAAAGCAGGACAAGCAAGATACAGATAGATAAAACTTTATCCCTACCTTTTAGCCCTTCCTTAGATAATATCACCACCTTCAACACCTCTTTGTCCTTTTGTCTGTGACATCTTTTGGTTATCTCCACCTATCACTGGGCCTTTATCCAGCTCTACCTGTCCTACCACCGCCCCCCCCCCCCACCCTTAAACCAGCTTTTATTTCACCTCTTTTCTATTTTTACTTAGTTCTGTTGAAGAGTCATACGGACTCGAAACGTTAACTGTGTTCCTCTCCACAGATGCTGCCAGACCTGCTGAGTTTTTCCAGGTATTTTTGTTTTTGTTTCAACATGTTATGTGCTCATTTCAGATTATCCCTCTTGATTCATATGGGTGGTAATACTTACTAAACTGAAATAGGTTACACCTATCAGGAAATGGGCTGTTTTTTATGGAAAAGAGGGGTGATCTGATAGAGATCTTTAAAATGATGAATGAGATTGATGGTTTACATGTTGAGGTGATGTTTCCACTATGGGAGAGACCAGAATTAAAGGCCTTAAATACAAGATAGTCACTGAGAAAATCAATCAGGAATTCATGAGCATCTTCTTAACCTAGAGAGTAGATAGAATGTGGAATATTGAGATGGACAGAATGGATGCATTTAAGGGGGAAGCATGAAAAAAAAGGTACATGAAAAAAAAGACTTGCATTTATATAGTACTTTACACAACCACCGGGCATCTCAGCATGCTTTACAGCCAATGAAGTACTTTCGAAATGTAAATAGAAAATGCTGGAAAAGCTCAGCAGGTCTGGCAGCATCTGTGGAGAGAGAAACAGAGTCAATGTTTCGAGTCCATATAACTCTTCTTCAGATTCTTCTTCTCCTTTCAGATTTCTGGCATCCATTAATAGTAGGAAACATGACGGCACAGCAAGCTCCCACTAACAGCAGTGTGATAATGACCAGATAATCTGTTTTCTGTTGATGGTGATTGGGGAATAAATACTAACTAGGACCCAAGAATAACTCCTTTGCTCTTCACCAAGAGGAATGCCCTGGGATCTTTTCTTTTGCATCCACCTGAGCTTTTACACCTCATCTAAAAGAAGGCATCTCCATCAGTGCAGCAAGTTCTCAGCACTGCACGAGAATGTCAGCCTTGATTTTTGTGCTCAAGTCCTGGAGTGGGACTTGAACCCAGAACCTTATGATTTGGAGGTGTGAGTGCTAGCCACTGAGCCACAGCTGAGGGGGAAAGGAATAGAAGGTTATGCAGATAAAGTGAGATGAAGTAAAATGGGAGGCGGTTTGTATGAAACGTGGACCTATTGAGCCAAATGGCCTGTTTCTGTGTTTTACATTCTATATAGCTCTAGGCCAAATCTCTCTTGTTCTTTCTCAGAGGTGTTGTGCAATGCACCATCTTCACCCCCAAATGGACAAGTTCAGTACAACACCCTTGAAGTTGGTCAAATGATCGAATTCTATTGTGATGAAGGCTATGATGTTGAAGGGATATCTTCCGCTGAATGTATGGCCAATGGGAGCTGGAGTCAACCTGTACCTGTGTGTAAAGGTGAGCATGATCCTATCCCACCTGCCTTTCATTTTCACTTGACACTCTGCAAAAAAAATCTCATGCATTCACAATCTCAACCACAATATCACGAGATTACCTTGCAGAGAGTCATAGAGCACAGAAAGAGGCCATTCGGCCAACTGTGCCTGTGCTGATATTTTGAAAGAGCTATCCAATTAGTCCCAATCTCCGAAAGTAAAAGCAAAATACTGGATGCTGGAAATCTGAAACAACAACAGAAAATGCTGGAAAAACTCAGCAGGTCTAGCAGCATCTGCGGAGAGAGAAACAGAGTTAACGTTTCAAGTCCGTAGGACTCTTCTTCGGAGCTAAAGAGAAGTAGAAATGTGATGAAATTCTGTGAATGTGATGAATGGGATGAAGTCCTATTCACCTGCTCTTTCCCCCATAGTCCTGTAAATTTGATGGGGGTCAACACCAATTCAACTGGTACACAGTCAACTAAAAACCTTTGCTTTTACGCTGATTACAATGATTGGGGCATTATAGGACGGTTTGAAATGACTCCAATGTGTTCTGTTTAAACAGGAAAACATTGTGCTGCTCCTCCCAACATGCCAGAGGGGGCTGTCCTTACAGACACAGTTTTCTATGTGAACCAGAAGGTCACAATTCAGTGCCAGAGAGGTTATCAACTACATGGAAACTCAGTCATTATGTGTCATACCAACCAGACATGGAGTCCAGTCACTGCCTATTGTGAGAGTAAGTACAGAAAAGTGATGTAAAAACAGAAAATACTGGAAAAATCTCAGCAGGTCTGGCAACGTCTGTGGAGAGAGTTAACATTTCGAGTCCAGAGCTCTGAAGAAGAGTCATACAGACTCGAAACGTTAACTTCCATGACGGGAACCGTTGACATAATTTCAGCATCTAGAATCATCAAATGGTTACAGCAGAGAAGAAGACCATTTGGCCCGTCATATTAATGCAGGCCATCTAAAAGAGCAATGTAATTCATCCCACTGTACCCCCGCTGCCTCACCACCTGACCCTTTGCTCTGTAGCCTTGCAGATTTTTCCAGTCAAGGTGCTGAATTTTTACGGACCATTGCAGGCGGAAAACAGGCAGATGGACACATACATTAGGGTGTCATGCCAACTATGGCAGGCCACTGCCACAATTTTATGAGCAGCAGAGAAGGTGTCAGGTGGACCACCCATGCCACCCACCCATGGCCGAATTGAGACCCTTAAGTGGGCAATTAATATCCTGCTGCTGCTCCGATTTAACAGGCGGTAGGAAAGGCCGATGCCCAATGTGTAACCCAGCAGGATTAACCATGCAGCTTGTTGGTCAGTGGAAAGAGGGAGGGGTGTACCTCTTTCCTACTCCCCTATATCAATCAGAGAGCCCCCCTCCCCCAACATTTCAACCCCCTTGCCCCGCCCTCAACCCCCACCCAGCATAACATGCACCCCAGGCCAACCCTGCGCCAGCTGCTGCCATCCCAACCCAGCGAGACTCGGACTTACCTGGGTTTGGAGGCATCCATGAATCCTCTTCCTCTCGGGCCTCCTGCAATACCAGCAGTATCCAGCAATTGTGCTGTGGTGCAGAAGAACTGCTGGCTTCTGAATGGCCGGCAGCACTATGCAGCGGGATTTGCTCCTGGAGATGGAGGGCCTTGTAACTGATGTAAGGGCCATTGTCTGCAAAGTTAAAGCACAACAGGTCCGTCTCCAAAATGTAGATTGGGGAGCAGGGAGCCTACCCATGGTGGATAATCCAGCCCCATGTTTGAATATGCCTCAGTTCACAAGCAGTGCATTCCAGATCCTAACCACTCACAGCATAAAAAGATCTCCCCTGATGTTGCCATTGGTCCTTTTGCCAATCATCTTAAATTGATGACCTCTACAAACAGTTTCTCCCTTTCTGCTCTGTCCGGACCCCTGTATGCTCTATCAAGTCTCCTCTCAAACGTCTCTTTTGCAAGGAGAACAATCCCAGCTTCTCCAACCTATCCATAGAACTGGAGTCCCTCATCTCTGGAACCATACTTGCAAATTGTATCCACACCATTTCTGAAGCCTTCACATCCTTCCTGAAGCACAGTGCCCATTTGAAGTTGAGCCAGAGTTATATAAAACGCTCATTATATACTCCTTACTTTTGTACTCTGCCTCTCACTATAAAACCCAGGATCCTTAATGACTTTTTTTACTACTCCTGCCACCGTCAAGAAGCTGTGTACATATACCCACCACCTCCCCATCCCCCGCAACTGCCACCAACTTCCCCATCCCAACCTCACCCAACCCCTGTCCCCTGGTCTCCGTTCTATTCCTCCACTCACTGTTCTTATGATGAACAACTGCAGCTGCTAATGTTAAAATTGGCAAGCAAGCAATGACACATCATCATTTCCAGTAAATCCTGTTACTACTTTCTCACATCCTATTATAAGTGATAATGGTATTCTGTGAACTGCTGGGGAAATTGACAGAATCCCAAAACAGATTGGTGATACAGGGAAGTTCTTAGATAAAAGCTTTCTTGAAACACAGTATAGTTGATATTTGCAAGACTCTTGAAGAGAGTAGTGATTTAATTGTGTGATAACGCCACTTTGTTCTTATCAAGCCAACTCTGTGTGAGTAATATAAGAAAATATGAACTAGGAGCAGGAGTAGGCCATTTGGCCCCTCGAGCCTGCTCAGCCATTCAATGAGATCATGACTGATCTGATTGTCGCCTGAAATCCACTTTCTTGTCTGTCCCTGATATCGATACCACCCCAGCCTGTTCATTACCTGTAAAACCGATGGGGCAGAATTTTCTGCCTGTCGGGCGGGCGGGCCCAACCCAATCTCCGGTGGGCGGGGAGCCGATCCCTGCCAGCGAAGTGGGCCGCACCGCCATTTTACGTGGGCGGACCAATTAAGGCCCGCCCAGCATTACGTCTGGCGGGAAGAGCTATGTGCTCTCTGTGCGGGCGGTGGGGGGGAATTTCCTAAAAGCGAGAGTGCGCTCTTTCGCGCACGCGCACAAAAGAGCGCACATCTCCCTGAGGCTAAGTGCAGCCTCAGGGTGATCGCTTCCACTTTGAAAAAGATTAAAAATAAAATTAAAAATTCCCTAACATGTCCCCATCATGCAACAATGTCACATGAGATAGGACATGTTCATAATTTACATGATAACTTAATTAAACTTTTTAAAACCCTGCATGAAACCTCATCCCACCAGTGGATGAGGTTTCATGTTTTATCTGTTTGCCGCCAGCACTCCTGGCCTGCCCGCCAACCTTAAGGTTGGACGGGTTGGTAAACTAAGTGCTTTAATTGATCTGTCAATGGCCTCAATTGGCCATTGACAGGTCAGTGGGTGCACAGCTGATTTTGCTGCGGGCCCGCCTTCCTCAAAATTTAAATGGGGCGGGAACCCCTGACATCACCCCATGTCATTTTACGCGTCGGCAAGTGGGCCCCGCCCCCTGTTCGCCGATGGCAAAATTCTGTCCATGAATTTTACAGATAAACAGGACTCTGCTCGTCCAGGGAGAAGTGATCAGATTTGGTGAATGGACCACCGTACTGGAGGCCCAAGTGTCCACTAGATATTCCCCCAAACGGTCTGTATCTTGATGTTCACACGCAGCCTGCCCCATTCATCATGGGTGAGTGGGCCCAGGTATTTGGTCTGGGTGCAGCCCTGTCACTGCAGTGGGGGCCAGACATGCGGGATCCTCTGTTGTGCACTGCAGTGCCCAACTTCCCTTGATCTCTGCCCACCTGCTGCATTGCGGCCACCAGGAGTTTCACTTGGCCTTCTACCTCCTCTTTCTCTACCTCCACCACCCATGGTTTTGACCACCAGAAATCCTTGTATCCTGGTTTCCCCCCTTGTGGGAACCTGCACTCTTTACTCCATGTCCTGTTTTCCCACAGTTGAAACATGCCTGGGATCTGCCCACAATTCCCACCACCCCCTCCCCCCAACCCCCCACCACTTCAATTCCCTTTCACTAACACACAACTTCCCCTTTTGATTATTTTCTTCCCTTCAGTCGGATTTGAAAGCCCAAGTAAGCTTCTTTAACACGTCCACCTCCGTATTTGTATTGTCCCCAGGGTCAAAGCATGATTCAGCCCTCGCTCTGATCCACAGCAAACTGTTGGCCACTGTGGTCCTCAGCCAATTATTCCTGGGAGTCCCTATTAAATCCGCGCATATTAGATTTCCCCCCAGTCACTCTCAAGTATACGGGCCACAATCTATCTGCAAAATCATCTGGCACCTCGCCTGCTAGCTGTCTCATCTGCTCAACCTGGAAGAAAGGGCTACCATGTCCAAGTGCCACTAGATTCTCTTCTTTCAGACCATCCATGGATTTCCCCCCTCCATCCCCCACCTCCCTCTAATTTAATGGTTACCTGCAGACTCTGATCCAACTCCTTGTTTGGGGAGAACAGTCTCAGTTTCTTCATTTCATCATCGTTGCAGTTATTGATGCCACCTACCAGTTCTACATCAGCAAAGTGGACAGAGTCGTCTCTTCCATGCTTCAGTTTAACACACTAGTCAGCATTTCTTGCAGCTAGAGGGATGTATATGGGAGCACAGCATCATTGGGCAACAGTGCTGGACCACCATCTGCCGGCGGTGCACCGTTCTTCTGCTGTTTCAGGAAACATGTCAGTCTGGGTCACCCCTGTGCCTGGGGAGCTGGCTGACCCTCACTATACTGGGTCCCATCGTCGGGCTCCTTTCCGTCCTCATCCCAGTCTTCTCCAGATTCTCCCAGCACCATGAGACAAGCCATACCCCTGGCTCTGGATAATGCTTAGGATGTTTGCACACATTTTCTCGTTACAGGCCCCGTGATCAGCCTCTTCATACCCCTGACTCTGAGCTACGCTATATGCCACCTTCCTCTGCCCTTGTAGGCTCTCTGTAGGTTCCTGGCACTTTCCTCGCAATGACCCTGGCACTGCCTCTTACATTCTCTACCCTGACATTGTAAGTACTCCACCGTATTTCGTGCCGTTTCTTCTTGCATTTCCTTTCCTGTCTTTCATCACTTAAACCTTTTGTCACCCAGTTCACCACGGCCTCTCTGTCACTAGCCCAACTCTCCAATTTTCTTTTCTCCTCTTCTAGCTGCGTGACTCTCTCCATAAGAATCTGGTTTTGTTTTTGTAAACTCAGTAGCCAAATCGCCTTCTCTTTCTGTCTTTTATGGTTGCTGCTATTTGTCTGGTCTGCCACCTTTTCCAACAGATTTTCAGAGTGAATCGTTTCTCACACCTGTGGCTCAGAAATGTTTACCTTGCCGGACACAAACGTGGAAATCCTATCCTCCATCAAGGGTTTCTTGCCTTTGGCCTTGTTCATCATTTTATTCCTGGCCTTAAGGTCCTGCTGCAATTGCCAAGATCTGTTAGAGATTCTGTACCCTTCTTCCTTACAGTGGTTGTTGGACCTCAGGATTACGAAGACAGAATGCATGCAGCCAACAGCGTTTGGCTCAACCTCAGATTCATTTGTTTATTGAACTCTCAAAATCACAGTACAAACCCCTTTACGATTTGACTGAAAGTCACAATCACCTACGCAGTTAGACGCTTCTAATGTTGATTGTGGGCCTGGATCTGGAGATGACCGGTCCCCGTCCTCCATCTCCTGACTGCTGTCTCCGCACTTCAAGGTTGTCCCTATTTTATACTATTCAAGTCACTCTATCACACACCTGGGCCTCAGGTGTAGAGCCTGTTAATATTCCGATGGATTGCCCAGCTCTTCGCACCCCTTTACCCTGGCCCTTTCAGTGTCCTGAGCTATGCAGAACAGCAACTGCTGCTTACACAACTGAAGGATAATATGATTTCTCTCCCACCGTAAGGAGCCCTTAGCTCATAGCTTATTCAGGTGTAAATGCTCCTTTCATTCTCAAAACAGGAACTACACCCAATTCGTAATTACAGTGAACCTCTGACATTGTCCCGTCTCTAAATCAATCATGAGTCAATTAGCTTATTCCCTCTGTCTGTCGAGGTTAACAGTTTCATGTCCTTCGGTACACACTGCTGTCACTATGCGTCAGTGATGGGAGGGAGTGAAATTTTATGGGTGTGGTGCCAATCAAATAGGCTACTTTGTCCTGGACCATGTCCAGCTTCTTCAGTGTTGTGGGAGCTGCACTCATCCAGGCAAGTGGGGAGTATTCCATCACACTCCTGACTTGTGCCTTGTAGATGGTGGACAGGCTTTGTGGGGTCAGGAGGTGAGTTACTCATTCCAGGACTCCTAGCCTCTGACCCGCTCTTGTAGCCACAGTATTTATTCTGTGTATTTGTGTAGGTACTTCAACTTGATCAAGGAGCGTTCGCCTGAGACAATATCTTCTCACAGCCATCCACAGTCCTGCCAGAATGTCCCACACCCAGGAAACAGAATGTGTGACAAACAGTCCGTAGTTCACTTGACAAAGGAAGGCTTATTGTTATATCCTCCAAGTTGTGCCATTGTCTGTGTGGGTAGGCAATGTGAGTTACTCTAAAACAATAACAAAGAAAGAACGTGCATTTCTGTAGCACCTTTCACAACTACAGGACACCTGAAGTCCCAGGATATAAAGTGCCTTTGAATTGCAGCCACTATGAAATGGAATATTTTTTGAATGGTGAAAGACTGGGAAATGTTTGCATTCAGAGGGAGCTGTGTGTCCTTGAAGTGGAATAAGCGAAAGCTAACATGCAGCTACAGCAAGCAATTAAGAAGGCAAATGATATGTTAGCTTCTGTTTTAAAGGAATTGGAGTGGAAGAGTAAATAAATCTTTTTGCAATTGTACAGGGTATTGGTGAGGCTACACCTGGGGTGCCATGTGCACTTTTGGTCTCCTTATCTAAGGAAGAACATACTTGCCCTAAAGGGAGCGCACTGAAGATTCACTAGACTGGTTCAAGGGATGAGGAGATTGTCCTGTGAAGAGAAATTGAGTAAATGGGCTTGTATTCTCTGGAGTTTAGAAGAATGAGAGATGATCTCATTGAAAGATATAAAACCCTTAAAGGGCTTGACAGGGTAGATGCTAAGGAAACATATTCTCTTTTTGGGGAATCTAAAACATGGAGTCACAGTCTCAGAATAAGGGGTTGGCCATATTGGACTGAGGTGAGGAGATATTTTTTCACTCGAAGAGTTGAGAACCTTTGGAATTCTGTACCCCAGAGAGCTGTGGGTACTCAGTCATTGAGTATGTTCATGACAGAGATATTTAGGCTATTTTTTTATACTTGGGGAATTATGAAATATGTGAGTAGTGCAGGAATGTGGAGTTGAGCTAGAAGATTGGCCATGATCTTATTGAATGGTAGATCAGGCTTGAAGGGCCAAGTGGCCTACTCCAGCTCTTAATTTTGATGTTAGTACGTTGCAAGATGGGGAAATGCATCAGCCAATTTGTGCACAGAAAGCTCCCACCAAACAGCAATGAAATAAATGACCGGATCATTTTTTTTAGTGACATTATTTGAGACGCAGGGTTTTCCTACTGGAGTAATCAGTGTTGCTAAAGTCAAGACAAATAGGAAGGGGGAATTACCTCCCCACAGACCACAATGTGGTTGTCCACCACGTATTGTGGAAGGTGCCTTAGTTTCTGTGGTGTGCAGCCTGAGATCTATTGACTTGGAATCATATCTTGAGTATTTGCTTTTGTGGTGTTTCCATTACAGAATAGTGGGCTTGGGGAGGGATGTGGATGGGGTGGGAAGTGTTGTGAACCAGTATAACTCTCGGTCATGGTCCCAATCTGAAAGTTTATGTAAAACATACTGGAAAACGGCAATTTTTGATAATTAATTGATCATTTTTGGTAACTCGGTTCGCTGTGTTGGAGTGTAATAGTCCACACAGGACGGACACAGTTTCCAATCATTCTTTACCTCAGTGAGCACAAAAACAAAACACATGAGAGGTGTTCCAAAACCTGAAGAGTCACCTTTTTGTTTCACACAACACTTTGTAGAGCTCTTTAATCTCTTTGCAATTTGGTGACATTCTTGGTGAAATTACTGTACCAGTTGCATCCCTTGTGACATAACAGTATTTTGTAAATAACTAATAGCTACAAAAGCAACCAACTTAAGATAATCAGTCAAGCTCGTAACGTGGCTCATTTATGCTTGCTGGAAGCAAAATACATTCATACGCAGGAACCCATTCTCTGCAAACAAAAGGAATATGTTCAAGCCTTGTGTCTTTCTTAAATTATCTGGAAGCTTGGGGAGCCTATAGTTCCCCATGGCTTTCTCCATGGTAGCGACTTAGCCAATCAGAGTTGATTTGCCAATCAATCAGCATCCTTTTTTCTGCTGTAGTATAAATTGTGGTGATCATTTGAAATTTTGCATTCTTGTGTTTGTCCTGATGAGTTCAAGATGCAAAGCTATGTCTCCATTTTCAGCAATACTTTGAAAACTATAATTTCTCTTTTTTTTCTCTCTTTGTCAAAGAAATATCTTGCGGAGCACCAGTTCAGGTGAAAAATGCATTTGTCCGAGGAGCGTTTTATCATGTGGGAGACATAGCAATGTACTCCTGTTACAGCGGATACATGCTGGAAGGGTCAAGGGCAAGTAGCTGCCTGGAGAATGGAACTTGGAGCATACCTCCCATTTGCAGAGGTACTGAAAGATCACAAATTTGACCCAACTGCAGTTAGTTGGCATTAATCATTGCACAGTTGTACTCATTTTTTTCTCTCGCTCTCTCTCACTTTTTTACCCCTACTCCCCTAAAGGCACTGCCTCATCTGGAATAACACTTCCATGAATGCCGCAGTCACCCACCGGTACTAGCGGCCTTGCTGGATGATTTGATTTCCAGTGTCTGCAGGCTCTTCCATCACAGGAGACTTCACAACTGATCCAATCGTGCCAGTCACTCATCTTTATTCATGTTTAAAATACCGTAAGTCACGGCATATAAGTCAACCCAGCGTAAAAGACGACCCCATTTTTCCAGCCCCAAAAGTCATGGTATCGCATAAGATCAATGTGCAAGGTGACATCCCACCGCCCCCCGTCCCCCGCAACCCCCGTCTCTAAAGCCATAACATGCTATACTGACATTGGTAGTCAGCCTCCGTTTTTACCTCACAAATGCATGTTTTACTACTCAGCACCTCATAACTAGGTGCAAATGAATCAAGCAGGTGGTATGGGTTGTGTCGTGAAAATGCACAGGTGTTTAAGACATGCCCAATCTTTTTGTCGGATGCTGATGACATTTGAAAATGGCGACCTCCCACACCCCTCTCTGGCGGTTCATCACACTTTTGGAGGAATTTTTCAAGGCTAATGTTGACTTTTATGTGCCAACATCTATCATAAATCAATAAATATTTTATCGTTGCGAAACAGGCCAGCTCATACTCTTGGCGAGTACACAGCCTGGTCTATGTGTTCAAGTCTCCACTTTTAAAGCACTCCTTAAATGTTATTTCTGTGACCAAGCCTTTGGTTACCTGTCCTAATATCTCCTTACATGACTTGGTGACAAATTTTGCTTGATATTCACTCTTGTGAAGCACCTTCTTGTGTTGTTTTACCACACTAAAAGGTGCTATATAAATGCAAAGGTATTGTTGCTCTGGAAGTTTTGTTGCTTAGGTACTGCAATGGAAATTTAAACTGAGATTACAAAAGACTGGTAAGTGAGGGGAAAATACAAAACAACTGGCACATTGCTACTTACCATTGTTTTAGTTTATAGGCAGTGGAAGTTAAAAATTAAAAAAAACCTGAGTTCTAACAAGTAAGTTGCTTCAGTTTTATTTTACCTCAGAAACAGTGGAAGCATGTTCACCCAACACCATGACGGAATCAAGAGTTTCCTGTCTCTCTCACCCTGCTGAGAATGGAAGCAGAGGAATCTTTGTTAAAAACAAAAACAGAATTACCTGGAAAAACTCAGCAGGTCTGGCAGCATCGGCGGAGAAGAAAAGAGTTGATGTTTCGAGTCCTCATGACCCTTCGACAGAACTGGGAACTTGAATCTTTGAACTGGAATCTTTGTTAAGCCTGAATCCTTTATTCCTCAACCAAAGTCAGATGGAATGACCAGTGAATCTGACTTTGCAATGTTGATTGAGGGGTAGATATTGCTCCAGGCATGGCCATGGGATCTTTTACACCTACCTGAGAGGACAGATAAGACCTTGGTTTAACAATTCACGTGACAGAGGCAGCACCTCCAACAGAGCAGTACTCCCACCATACAGGCACGAGGAACATTAGGCTGGATCATAAGCACAACTGTCTGGAATGGGGCTTGCACCCAGGGCCTTTCAACACAGAGACAAGAGCACTACCCACTTAGGCACAGCTAATATCAATTCAAACAGTGCCTGTCCTGGTAGGAAGGCAGACAGCATCTCCTGAAACATCTTATGTATTACTGAAGAAACGAGACATTTGTTGTCAAAGCTTTTCATCTTGCACTCATCGGGAACAACTCGCAAGGATACGAAATAATTGTTCCCTTTACATTTGGTATTCTTGCAAATTGTCCTGATAAGTGCAAGATGAAAAGCTTTGACAACAAGTCTCTTGTCTCCGCAATACTCAAGTTCTGTATACCAAACGACTATTAACATTTTATCTGAAAGATGGATTGTTTAACATCATTAGAGTCACATTCTTAACTATTGAACCATAATCCCCTGAATCTGGTGCCATATAGACACTACATAGAAACATTGATTGATTTATGGCACAGAATGAGGCCGCTCAGCCTGTTGTGTCTGTGCCTGCCAATTAAAGAGTAATTCCATCTTCCAGCTCTTGGTCTTTAGCTTTGCAGGCTATGGCACTTCAAGTGCATATCCAAGTATTTCTTTTAAATGTTATGAGGTTTTTTTTGCCTCTCTCACCCTTTCAGACAATGAGTTCCAGACCCTCACCACTTTGAGTAAAAAAATTACTCGTCAACTCCCCTCTAATCCTTTCACCAATTATTTTAAATCTATGGCCCCTGGTTATTGACCTCTCTGCTAATAGGATTAAGTCCTTCCTATCCACTCTATCTAGCCCCCTCATAATTTTAAATCTCCCTTCAATCAATTTGAAAGAAAACAACCCCAGTCTATTCAATCTTTCTTCATAGGAAAACATTTCCATTCTTCATAAATCTCCTCTGTGCCCTCTCTAATACAATCACATCCTTCCTGAAGTGTGGTAACCGGAACTGTGGGCATCACTCGAGCTATACAATTCAAGCAGAACCATGCTCTTATATTCTGTACCTTAGCTAATAAAGGAAAATATCCATGTGCATTCTTAACCACCTTGTCAACCACCTTGTCTACCTATCCTGTTACCTTCAGGGATCTATGGACATGCACTTCAAGGTCCCTCTGTTCCTCTATACTTCTCACAATTATACCATTTATTGTATACTTCCTTGTCTTGTTTCTCCTCCCCAGTGCATTACCTCACACTCCTCCAGATTGAATTCCATTTGCTACTTTGCCGCCCACCTGACCAATCCATTGATATCATCCTGCAGTCTACAACTTTCTTCCTCTCTTTCAACCACATAGCCAATTTTTATATTGTCTGCAAACTTCTTAATCATGGCCCCTAAAATTAATTTTAAATCATTGATATATACATGTAAAGTAAGGGCCCTAGTATTGAGGCCTGCAGAACCACACTGGAAACAGCCTTTCAATCACAAAAATGCCCATCAATCATTAACCCGTTGCTTCCTGTCACCAATTTTGGATCCAACTTGCCACTTGCCATTGGATTCTGTTGGCTCTGACTTTTCTCACCAGTCTGTCATGTGGACCTTGTCAAAAGCCTTATCTATGTAGGGAGAGACGGTGGTATATTTATAACATCACTAGGCTCCCAGGCTAATGCTCTGGGGATACGGATTCAAATCACACTGGAATTGAAAGCCACTCTCATTAATGGTGACCAGGAAATTATTGTCACAAAAATCCATCTGGTTCACTAATGCCCTTTAGGGAGGGAAATATGCCAACTTTATCTGGTCTGGCCAACATGTGACTCCAGACACACACCCAAATGGCTGGCTCTTAACCGCCCTCTGAAATAGTGTGGCAAGCCACTCCATTCAAGGGCAATTAGGGATGGGCAAAAAATGCAGGCCTTGCCAGCAGTGCTATATTCCATGAAAGAATAAAAAAAAAGTACATCAAATGCATTCCCCTCATCGACCTTCCCATTACAACTTTGAACAGCTCAATCAAGTTACCACCTTCCCTTAATACATCCATGTTGATTGTCCTTGGTGCCTTTTTAAATGACAGTTTATGCTTTTTTTTATTATTCATTCATCGGGATGTGGGCTTTGCTGGCTAGACCAGCATTTATTGCCCATCCCTAATTGCCCTTGAGGAAGTGCTGGTGAGCTGCCTTCTTGAACCACTGCAGTCCATGTGGTGTAGGTACACCCACAGTGCTGTTAGGGAGGGAGTTCCAGGATTTTGACCCCATGACAGTGAAAGAACGGCGACATATTTCCAAGTCAGGATAGTGAGTGACTTGAAGAGGAACTTCCAGGTGGTAGTATTCCCATCTATCTGCTGCCCTTATCCTTCTAGGTGGTAGTGGTCATGGGTTTTGAAAGTGCTGTCTAAGGAGCCTTGGTGAGTTCCTGCAGTGTAATCTTGTAGATGGTACACACTGTTGCTACTGTGCATCAGTGGTGGAGGGAGTGGATGTTTGTGGATGGGATGCCAATCAAGAAGGCTGCTGTGTCCTGGATGGTGTCAAGCTTCTTCAGCGTTGTTGGAGCTGCACTTAACCAGGCAAGTGGAGAGTATTCCATCACACTCCTGACTTGTGTCTTGTAGATGCTGCACAAGCTTTGGGGAGTCAGGAGGTGAGTTACTCCCTGCAGGATTCCTATCCTCTGACCTGCTCTTGTAGCCACAGTATTTATATGGCTAGTCCAGTTCAGTTTCGGGTCAATAGTGTTGATAGTGGCGGATTCAGTGATGGTAATGCCATTGAATGTCAAGGGGCGATGGCTAGATTCTCTTTTGTTGGAGATGATCATTGCCTGACATTTCTGTGGTGTGACCATTACTTGCCACTTGTCAGCCCAAGCCTGGATATTGTCCAGGTCTTGCTGCATTTGGACAATGGACAACTTCAGTATCTGAGGAGTCGCGAATGGTGCTGAACATTGTGCAATCATCAGCGAACATCCCCAATCTGACCTTATGATGGAAGGAAAGTAATTGATGAAGCAGCTGAAGGTGATTCGACTGGGGAACTCCTGCAGTGATGCCCTGGAGCTGAGATGACTGATTTCCAACAACCACAAACATCTTTCTTTGTGCTAGGTATGAATCCAACCAGTGGGGAGTTTTTCTCCTGATTCCCATTGACTCCAGTTTTGCTAGGGCTCCTTGATGCCAGACTCGATCAAATGCTGCCTTGATGTCAAGCGCAGTCATTCTCAGCTCACCTCAGGAATTCAGCTCTTTTGTCCATGTTTGAACCAAAGCTATAATGAGGTCAGGAGCTGAGTGGCTCTGGTGGAACCCAAACTGGGCATCAGCGAGCAGGTTATTGCTAAACAAGTGCCGCTTGATAGCACTGTTGACGACTCCTTCCATTACTTTACTGATGATGGAGAGTAGACTGATGGGGTGGTAATTGGCCAGGTTGGATTTGTCCTGCTTTTTGTGTACAGGACATACCTGGGCAATTTTCCATGTGGCCAGATAGATGCTAGTGTAATAGCTGTACTGGAACAGCTTGGCTAGGGGCGCAAAAGTTCTGGAGCACAAGTCTTCAGTACTATTGCCAGAATATTGTCAGGGCCCATAGCCTTTAAGTATCCAATACCTTCAACTGTTGCTTGATATCACAGGGAGTGAATCGAATTGGCTGAAGACTGGCATTTTTTATGCTTGGGACCTCTGGAGGAGGCTGAGATGAATCACCTGGCACTTCTGGCTGAAGATTGTAGCAAATCCTTCAGCCTTAGCTTTTTCACTGATGTGCCAGGCTGCCCCATCGTTGAGTATGGGGATATGTGGAGCCTCCTCCTCCAGTGAGTTGTTTAATTGTCCAACACAATTCACAACTGGATATGGCAGGACTGCAGAGCTTAGATCTGATCTGTTGGTTGTGGGATCACTTAGCCCTTTCTATCACTTGTTGCTTATGCTGTTTGGCACGCAAGTAGTCCTGTGTTATAGCTTCACCAGGTTGACACCTCATTTTTAGGTATGCCTGGTGCTGCTCTTAGCATGCCTTCCTGCGCCCTTTATTGAATCAGTGTTGATCCCCTGGCTTGATGGTAATGGTAGAGTGGAGGATATGCCGGGCCATGAGGTTACAGATTGTGTTTGATTCCAATCCTGCTGCTGCTGATGACCCACAGCGCCACATGGATGCCCAGTCTTGAGTTGCTAGATCTGTTCAAAATCTATCCCATTTAGCATGGTGGTAGTCCCACACAACATGATGGAAGGTATCTTCAATGTGAAGGCAGGACTTCATCTCCACAACGACTGTGTGGTGGTCACTCCTACCGATACTGTCATGGACAGATGCATCTGCAGCAGGCAAGTAGGTGAGGATGAGGTCCAGTATGTTTTTCCCTCTTGTTGGTTCCCTCACTACCTGCTGCAAACCTAGTCTAGCTGCTATCTCATTTAGCGCTTGGCCAGCTCAGTCAGCCGTAGTGTTACCAAGCCACAATTGGTGATGGACATTGAAGTCCCCCAGCCAGAGTACATTCTGCGCCCTTGCCACCCTCAGTGCTTCCTCCATGTGATGTTCAACATGGAGGAGCACTGATTCATCACTGATGGAGGCCGTTAGGAGGGTTCCTTGCCCATGTTTGACCTGATGCCATGAGGCTTCATGGGATCCAGATTCGATGTTGAGGATTCCCAGAGCAACTCCCTCCTGACTGTATACCAGTTTGCTGCCTCCTCTGCTGGATCTGTCCTGCCGGTGGGACAGGACATACCCATGGATGGTGATGGTGGTGTCTGAGACATTATCTGTAAGGTATGATTCCGTGAGGATGACTAGGTCAGGCTGTTCCTTGACTAGTCTGTGAGACAACTCTCCCAATTTTGGCATTAGACCCCAGATGTTAGTAAGGAAGACTTTGCAGGGTCAACAGGGCTGCGATTGCCGTTGTCATTTCCGGTGCCTAGGTTGATGCCGGATGGTCCGTCTGGATTCATTCCTTTTTTTGTGACTTTGTATCGGTTTGATGTAACTGAGTGGCTTGCTCGGCCATTTCAGAGGGCATGTAAGAGTCAATAACATTGCGGTGGGTCTGGAGTCACATGTAGGCCAGACCAGGTAAGGATGGCAGATTTCCTTCCCTAAAAGATATTAGTGAACCACATGGGTTCTTACAACAATCATGGTGATTATTTGACTTTTAATTCCAGATTTTTATTGAATTCAAATTCCATCATCTGCCGTGGTGGGATTCGAACCCCGGTTCCCAGAGCATTACCCTGGGCTTCTGGATTACTAGTCCAGCGACAATACCACTACCATTCAGAATATTTTTCCAATAATTTGCCCACCACTGTGATTAGGCAGACTGGCCTATAATAATGCAGCATATCCCTTTTTAAACAATAGTATAACAATAGTAGTCCTCCAGCGCCAGACTTGTAGCCAGACAGGATTGCAAAATGATGAATGGTCGGAGCCTCTGTTATATCCTCCCTTGCTTCTTATAGCAACTTGGGATACATTTCATCTCGTCCTGGCGGCTTACCCACTTTCAAAAGTGATAAACCTCTCAGTATTTCCTCACCCATTATTTTTATTCCGTCTACTCAATTCCTATTGTGCCAACATTTTCAGCATGGTACAGAATAGTAGAACAGAATTTATCTGGAGTCAGTCCTACATTTCATTTTATAAAACGCTTCACACTAACCGTTTACTGCTTGTTTCCACTCCACTAGCTGTCTGTCGGTTTCCTTGTCAAAATGGTGGCACCTGTGAAAGACCCGACACGTGCACTTGTCCTGAAGGATGGATGGGGCGTCTCTGTGAAACACGTGAGTATTACAGGATTGAGTCACCCTGCCAGCTGCAGCGATACCACTCCACCTGGTACAGAGTCAATCACTTCAGCTAATATCCTTCTGGATGGTAGAGGTCGTGGGTTTGGAAGGTGCTGTCAGGGGAGACTTGGTGGGTTGCTACAGTGCATCTTGTAGATGGTACACACTGTTGCCACTGTGGGTCGGTGGTGGAGGGAGTGAATGTTTGTGGATGGGGTGCTAATCAAGTGGGCTGCTTTGTCCTGGGTGGTGTCGAGCTTCCTAAGTGCTGTTGGAGCTGCACACATCCAGGCAAGTGGGGAGTATTCCATCACACTGCTGACCTGTGCCTTGTAGATGGTGAACAGGCTTTGGGGAGTCAGGAGGTGAGTTACTTGTTGCATGATTCCTAGCCTCTGACCTGCTCTTGCAGCCACAGTGTTTATATGGCTAGTCCAGTTCAGTTTCTGGTCAATGGTAATGCCCAGGATGTTGATAGTGGGGGATTCAGTGATGGGTAATGCCATTGAACATCAAGGGGCAATGATTTGATTTTCTCTTGTTGATGATGGTCATTGCCTGACACTTGTGTGGTGCAAATGTTACTTGCCACTTGCCACTCCAAGCCTGGATATTGTCCAGGTCATGCTGCATTTGGACATGGACTGTTTCAGTAGCAGAGGAGTCACGAATGGTGCTGAACATTGTGCAATCATCAACGAACATCCCCACTCTGACTTGCGTTGGGAGGCAACTGAAGATGGTCAGGCATAGGACTCTACACTGAAGAAATCCTGCAGTAATGTCCTGGAGCTGAGGTCACTGACCTCCAACAACCATACCATCTTCCTTTGCGCTAGGTATGACTAAAACCAGTGATCCCCCTGATTCCCATTGACTCCAGCTTTGCTAGGGCTCCTTGATGCCACACTCAGTCAAATACAGCCTTGATATCAAGGACAGTCACTCTCACCTCACCTTGGGAGTTCAGCCCTTTTGTCCAATTTGCTAATTACAAATTGATCCCAGCAGTTAAGCAGTTAATTCTCAATTGAGGAAGCTGCAGAGCTGTGAGGCCACAGTTATCTTGGAAATATTAATAGTCACATGAGGAAAGAGTCGTCAATTCATTGGCAGTTTATATTTTCTGGAACACTGTAAGCTGCTGCACAGCACTAAAGCTAACAACCAGCTTTAGAAACAGACTGGGTTATGTTGCTATCCTTCAGTTTTGTCCTGGGATTCTTCGGGACTTGTGGATTTAGTTCCTGGACACTTGTGAGCAAAACACCCAGGATAAAAACGTTAGAGGACATTCAAAAATATTTTCCAATTTCTTTCATAGCTTTTGTCTATTCGTTATAAAACCATTGGAGAAGGGGAAGAAAAGACGGCTTAGACTGAGCAAGGCAGTTAGAGGCGTGAGGTGATAAGATTTCCAGGAATATGTCCAACCAGAGTTGGAAACCAGCCTCTGGATCTGTACAACACTTCCCAGATGCAACATAAGGCGAATACATGAAGGCAAGCTGACACACACACAGTTTACGTATTTCCCATCCTTTTTGTATGTTAGAACCCCATCCTTTCAAGTCTGGGCACAGGATTAGCAACCAGGTTGCCAACTCTAACAGGATGCATTCCACATGACCTCTCGGCTGCATCTGCCCCACCCCTACAATCTTGCCATTGGTCCATCCTCTAGGTGTCACGCCTTGCCACAGCCAATTGGAAAACGAGCAGGCTTTCTATTACCCAATTGGACAATTAAATGTTAGCTGTCGGTCAAACAACCATCCCACATCAAATAAATTTTCCTCACTAATAAATGGAAGCATTCAAAAAGGATGAAATAAAAGTACAATTTTATTGAAGACACCAGTAATGTATCTCCTGGGTGTCTCTCGCAGCTGGATTTGAACCTTCAAGTCCTGGAGACTCCAATGCAAACATGGAGGGTTAGCTTGATCATTTGAACAGCCCTTCTCCCCGAGGATTTTTCTTTCATGGGATGTGGGCGTCGCTGGCAAGGCCAGCAATTATTGTCCACCTCTAATTGCCCTTGAACTGAATGGCTTGCTCAGCCATTTCAGAGAATATTTAAGAATCAAGGGTCTGGAGTCACATGTAGGCCAGACCGGGTAACGATGACAGATCTCCTTCCCTAAAGCAGATTAGTGAACCAGATGGGTGTTTTACAGCAATAATGATAATTGGCATGGTCACCATGATTGTAACTATTATTAATTGAATTTAAATTCCACCAGCTGCCTTAGTGGGATTTGAACGCATGTCTCCAGAACATTAGCCTAGGCCCCTGGATTACTAGCTGAATGGTATTACCACTATGCCAGCATCAGGATGTGGCACCCATTCAAAACAAGTTTAGGTATCAGCTATTGAACACTTAACCTTCAGCCTCAGCCTTTCCTGAGGCCCAACCCGTTGCTCACTGGAATGGACCAACAACCACCAATAACCATATCACCTTTCTTGATGGGTCAAGTGGTTAATTCACTGTCCAGGGATCAGCAAGACATTGGTATATGTGATTACAGGTGCTATATTGGAGATGGGTAGTCACATGAGGAATGAGTCAGCAGCTGAACAAGCCAATGAAGTAAAATGCAGAATGTACACCAGAGTTGCCTTCAGTATCTGTAAACTGGAAAGACAGGTTAATATTCTGAGTAGAGGTTACACATCATTTGCCTGAAACAACAATTAGTCTCCTTTACTCTTTGCACTGTGTACTTCCAGCACTTTCTGTTTTCCAGTACTTGCAGTTGATTTGTTAGTTTGTATTTCCCAGTTAGATCAACTGAGAGCTTGGGACTATACATTGGGGCATGTAGTGTATCTCCTGGTACTGCCATCAGAAATCTATCTGAGAGTGATCTCATTTGGGAAGAGGAAGCCCATGGGTGCAATATCATCCTCTTCACAACATTCAAAAAAAAAGGATTTGCATTTATATAGTGCCTGTTCCTGAACTGCAGCGTTCTACAGCCAATGAAGCTCTCTTTAATGTGTGGTTATTGCTGTAATGTGGGAAACAAGGCAACCAGTGTGCATACAGCAAGATCCCACAAACCACACTATGATAATCCTTTTGCAACTGTTGATTCAGGGATAAGTGTTGGACCAGGACACCAGGGAGAACTCTCCTTTTCTTCAGAATAGAGTTTGTGGATTCTTTTTACACCCTCCGTGAGATGGTAGTCAAAGCTTCAGTTTAGCATCTAAAATGAGGGAAGGCACCTCCAACACGTTATTTTCCTATGGTTCTAATATTCACTACTATGCTGGGAGTATCACCCAAGCTGTGTGCTCAAGTCTCTGGAGTGGGACTTGAAACCGCAACTTTCTGACTTTATCCAAGAAGTAGGGCACTGGTGGGAGGGTGTAGGGCATCTCCTGGATAGCCTGACCTGTTGGGTATCTCTCAGCAGCTTCTCCTCTTCCTCCCTCTATGTCAGTAGGATACTACTGAGCAATTAGAGGATATCAGTAAAGGGAGGAACATGCAAATAAAGGATGAGTACTGGCACATAGGCTGGAGAAAACCAGGGGATAGAAGCACTGGAGAAGGTGCAAAATACATTTACAAACATGAGAGGTTATAACCATCAGGAAAGACTGAACAGGCTGGGGTTCTTTTCTCTAGAAAACAGAAGGCTAAGAGATGACCCGATGGAGGTCTTCAATATAATGAAAGAATTTGAAAGGAGGAACATAGAGATGTTTCCACTTGTGGGAGTTGTCCAGAACTAAAGGCTACTAATACAAGATAGTCAGCAAGAAATCAAACAGGGAATTCAGGAGAAACTTCTTTACCCAGAGAGTTGTGAGAATGCAGAGCTTGCTACCACAGGGAATGGTTGGGGTGAATAGTATAAATGCATTTAAGGGATTGGGGGGTAACTGATGCAAAGTTAGCCAGAGGTTGGATCACTGTTTTCAGACATAGGTCCTTTATCGAGAACAAGAGGGCACAGAATTTAAGGTAATTGGCAAAAGAAGCAATGGAGACATGAGGAGAAACTTTTTCACACAGCGAGTGGTTAGGATCTGGAATGCATTGAGAGTGTGGTGAAGGCAGATTCAATCGAGGCATTCAAGAGGGAATTGGATTATTATCCAAAAAAGAAGAATGTGCAGAGTTATGGGAAGAAGGCGGGAGAATGACGCATTGCTCTTCAGAGAGCTGGTGCAGACATAATGGGCCAAATGGCCTCCTTCTGTGCTGCAACCATTCTGTGACCAGAAGGATATGCTGATAGGATTAGATATTTCCAAAGAGCGCTCTGCTCCCTGAGGCAGAGTACTGTCTCAGGGAGTTTACTGACAGGTAAGAAAAGTCAAAAAATAGAGGAATATTAAAATTATTAACATGTCCCCCTCATGTGACAATGTCACACAAGATGGGACATGTTAATAAGAAGCACATAAAGTTTATTGATTTTTTAAAAAACAGACATGAAACTTCATCCCGCCAGTGGATGAAGTTTCATGAATAATCTGGAGCCCGCTGGGGCTCCTGGCCTGCCCACCAGCCTTAAGGTTGGACGGGCAGGTCTTTAATTATCTTAATTAGCCTGTCAATGGCCTCAATTGGCCATTGTCAGGTTGGTGAGTGAACAGCTGATTTCGCTGTCCGCCCGCCTTCCTAAAAATTTAAAGGGACCGGGATGACATTGGGGGTTCCTCCCAACATCATCCTGCATCATTTTCCCCTCAATGAGCGGGAACCGCCCCCAAATCGCCGAGGGGAAAATCCTGGCCACTGTCTTCCCCGGCAAGATGGCCATACAAGATGTCCGCCCGCACCCCTCTGCGCATGCACGGACACCAATGATGTCATCTTTAGGAGACACAGTACCAGCAAAGACCTGACTGTTAGGGGCAGAATAACCTATATGATTGCAAATTAGCCGTGGTGCTCATTGTCCCCTATAACGATGGCAGCCATGCATGTGTCCTGCTGCACATTGTCTCCTATACAGATGGTGGCCACTAAACTGGGGTTCCCATAAGCTTACAATTGTCCATGCATTCCATTGGCATCAAACACAGCCTTATTTAAATCAAAATAAATGAGCAAAATCTGCTGGGAACACTCAGCAGATCTGGCAGCATCTGTGGAGAGAGAAATAGAGTTAACGTTTTGCGTTGATGTGACTCTTCTTCAGAGCTCTCGAAACGTTAACTGTTTCTCTCTCCACAGATGCTGCCAGACATGCTGAGTTTTTCCATTTTTATTTAGGAAAATCTGTTTAATGTGCACATGGCTTAGTTTTCTGCATCATTTGTCATTACATAGATTAAAGTTCTTGAGCTTGTTTGGTCACTTTCCACTTTCCCTTTCGAAAATCTGGAATGTGCAATTGATTTGTCACATAGCAAAATTCCTGATTCAACAATCAGCTTTGAAGGAAAGGGAAAGAGCTTGGATTTATGTAGCACCTTTCTCACAGCCACAGGATGTCCCAAAGCACTTCACAATCACTTTTGAAGTGTAAACAGGTAGGAAATATGGCAGCCAATTTGCAAATAGCAAAGCCCCTCAAACTGCAATGCGATAATGACCAGATAATTTGTTTTCATTAAGGGACAAAGATTGGCCAGGATCTCAGGGAGAGCTCCCCTGCTCACCTTCAAGATAGTGTCATGGGATCGTTATATCCACCTGAGGGCCTCAATTTAACACCACATTTCAGCAACTGTATCTTCCTCAGCAGTGGCACTGGAAGAACCAGCCTGGAGCAGGGCTTCCAAAGCTGTGGTCACAACCATAACTGGGATTGTGAGTCAAAATTTTGGGGTTGCAAGTGCCGAGGCAGCAAAGTCTGCCAACGAGCCCCAGCCGAGTGTTAACAGCTGCAAGGCACTTATAAATCCTTGCATTTTTTTAATGGTGGCCATCTCACTGACCGATCTTTAATCCTGTTCCAAAAAAACCAGTGAAAAGGTGGGAAAGAGCTAAGGAAGCACTTTTCGACTTGAACTCACAACCTCCTGATACAGAGGCAAGAGTGCAATCCACTGGGCCATCTACACGTAGTTATCTGTTCTTTAGTAATTTCTCATACTGTGTTTTGCTGGAAAAAGAGACATGTCAACGATTTTCATCTTGCAGTCATCAGGGGACTTTGCAAGAATACCAAACAAAGGGAAAACAACAATTTATACTGTATGTGAAGAGAGTGTTGATTGGTTGGTAAGTGGACTCTAATTGGTAGAGGCATCACCATGGAGAATGCGCCAATGATGGTGACTGACAGTCCACTTGCCAACCAATCAGCACTCTCTTCACATACAGTATAAATTGTTGATTTCCCCCTTATATTGATACTCTTGGGAAGCGTCCTGATGAGTGCAAGACGAAAAGCTTTGGCATGTCTCTTTTTTCAGCAATACTCAACCAGAAGATTCCCAAATAATAGGATACAGTTTAGAATTTGGATTGCAAAGATACTTTACTCATATTGAAACTGACTTGTGAAATGTGAGAATGGAGCTATCCATTGTTTTGTTGCTGTAATTAGCCTCCAGAGATCTGTGTGTAAAACTGAAACTCCCAAAGTGATTGTTTGTACCTGCTACATTGATTTGAAAGGGACAGTGCAGCAACATCAGAATATGTTACAGTGTAACATATTTCACAGTCCCAAAGAGTTACACTGTATTCTTTGTTGCATTTTACATATTACAAATCTTATACTGTAGCAAATGGAAACATAGGTCAAATTATACATTTGTGTGGCTGACATTGTGTCACGGCGGTGGCCGAGAGGGAGGTGGAAATTTATGGAAACAGAGAAGATGAGGCGAGTGAGTGAGGTGTGTGGCTAGAAAATAACTGAAAAAGGAACAAGGAAGTAAGAAAGAAGTGAGAAATGGGAAATGAAAGAGGGAGCAAAGAAAATAAGATAAAGAAAGGAAATAAAAATTAAAAAGGCTAAACAAGAAATGCATTTTAGACATTATAATATAGAGAACTTCCAGTCAGTGTTAGAGAGGGAGCATCCGACACTGACTGCAATTTAACCTGCCCACTTACCATTTTATACTGGAGCTTTTGCATCTTCCACTGCCAGTTCAGGCAGGGATGCAGAGACAAAAAAAATCAGGCAGCCAAGTAGTGAGTAAATTCCAGTGCATCCATGCCCCCTTTTTTCATAATGAACTGAAGACATCCCCCGAAGATATGCCTTCAGTTCATTGACTTATACTGGTTTAAGTGCATTTATTACCCCTGACACTGCACAGCGTCACCCCACTGACTGCTAACACCCTTCACCCCATGACAATGCTCAAACCTCTCCCTCAACCCCCAACAGTGTTCACCCCCTCCCTCACACACGAAAAAGTTCAACACACCACCACGCCCTCAACAATGAAACCAGCAATCAAAAGTTTAATCTTTCCACATAAGTGCACATGCAGGGATTTGACACACATCACTGATGTAAGTTGAGTCATATGCCTCTCCCCATAATCAGAGGATTTGTATCTATTCCATGCACGTTCTGCCCAAAGGCAAGTCCTTAGCTCATTGTCCACTGATGCTTTACCCTGAGCTGGTTTTGTCAGTGGTGCTTTGCCATTGCCTTCCACTCAGGGACAGGACGAGGAGGCAGGTCCTTAAGTCTACCTCAGCTTGAATGGAATCAGACCTGCACTATTGCTGTTATTCTGAAGCACACACTAGCCATTTAGTCAACTGAACTAACAATCCCCATGTAATAAAGATGTATATGCATTAAATAATTGAAATTCATTGTTTCATCCAGTGGCTCTGAAACACTTATATTTGAAAGACCTCTTCTCAAATAGATTAGTAATTGGAAAACCCTCTAAAGTTATATAATTCTCAACATAAAAGTATTGTGTGTAAGGAGTGTTTTAGTTTTCTTTTGAGAAGACAGGTATTTACTTATAGATGCCAGTGAGATGGATATGCCTGTTTATCGCTAGGGAGTCTATCTCTCCCTGGACTGATGTTTATCAATGACACTCATTCTAACATTTCATGTTTATAATGGAATTGAAAAGATGGAATTGCAGAATATGGTTCTCCAGAATGTCTACGAAAATAGGAGTAGAATTTGATTTACGCAGCCTATAAAGCAGTAATCCAGCAGAGCATTGAAAAACCAGTTGTAGCACAGGCTAGGACTTGTCTTTCACAGTTTTATGCATCTCCTTGAGCCCCAGCATAAAAGGCTAGAGGCTCCATTAACGCTTGTATCGCTTCACACACAGCTTTAGCCAAAATGATGAGATCCAAGTGTCCTAGGCTGCTGCAGGCCCTGCTCAATCAGAATACTCACATTATTTTGCAGAACACCACCTCCCACCACCACTGCTGATTGGTTGGCAAGTGGACTCTGATTGGTAGAGGTGTTGCATGGTCACTGACTGGTGATGGTGACTGACTGAATGCACCTGTGATGGTGCCAACCAATCAGCACTCTCTTCTCATACAGTATAAATTGCTGTTTTCCCTTTATATTGGTATTCTTGTGAAGTGTCCTGATGAGTGCAAGACAAAAAGCTTCGACATGTCTCTTTTTTCAGCAATACTGAAACAATATTGTCAGTTTTACACAACCACACAAAGTCAAAAAAATACTTGCATTTATATAATGTCTTTCATAACGTCAGGATGTCCCAAAGCACTTTAAAGCCACTTACCTTTGAAGTGTAGTCACTGTTGTAATATAGGAAATGCAGCAGCCAATTTTTGCACAGCAAACTCCCACAAACAGCAAATGTGAACATGACCAGGTAACCTATTTTTAAGTGATGTTGGTTGAGGGATATATATCGCCCAGGACACCAGGGAACCTTCCTGCCTTTCTCTGAAATAATGCCAGGGGATCTTTTACATCCACCTGAGAAAGCACATTGGGCCTCAGTTTAACTTGGCCTCAGTTTAACTTGGCCTCAGTTTAACTTGGCCTCATCTTAATTCGGCCTCATCTTAACTCGGCCTCATCTTAACTCAGCCTCAGCTTTACTCAGCTAAAAGACAGCATGACCAACAGTGCAGCACTCACTCAGTACTGCACTGGGATGTCAGCGAGATTATTTTCCTAAGTCTCTCGACTTGAACCCACAACCATCTGAATCAGAGGTCAGAGTTCTAACTGAATCACAGGTGACAGGAAACCGGCCAAGAAGCTAGTAAGAGAGACCCCTGTGTAACCTTTAAAAAACAACTTTGAGATAAACTCCAATGCAGACCTCAATATGAATGATATAAGTCGTTTTGTCTGAATGTCACTGTTGGTGCCCAATACAGTTTCTGATAAAAAATAAAAATGTTTAAATTAATGTTCTCCAAGCCCCTATATTACTGACTACACTTGGGTCTGCCTGGAACTCTATTATATATTCATTCATCACCCAGTGGGAAAAGGATAGGGTACCATGTACAACAGCAATATGCATTTATATAGCGCCTTTACTGTGTAAAACGCCCCAAGGTGCCCAACAAGTTTACTGTCAGATGAAAAGGGATATTAGGGCAGGTGCCCTTGGTCAATGAGACAGCTTTAAGGAGCATCTTAAAGGAGGGGAGGGAGAGAGAGAGGTGGCAAGGTTTAGGGAGTGAATTTCAGAGCACAGGGCCCAGGCAGTTATGGTTGCCAATAGTAGAATGGTGAAAATAGGGGAAGCTCAGGAGTCCAGAACTGTGGAAACAACAAAATCCTGAAAGATTATAGATCTGAAGATGGTTGCAGCAACAGGGAGGGGCAAGGCCATGTAGGGATTTGGATAGAAGAATTGTAAACTCAAGGTAAAAGCAAAAAACTGCGGATGCTGGAAATCCAAAACAAAAACAAAAATACCTGGAAAAACTCAGCAGGTCTGACAGCATCTGCGGAGAGGAACACAGTTAACGTTTCGAGTCTGTATGACTCTTCAACAGAACAGAAGGCTCTGTTGAAAAGTCATACGGACTCGAAACGTTAACTGTGTTCCTCTCCGCAGATGCTGTCAGACCTGCTGAGTTTTTCCAGCTATTTTTGTTTTTGTTTTGTTAAATCAAGACCTTGTCTATCCCCTCAGCTGGACACAAAGCATCATGCAGCCGTTAAATGAGGAAGAGCAGGGGAGCTCTCCCCAGTCTCCTGGGGGCCAATATTTATCCCGCAGCCAACAATGCTACAAAGTTGATTATTTAGTCACCATCACATTGCTGTTAGTAGGAGCTTGCGTAGCGCAAGTTGGCTGCCGTTTTTTCCACATTACAATATTGACTGAACTTGCAGTAGGATGGATGAATAGGACTGGCTGGATTGTTCTACAGAGAGAGCACTGACATGGACTTGATGGGCCGAATGGACTCCTCCTGTGCCGTAATGGTTCCATGACTCTATGGCTGGGATCTACCAGCCCCGGCAGCAGTGGGCATCATTGCGGGTGGGACAAGAAAATCTGGAGAGCCGTTAAAAGTTAATGCTTTCCAAATTTTCCCAGTCCATCCATGACCATGCCTGCCAGTGTCCTGGCTGGAAAATGCTGCCCTGTGACTCAACAAAGTACTTCATTTGCTGTCCTGAGGTTGTGAAAGACACGATTGAATTAAAGTCTTTCTTTGTTTAACGCCACATTTTCTTGCCATTTTTTGTCTTGTAAGCAGCAAGGGTGGAAGTATTTAGTCACGATTACTCCAGCTGTTGTGTGTATGTGGGGCAGACCTGATGAACCAGCCAGTCTTATCCAGCCTGCCAGTTTTGCAGTTTTCATTTTGCATGGTTTGTTCATGAGTCAGTGGGTTCTGTGCATTCCAGGTAAGCTATGAAAAACAGCATCATAGAACTAGAGTAAGTTTGCTAATATATTCAAGTCATTTCCAAGGCAGACCGCATTAATATAGCATTTCTTTAGCGTTGAGTCCTGGAAGCTGTGTTGTGAATCTGAAAATATTCCATTAGTACTTACCATGAACTCTCCACCTACCTACCTGCCAGGCCGTTAGCGAATGCCTGAAATAATGAAACTGCCAAGTTTAATGGCAAAACATGGGCAATATTGTGGCCATATTTTGTGTTCTTTGTGTAAAATGTGTCTTTATTCCCATTTACCACAGCAAGCTGCATCCTACCATGCTTGAATGGAGGCCTCTGTTTAGCACCGTACAAATGTGATTGCCCATCAGGTTGGACTGGTTCACGTTGCCAGCGTGGTAAGGCTGCTTCCGGTTCCAATGTGTTACAGTGCACGGGTTTCTGAAATGAATCGTACAGCACAGGGGGAGGCCATTCAACCCATCCTGCCCATGACAGTCCTTCATCAGAGCTACCCATTTTATCCCATTTCCATTACTCCTGCCACCCGACCTACTCTTTCCCCTACACATTTGTTCCTTTTCAAGTCCTTAGTTAATTAAGGGGAGATGGTGACGTGGTAGTAACATCACTGGACTACTGCTCCAGAGGCCCACATTAATACCTTGGGGGCATGGGTTCAAATCCCATCATAGGAGTTGTTGGAAGTTAAACTCAATTAATAAAATATGGAATTGAAAGCTAATATTGGTGACCATGAAACCAATATTGTAAAAAATCCATTTGGTTAACTAATGTTCCTTTAGAGAAGGAGATCTGCCAATCTTACTTGGACTGGCCTACGTGTGACTCGAGATCCACAGTAATGTGGTTAATTCTTAACTATCCTCTGAAAAGGCTGAGCACGCCACTAAGTTTGAGACCAGTTAGGGATCGGCAACAAATGCTGGCTTTGCCAGCAACATGCACATCCCATAAAAGAATAAATAAAATTCCCATTTGAAAGTTATCCTTGCATCTGCTCCCACCACCATTTCAAAAGTGCCCATTCCCGAGCACAACAGCTCGCTGCATTAAAATATTCCTCCTCATCTTCCCCTTGCCAATGGAAGTAGATCTGTGCCCTTTGGTTACTGGCCCTCCTGCCAATGAAAATAATTTCTCCTGATTATCCTCAAACGCTTTGTGATTTTGAATACCTCCCTTAAATCTAGGAGGTCTTGTGGCACAGTGGGTGGTGTCCCTACCTTCTAAGCCAGAAGCTCTGTGTTCAAGTCCCACCCCAGGACTTGATGGCAAAAGGAAGGTGTGTTCATAATGTGGCCAAATAGGTTGTGCAGCAACCTACAAATCACACCAATAGCAGGCAGTAAGAGCAGGAGAGATTCCTGGTCAGATATGTGATGGAGGAAATGTTGGAGTCTTTATGATCACTCACCATAGTGTTGGGCTACAACCTCTGTGCAAAAGTAACTCTTTCGAGTACAAGCCCGTTTCCATCTGTTTCAGATGAAGTTACATTGTTTCATAGTTTACCATTGTGAGATTTGAACTCTTGATACTCTTTTGAGTAAACCTGTTTCCATCTGTTTCAGATGAAGTTACATTGTTTCATAGTTTGCCATTATGAGATTTGAACTCTTGATCTGGGGGTTACAAACCCAGTACCATAACCACTTGGCTATTTAGGCCAAGCTTATACTCTTTTGAGTAAACCTGTTTCCATCTGTTTCAGATGAAGTTACATTGTTTGCCATTATGAGATTTGAACTCTTGATCTGGGGGTTACAAACCCAGTACCATAACCACTTGGCTATTTAGGCCAAGCTTTTAAAGGAACCATAGTTTGCTATTGTGAGATTTGAACTCTTGATCTTGGGGTTACAAACCCAGTACCATAACCACTTGGCTATTTAGGCCAAGCTCTCTGTGCAAAAGTAGTTTGGTCTCCTTGCATGAACTTTAACGAGCCACCTAATGAATCACTCCTGAACCATATCAAGTTGTTTTATTTTGTTTGCGGGTCAGACAGTGGCTTATTTGTGTCTTTATTGCTAGGAAACTGAAAGATTAGGCAGCATGAGTTGTTTGTTCACTTGGGGGTGTTTTAATAGGGGTGTATCACATATCGAGGAACACAGAGCTAAATGTGTGAACAGTCAGGTGACTTGTTGGTCTAATTTAACCGATATGGTTTCTTTCCG
The DNA here is from genome assembly GCF_017639515.1 of Carcharodon carcharias. Taxonomy (NCBI): domain Eukaryota; kingdom Metazoa; phylum Chordata; class Chondrichthyes; order Lamniformes; family Lamnidae; genus Carcharodon; species Carcharodon carcharias. The sequence continues at coordinate 111,085,830 of NC_054470.1, forward strand.
TTAATTAGCTGTGTGTCAATCTCCATGTTTAAATGGTGGCAAATGCATTCGGCCTAATCGATGTCACTGTCTACCTACTTGGAGTGGCAATGACTGCTCAAGGTGAGTCCATTTTCTTAATTTTAATAATTCCTGTCCTAGTTTAAAAGGCAATATTTGAAAATCAGCTAGAGAATGAGGTTATAAATGTAGCATGTCGAAATGCTACAAATAAGTCAAATTGTGTCTTTTTGTTATGAAATCCTTCTTTCCATCATCCCTTACACATCTCCCCATGCCATACACTTCAAGCAAGCACTCCATTGACTGTAAAGTGTTTTGGGCATCTTGAGGTTGTGAAAGTTGCTATATAAATGCAAGTCTTTCTTTTCTTTCAATGTCGCAGTTCTAGCTCTGACCTTCACCCGCTCTTCAGGGGAACATAAGAACATCAGAAATAGAAGCAGGAGTTGGCGACACAACCTTTGAGCGTGCTCAATATTGTGGCTCATCTTCTACCTCCACTCCATTGCCCCGCCCAACCCTCAAATCCCTTAATTCTCTTAGTGTCCAAAAATCTTATCTCAACTTTGAATATACTCAATGACTGAGCAGCCACAGTTCTCTGTGGTAGAGAATTCAAAGGATTCACAACCCCTTGAATGAAGAAATGTCTCCTCATCTCAGTCCTAAATGAAGCTGAGCAAACACCAAGAGCTCACTTTTAATCTGCCCCTTCCATACTCCCCTCCCCGCATCTCTGATGTCTTCACTCCCAAAGCCCGCATTACCGCCCACAACAGGCCATTTGGCCCAGATGGTTTATGCCAGTCTTTATACTCCACACAAGCATCCTTCCATTCTCCTTTATCTCACCCTATCAACATATCCTTCTATTCTAATCTCCCTCATGATCTTACCCCGCTTCCTCTTAAATGTATCTATGTTAATTGCCTCAACCACTCCATGCATAATGTAGGAAATGGAGCAGTCAATGTGAAAGAAAGACTTGCATTTGTATAGCGTCTTTCACAACCTCAGGATGTCCCAAAGCACTTTACAGTCTATGGAATACTTGTTTAGTCGCTGCTACAAATATAGCCAATGTGGCAATTAGTTTGCACATAGGAAGCTCACAGGGCCAGGGAGTAAAACCTTGGGCCCTGGTGCTTCTCCTGTTTCTGAGCCCCTCAGTTGCAATCACCCCTCCCTGTCCCAGAGCCCTTTCCTCAATTTTCCCCTTTTCAAGATTCACCAATCAAGTTTCTTTAATTAAAGGTCTAGATGCTCAATCATGGATGGTTTTACCTTACTCTCATGAACTGTTGGGCCTGACATGTTTTGTTGGCTTCTGTCCAGTGCCTTTGCAATGCGTTTTGGGTCCTACAGTCCTTCAGTGGGCTGGCGTCTGTGCGGGAGAGCAAGAGAACAGCCAAGGGCAAACTACATCATCCAGAATTCACCCTGCCTAAACAAATGGCCACACGGACTCAGGCTCTCATTCCTGTACAATCAGATTTTGAACACTGGACCTTTGTCCTGGAGTGGAGTGCATGGTGGACATTACACATTGTGTCATAGATCTTAGAATGGTACAACACAGGAGGCCATTTAGCCCATCAAGCCTGTGCTAGCTATTTGAAAGGGTTATCCAATTAAGCCCCATTCTCTTTTGCTCTTTCCTGCAACATTTGCTCCCATTCAGATATTTATCCAATTCTCCCCTTTTTGAAAGTTATCTGCTTTCCAGGGTTGAAAGTTTTGGGTGCCTTACCTTCGAATGCCAGGGGCATTGCTTGCCCACGATGCCGACCACTGGGATCTGGATGTTGGACGAGAGGAACTCAAGTTGCAGCAGCTCCCCGGTGCTCTGGGGGAAAGCCAGCAGGTCACTGACCCGTTGCACCACCACCATGCTACAGACGCTCTCCAGGATTGTGGGGTCGTAGCAGGCAGAAGGCAGCACGCTGAAGGCGGGAAGCTCTCCCAGCCCCGTCTCCATGCCCATGGGCAGCTCAACACACAGGTTGAGTACTGGCCAGTAAAATTTGGGAAAAGACTGGTATTAATCTGAACTGGTCTTGTACACCTCCAAAATGGAGTTCCAGTTCAGACCAGTTACAGTCATTTCCAAGCTGTACTGGTTTTTCCTTCATTGGAGGGGGGATGGGCCTGCCAGTAAAGGCAAAGTCAAAAGCTGTGAGTGGCGCCCAGGTTCCTCTGCCACCCCCCGGCCACCCCCCTGAGGGTATGGACCCCTGGTATTTTGCACCTTATGCACAGTCCTCCCCCAGACCCTGTGAGCTCCCACAAGCAACAAAGCAATAACGACCAGATAATCTATTTATGTGATATTGATTGAGGGTTAAATATTGATCAGGCCACCAGGGAGAACTTCCCTGCTCTTCTTCAAAATAGTGCTTATGTGATCTCTTACAGTCAGTGGAGGCAGACGGGGCCTTGGTTTAATGCCCCATCCAAAACACACCTCCAACACTGCAGTACTATCTTGGAATGTCAGCCTAATTCTTGGATTTAGATCTTTGGGGTGGGGTTTGGACCCACAACCTTGTAACTCAGGGGCAAGAACGCCATGACCTCATCCAGAGCTGACACAACAGCAATTTATCTGGCCATTTATTTCACAATCAACAACATACGTGAAGTTTCAGTGATGTTGGTAGAGGGATAAATATTGGCCAGGAGAAAAGGGGGACATAACAGGCTTAGGAAATCTTGCATTTCCACAAACCTGATTCAATTTTGCCATATTCATGTATCATTGTGCTGACCACAATGAGCCTGAGCAGGCGGCTCAGGTTAATGCTGCTGACCAGTGTTGACTGTCACTTGTTGGTGGATGTTGCCAATTGGTTCAGTAGTGGAAATTAATGGAACGTGGTCCCTTTAAGACTTCCAAATGTAGTACCTTTAAAGCTCTCTATGGTGCTTCTATTGCCGCCCTGGTGTGTGAATGTCTCATGCTTGAATAGCTCTCCTCGTCTTTTGTTTCTTTTCGCCCATTCTATGCAGCAGTGACCTTCCTGCTTCACTTACCTTTGTTGTTCTGCTTTATTCTAGATGTTTGTGGTGAAATGTTCTTTCTACCAATCCACCCAACACAACTTTTTTCATCACCTGACTTGAGTGCTATTTTAGGAGCAAGTTTAAAAAATAAAACTGGACCCATTTTGGATGTGGTTCTTAACAATGTTGATTGGTAAATGAGGGCGAGTATCTTAAATGGAATGTGGTCCCACCCACCTACTTCCTCCTTTAAACATTTTTGTTGAAAACTTGTGGCTGTTTCTGCTGCCAATTTTTCTCTCGTTAGTAGGGGGCTACGGGCAGGGGTGTTTGGGTGGGGCACTTTTGAGAATGTGCCTTGTGGAGTTATGGAGATACCATAGAGAAAATCTGGAAAGGCAGCAATAATGACACACACCGCTCTGGAATGAATGTTCTATGTCCCAACCAATATGATGAAACACCATTGTGTAAATTATTGCATCCACGGAAATACTAACTTAAATACTTGATAAGGTAGCAGAGTACTCAGCTTAAGTCAGTAGAGGGGGCTTCCAAATCCTTCTGATTTGGGGAACAAGAACACTAACCCCTCTGGGCCACAGCTGACAATCACAGTACAATCAGTTGTAATGCAGCATATAATAACACAGCACTTCACTCTGTTTTACTTTCAGGAAGAGAAAGTCTGCCTATTTCTCCCTCTCCTAAATAATGTCACAACCTGCAAAGACTCTCAAGTATCTGCTTTAACTGAACTGCTGGCAAAGGTGACACTACAATGGCATTTAACTACACCACTTCATTGTGTATTGTTTGCAATCCTGATATATTTTGATACAATTCTGTAAAACAAAGCTGTATTTTTTCATATGCAAGATGATTTTTAAGAAAAATACTGTATAATGTTTTAAGGGCATCTTTGACGAATCATAAATTTGCATTTTTACACACTCAACAGTATAGATTAAGCTACAGGTCAAATAGATTAACTTTAGAAAGTGAAAGTTGTAAAATTTTAATTCATGATTTGTAATTTTTTTTAAGAGCCAGGTTTTTACCCTATCTGGCTTTTGCAACAGCAAGTAGCACTCACAATAATCAATAAAATGTTTGTGTCTCAAGTTGCTTCAAAATGGCATGAGAGCCATGATCACTTAAAAACACACCATCAAAATGTTCCAGGCTGCATCTGTTTGACTTGATTGTAAGGAACTACAGTGACAACATTGCAAGTAGCCAATTTTAATTTTACAAATGTGTATATATGGATTCAGTAAGTGAAATAAGTCGTGTGAGAATATCTTCTTTCATCCATCACATGATTATACAAATAAAACCAATAAAAGGGATATCCTGTGGTTATATTGCGTTTTTTTTAATTCTTTCTCCTGGTAACACAACTGTCAAGATTCTTTCAAAATAACTTGAATTTATATATTGTTTTTAAAGTAACAAAAATGATCCAAACTCTTCACAGGAATAGTTCTGTACTAAAACTTGACCCTGGAGGTGTTATAGGACAGATAACCAAAAGCTTGGCCAAACAGTAAGGGTTTAAGAGTGTCTAAAAGGAGTGAGAGGTAGAGGTTTAGGGAGGGAATTCCAGAGCTTAGGACCTGTACAGCTGAAGGCACGGCCGCTAATGGTGGAGCAATTAAAATTGGGGATATGCAAGAGGTCAGGATCAGAGAAGCGCAGGCATTTCGGAGGGTTGTGGGGTTAGAGGAGGTTACAGTAATAGGGATGATTTAAGTCACAAAGGGATTTGAAAACAGAGATGAGAGTTTTAAGTTTGAGATGCTGCTGGACTGGTAGCCAATGTAGGCCAGTGAACACAGGGGTGTTGGGCAAATGGGATTTGGTGCGACTTAGAACACAGGCAACAAGAGTTTTGAATGTATTGAAAATGTATCAGAAACCAGGACAGCACTAGGATCGTTGTGTCTGAAGATAACAAAAGTTTGAATGATGGTTTCAGCAGCTGATAAGCAGGGGCTGGGGGAGGAGATGGGCAATCATCAATGAAAAACTGACAATCCAGATTCAAAACACACTACAAAACACACCGCGGACTAATGTGGAAAATCTGATATGGGTGATTAATGGTAAACATAATCGTTACTTTCTATTCATTTCTCACAAGTGATCAACGCACCCCCCTTTTCTTCAATGAAGGTTTCCTAAATCTACTAATCCTACAGGTGCTCCGATGTTCTTCCTCATCTTGGGACCCTTGAGATGCTTCTGGTTGCTGACTTCAAGGTGCAATATGCCTCGAGTGCTGCCAAGGTAGTCTGGTCCAGCTGACTTGCTGGCACCATGGTGGAAAATGGCTGGGGGTTGGCAAAGGTGCAAGTGGGCTGACAGTATTGAGCACCTCAAGAGATGCTAATGTGGAATGCCAATGCCATCCCCCACACACCCTGCTCCTGTGGACTCTGGCCTCTCCACTGTAAGAAATTACCATCTAATAATCTCATAAAATCTTAAGAAACATATTGAATATTACACAAAAAAGCTCTCTCTCTCTCAGGACAGTGTAGGCCTGTTATCTCTACCAAGGTGTTATGGCACAGCTGATGGTAAATGCTGAGTTGTTCAAATCCCAAAGGGAAACGTGAAACAACTGCCACAACTTGTTTTGCCGTTTGTATAAATTTCAAGGTGCGTGCCTTGAATTCAGTGGTAATAAGACCACCAAGTCTTATAAGTTTTTACAAACTAGATTAACAGTTATTAATAGAAAAAATGACTTTAAATACATGCAAAGGTCTACAAATTACTACTATGATAACTTCTAAATCCCCTAATTAATTTAACTCCCAGTTACCCTTTCATTAAGGCAAGAGTAAGACATATTTTTTAAAAGACCCAGGCAAAGTAAATGATACCCTGAACAGTCGAATTCAAAGTGAGTTCTCTTAACTTCAGTCCCTGAAGGCAGCAGCTTGGTACATACAGGCTGAAGGCATTTCACACTTGTTGACTCTTAGACTTCCTTCCCTTACACACAGCCTTTGATCCTTTATACATATTTTCCCCTTTGAATGCAAATACCCATTGTTTCACTATGTCTTTGGACTTTACCTTCCTGATAATAATCTCTCATAGCACTAAGTTTTACCAGTAATCTTTGGGAAAAATAAAAACACTGGGTAGAAATTTTCGCTCCTTGGGCAGATGTACGCCTGAACCAAATGAGCGTAAGGTGCCACAAGATGATGTCGGTCAAACGTACTGCATCATCACTTGCGCGACATTTTGGTCAGTGGGCGCGTGCAGGAGATGGAGCCATGCCATGGGAGTCCTAGTCCAGGATTTTCTTAAGGTTAACTTGCAGGTTGAGTCGGTAGTTAGGAGGTCAAATGCAATGTTGGCCTTTATTTCGAGAGGACTAGAATATAAAAGCAGGGATATGCTGCTGAGGCTTTATAAGGCTCTGGTCAGACCACATTTAGAATACTGTGAGCAATTTTGGGCCCCGTATCTCAGGAAGGATGTGCTGGCCCTGGAGAGTGTCCAGAGGAGGTTCACAAGAACGATCCCAGGAATGAAAGGCTTAACATATGAGGAACGTTTGAGGGCTCTGGGTCTATACTTGATGGAGTTTAGAAGGATGAGGGGGGCTCTGATTGAAACTTAAGAATACTGAAAGGCCTGGATAGAGTGGACGTGGGGAAGATGTTTCCATTAGTAGGAGAGACTAGGACCCGAGGGCACAGCCTCAGAGTAAAGGGAAGACCTTTTAGAAAAGAGATGAGGAGAAACTTCTTTAGCCTGAGAGTGGGGGATCTATGGAATTCATTGCCACAGAAGGCTGTGGAGGCCAGGTCACTGAGTGTATTTAAGACCGAGATAGATAGGTTCTTGATTGATAAGGGGATCAAAGGTTACGGGGAGAAGGCAGGAGAATGGGGTTGAGAAACTTATCAGCCATGATTGAATGGCGGAGCAGACTTGATGGGCCAAATGACCTAATTTCTGCTCCTATGTCTTATGGTCTTATTAATTACATGGCCTATTAAGGCCCTTAAGAACCTAATTTTTCACTGGCTGTCCAACTGTTTGGCTGATGGGCGGGCAAAAAGGCCAAGCAGCCTTTGCATTTTGGTGAAACTTCATCCACGGGCAGGATGAGTTTTTGACCAGCGATGAAAAATTTTTAAAAATCTTTTAACACTTATATTTAACATGTCCCTGCTCATGTGGCGGAGTGACATGAGAAGACATGTTTTCATTATTTTTAATATGTTTGTTTTTATTGTTAAAAATCTTCAGCTCTGTGCCTTAGGGAGCTTTTACTGCTCGCACACCCGCGTTTGCGCTCCTCCTGCCCCTACCCTGGCAGTGCTGAGTGCTGCAGCACGCGTTTCACAGCCATTCAGCATGAAATCCATGTTGGGGCCCGATTGGCTTTACGACCACTCCCGGACTCACACGTGCCCGAACAGGGCAAAATTCGGAAACAAAAACAGAAAATGCTGGAAAAATGTTTTTTTCTCTCCACAGATGCTGTTAGATCTGCTAAGTTTTTCCAGAATTATCTGTTTTTGTTTCAGATTTCCAGAAATGCAGTATTTTGCTTTTACCGGAGGCCAAAATTCTGCCCGCTGTTTCTAAACTTCACCTGACTAGGTGACACATTTCCCCCCTCCTTTGGAAACAATCTAGTCTGCTTTACTTAAAAATGCAAATGTCCTTTTACACTTTACATTCTAAACTTCCCCCATGTTTACATCAAAGCCTTCAGACCAGTTGCCTTTAGTCCAGTTAACACATTTACACACACATACACACACACAAAGTTCAGACTCCTTAGCTGGCTGGCAATGGTGTTGTCAAATCTGGTTGGACCAATTCCATGAGGTTTTGCCTCATAACTTCTTGCCTTCAACCTCCCCACACCCAATCTTCACACACCACCAGCACCCCCAACACACCCATCTTCACTATGCTGCAACTTTCTGCCAATACTCCTGCTACAGTGCACAACTATGCAGCAACCTGAAACCTCCCACACAAGTCAACCCACTTAAGTTGCCTTAAAAAAATTTAAAAGGGACCATGCACTTAAATAAATTGCCTGCTGACAGCCAACTGGAAAATTAACAGCCTCATTGTTACCCAGTGATGAGTGCTTCCTGTTGGCAAGATAAAGTTCCTCTTATTAATAAGAAGACACAAGGCTCCTTAGACAGCACCTTCCAAACCCACAACTGCTCCAATCTAGAAGGACAAGGGCAGCAGACACATGGGAACACCGCCATCTTGAAGTTCCCCTCCAAGCCACTCACCATCCTGACTTGGAAATATATCACCGTTCCTTCACTGTCGCTGGGTCAAAATCTTGGGACTCCCTCCCTAACAGCACTGTTGGTGTACCTACACCACAGAGACTGCAGCGGTTCAAGAAGGCAGCTCACCACAACTTTCTCAAGGGCAATTAGGGATGGGCAATAAATGCTGGCCTAGCCAGCGACATCCACATCCCATTAATGAATTTTTTAAAAATGGGCTATGTGGGATTTGATTATTTGAAATGATTTCCCCCAAAGCCCACCCAAATGTAACATTTACATCAATGCTGTATAAAACTCACACTAGTTTAGTTATGATTTGCCGGCTAATAAGGATGCACTTAGGAAGACGTGGAATCCCAAGTACACACTATGGAGTCACTTTGCTGGAGTATGTGCTTTAGCTTTCCATCCTGTAGAGTCTGTGCTGGTTACAGCTTCTGAAGACCACACCCTTAAGCTTTGGAATCTCCAGAAAACAGTCCCTGCCAAAAAGTATGTTTTTAAAACAAAAACAGAATTACCTCAGCAAACAGAAAAACTCAGCAGGTCTGGCAGCATCGGCGGAGAAGAAAAGAGTTGACGTTTCGAGTCCTCATGACCCTTCGACAGAAAGTATGTTTTTAAGTTGCTTTTGTACTATTGCATATTTATATATGACAGGAGTAGAAATTAATATGTGCTGCGCACAAATTTCTAGGTCCAAGTGGATACCACAAAGATAAGTTTTGCAGTATGACTTTCCATACTATATTGACATTCAATATATGCACAACAGCATACTGGTTTTGGTACTTGATTTCCATCCCTGCTGGCTGCCTGAAACAAAACATAGGAATTGTTAAATGTGTCAATAAAGGTACTGTGCCCTGAAATGGGACCCTTTTATGAAATTAATGTTCCTGCACACCTAAAATGTGGTTTCCTTAACTCACCCATCGATTATAGCAGAAGGCAGCTTGCACCAGTGCTATTTAAAAAGAATTCTCACCTCTATTTAGTTAAACCTCTGGATCCATTTAATCTTTCTGGGTCCTTTTAGATCAGGTTTCTGGCAAGTATTCATCTTAAGAGACTTTTGTAGAGTGAACTTGTGGAGGGCAAGAACTAAATCATAGGATTTGCTTGTTCTTAATTGCTGAACATGAAAATGCTGCAGAATCTACCACTTAGGCCCCTAAATCAGAAGGACGAGCAGCAGTAAAGATCTACACCAACTGCAAAAAGAGGGCAAAGGAGCCATTGCAATATTTGTGTTTGCAGGAACAGAACATCACACCTGAATCTCAATGGAGCAATGTATAAGGCGATGGGAGACAGGTGCTTACCTGTGCCTCCTGTTAGAATGAGAATTAGAGCCTAACATTAGGGAATGCACTGCACTGCCTGTGAAAATGAAGGTCAGTTTGACACTAAACTTGTATCCCTCTAGCTCCTTCTAAACTGCTTCTCGTGACATCAGCCTACTTGTTGTGCGCTCAGTGATCCTGCAGGTTGCTGCGCTCTTTGAGTGTCAGCAGTTCATTGCCTTCCCCAATTAGGCTGACAAGCAGTAAAAAAGCACTAGGAATTGCCTGCATTCCCATTGGTCCAGGGCATCATGGACCACATGCATGTAGGCTTGCATGCTTCCCATCCCGAACCAGCAATGTTTCAACAGGAAGGACTTCCATTCGCCAAATGTTCAGTTTGTTGTGGCTGTGACTCATGTAGGTCTGTTATTTTTATGGCATAATCATGATATTTTCATGTACCCCAGTATTCAATAATCCTCTGTTCTACCCATATGGCATGCTGGCTGCTGGGAATGAGAGCTTTCCCCTCACCAGTGGCTCTTGCAGGAATTCAGTTACAGATGCTGAGCATCAATGTAAGAACCATACGGCAACCAGGGTTCTGATTGAACAAACCGTTGTCATACCGAAACATTGGATCCACTGTCCGGCAGCTCGGAAGGGATCCTTCAGTATAACCCAGAGCCATTGTCAAGATTCATAATTGCTTGCAGCCATTCCCAAATGTGGTTTGTGACTCCTCAAGGGGTTGCTGAGGTCACATTTGGGGTTGCAAGCTCCTCTTCCTCTGAACAGCAATGGTGACTGCGGAGAGGAGACAATCCACTTTGGACACTTAGGCAGGACAGCCCCGGACCCACTGGATCAATTGCACCAAACAGCACGTGGCAGATGGTGAGCCCAAACTACTCTTTAACTTCAGAAAACACTTTTAGCAGCGAGTACCAAACGGGCCCAGGATGTATGTGAGCCAACATGGCAAAGGCAGAGACCAGCAGAGAATGACTGTGTCCGGAGTGCAGGAATAAACGGGGGGTCATGTGGCTGAGCCAGGAAGCTGAGTGGTGGCTTTAAACTTTATTGTGTTTCTGCTCCTGTTTGTCTGTTGCACAGGCTCCTTACCCTGAGCTAGTGAGTCTGCTTCACAGTCACAGGCACTGGCAACTAGACCAAAAGAGGGGCTGATGAGAATGTGTGGGATGTGGAGATTTTCATAAATGATGTTATGTTGATCTAAAATAGAATTTTAATAATTATATACTAAATGTTGCTATGCTGCCTTATATGCTGTTTTTGTTACCGGCATCTGGGGTCATATTACTTTTCAAGTGTTACAACAGGGTCACGTTGGAAAATAGTTTGAGAAACGAAGCTCTACAACCTTGCCACTCAAAGCCGAGATGCTGTAGAGCTGCCTGAGAAGGAAGAAGTGGAGCAGAAAGATAATGAGTGAGGTGAGGAACCAGAAGACACTGAGAGAGAGCACAATCCAGCAGCATTGGGATTACCAGGGTAATAAGACAATTAAGAAGATCCTGAATGGGAGCAGCTCAGTTGTATTGGAGAGGAGAGAGAAGAAAGGAAGAGTTATAGTGATAGGGGATTCGTTAGTTGGGAGAACAGGCGGGCATTTCTGTGGCTGTAGACATGACTCTAGGATGGTATGTTGCCTCCCTGGTGCCAGGGTCAAGGATGTCACAGAGCGGCTGCAGGACATTCTTCTGGGGGATGGTGATCAACCAGAGGTCGTAGTCCACGTTGGTACCAATGTCTTAGGTAGGCAAAGGGATGAGGTCCTGAAAGCAGACTTTAGGGGGCTAGTAAGGAGATTAGAAAGCAAGACCTCTAAAGCAGTAATCTCAGGATTACTCCCAGTCCCATGTGCAAGTGAGTATAGAAATAGGAGAATTGAGCGATTAAACATGTGGCTGGAAAGCTGGTGTAGGAGGGAGGGCATCAGATTTCTGGGGCATTGGGACTGGTGCTGGGGAAGGTGGGACCTGTACAAGCTGGACGGTCTACACCTGAACAGAACTGGGATGGATATCCTTGCAGGAAGATTTGCTAGTGCTGTTGAGGAAGTTGGGGTGGGTGGGTGAATGGTTAAACTAGATTGACAGGGGGTGGGAACCTGAGGGCAAAGTCGGAGCAGGAACGGGGGATGGAGAATTAGTGAGTGACTCTGAAAGCCAGAAGAAGCACAGGATAAAAAGTGTAGAGCACAGGAATTTGGTAGTGTTAAAAGTGTATATATGTAAATGCCAGGAGTATAGCAAATAAAGCCAATGAGCTGAGGGCACAGATAGACACATAGCAACATATCATTGCTATAATGGAAACTTGGCTTAAGGAGGGGCAAAAATGGCAGCTTAACGTCCCTGGATATAGAGTTTTCAGGCAGGATAGAGTGGGGGGTAAAAAAGGTGGGTGTGTAGCATTATTGGTTAAAAAGTCAATTACAACTATGAGGAGGGATGATATACTAAATGAGGCATCAAATGAGGCCATATGGTTTGAGCTCAAATAAAAAAGAGGCAGACACACTGTTAGTAGTGTACTATAGACCCTCAATTAGTGGAAGAGAGTTGGAAGAGCAAATATGCAGGCATATTTTTGAGTGTAAAAACAATAGGGCAGTAATAGTTGGGGACTTCAACTACCCTAATATCAATTGGGATATGAACAGTGTGAAGGGCACAGTGGGCCCAAAATTATTGAACTGCATTCAACAGAACTTGTTTAGCCAGCACATAACAAGCCCAATGAAAGGGGGTGCAATTCTAGATTTAGTCTTAGGAAATGAAGCTGGGCAAGTGAATGAAGTAGCAGCGGGGGACCATTTTGGAGATAGTGACCATAATACAATTAAATTTAACATCATTATGGAAAAGGACAAAGGTAGAATAGGAATGAAAGTCCTAACTTGTGGGAAGACAAATATTACGAAGCTCCGAGGTCAGCTGTTGAGAGTGGACTGGATGCAGCTATTAGAAGGGAAAACAGTGTCAAATCAGTGGGAGGGATTCAAAAGAAAGATTCTGTGGGCAAAATGTAGACATGTCCCCACAGAAAAAAAGGGTGGTACTGCCAAATCTAGAGCCCCCTGGTTATCCAGAAGCATACAGGTCAAGATAAGGCAGAAAAAGAAAGCTTATAACAGTCACAGAAGTCTGTAGAAAGCCTAGTATAGTATAGAAAGTACAGGGATGAGGGAAATATGGAAAGTAGGAAAGCAAAGAGAGGATATGAAAAAATATTGGCAGGTAAAATCAAAGAAAACCCAAAGGTGTTTTACCAGTACATTAAGAGCAAGAGAATAACTATCGACCCATCAGAGATGTATATGGTAACTTGTATGTTGATGCTGAAGATGTGGGCAGGCTTCTCAATGAGTACTTTGTCTCCATCTTCACTAAGGAGAGGGATGATGCAGACATTCTAGTTGATGAGGAGAAGTGTGAAACATTAGATACAATAAGCATAGTGAGAGAGGAAGTATTGGAGTGACTGACATCCTTGAAAGTGGATAAGTCACCAGGGCCAGATGGATTGTATCCCAGGTTGTTGAAGGAAGCCAGAGAGGAATTGGCGGATGCTCTGAGGATCATTTTCCAATCCTCATGAGATACAGGCGAGGTACCAGAGGATTGGAGATCTACAAATGTTGCACTATTATTTTAAAAAGGTGCAAGGGATAGACCAGAAAATTATAGACCAGTCAGTCTGACTTCAGTGGTGGGGAAATTATTGGAATCAATTCTGAGACAGGATAAACTGTCACTTAGAAAGGCACTGGTTGATCAGGGACATTCAGGAGGGTTTTGTTAGGGGAAGTTCATGTCTTACTAACTTAATTGAATTCTTTGAGGAAGTAACAAGGAGGGTATGCAGTGGAAGTTGTCTACCTGGACTTTAGTAAGGCATTTGACAAGGTCCCACATGGCAGACTGGTCAGAAAAGTGAGATCCCATGAGATACAGGGGAAGGTGGCAAGTTGGATCCAAAATTGGCTCAGCGACAAGAAACAATGGGTAATGGTTGATGGATTTTTTTGCAAATGGAGAGTGGTTTCCAGTGGTGTTCCACAGGGCTCAGTGTTGGGGCCCTTGCTGTTTGTTGTATAATTTAATGATTTGGACATAAGTATGGGAGGTATGGTTGGAAAATTTGCAGATGACACCAAAATTGGCCATGTAGTTGATAGTGAAGAGAATAGCAGTTGTCCCCAGAATGATATCAATGGTTTGGTTCAATGGGCAAAAAAGTGGCAAATAGAATTCAATCTGGAAAAGTGTAAGGTAATGCATTTGGGGAGGACAAACAAAGCAAGGAAATATTCAATAAATGGGAGGATATTTGAGGAAGTGAGAGACCTTGGAATGCACGTCCACAGACCCTTGAAGGTGGCAGGACAGATGGATAAGGTGGTAAAGAAAGCATATGGAATTCTTTCCTTTATTGGTCGAGGTATTGAATACAAAAGGATGTAACGATGGAACTGTATAAAACACCGGTTAGGCCACAGCTCGAATTTTGTGTATGGTTCTGGTCACCCCATTACAGGAAGGACATAATTGCTCTGGAGAGAGTACAGTGAAGATTTATAAGAATTCTACCAGTGCTTGAAAATTACAGCAATGAGGGACGATTGGATAGGCTAGGGTTGTTTTCCTTAGAACCGAGGAGGCTGAGGGGTGACCTAATTGAGGTGTACTCTGGGGCCTAGATAGGGTAGACAATAAATACTGTTTCCCCTAGCTGAGGGGTCAATTACCAGGGGGCATAGATTTAAGGTGATAGGTAGAAGGATTAGAGAGGACATGAGGAAAAACTTTTTCACGCATGGTGGACGTCTGGAATTTATTGCCTGTATCGGTGGTTGAGGCTGAAAGGTTCAGCTCACTTGTAAGGTACTTGGATCTGCATCTGAAGTGCTGTAACCTGCAAGGCTACAGACCAGGTGCTGGAAAGTGGGATTAAGATGAGTGGCTAGTTTCTTCATCTTTTTCTGGCCAGCACAGACATGATGGGCTAAATGCCTCTTTCTGCACCGTAACCTTTCTATGGTTCAATGGCCTTTCCCCTGCCCAGAGTCGTCGTCATTCCTCCTCCAACCCAGTCCTAAAATAATATGTCTCATGTTTTCCTATCACATGACTAATTTTATGAAGACCAACAGCTAAACCAGAAGACAACATTTTATTACATTGCTCCAAAAGACTTTACTTTGACAAACAGTTGCATAACCATTGGCTCTTTGCAAATTATCCTTACGCAGAATCCTAGTTCCTCTCTGTTGTTAGGTTACCTATTAATGTTTCTATGAGGTGGTTTTTCAGTGGCTACAGGTTGGGAAATGCACAACTGTCGAACTTTGACTGAGGGCATTTGAGATGGTCAAGATGGCAACCTTGAAGACTTATTGCTGTTTGGATGTGCCTCCGCATGTAGACCTTTCCAGCTGACAACACTGTGAGTGTACCTACACCACATGGACTGCAATGGTTCAAGAAGCTGGCTCACCACCATCTATTTGAGGTAATTAGGGATGTGAAACAAGTACTGGCCTTGCTGGAGCCACTTGAATCCTATGAACGAATAAAGAAAAGCCTTCTGAACTATTCTCCAGTGCCATTCTCTGAGCTTGTGTCTGAAAGTCTGTAGGTTGAGTAATGCATCCTCTTCTGCAGATCTGCTCTCTATTCTGCTTTCTGAGGGTTGCACGGAGCTTCTGGATATGCATTGGAAGAAAGGAATAAGGATTAATTTTATTGACATGGGTAAGCAGAAATAGCTGAGTGGTTTCTGAAAGCGGCACAATTTATCATGCACGATGTGAAAATGTGAGATTTTAGTGGTAAGGGAATTAGGAGAAGGTGGTTTAAAATCCTGCAGGACTTGTCCTCCAACCTCATCAGATTGAAAGCTCCTGTTGCGTTTTTGTCCACAATGTCCACCACTTGTGGTTAGCATGGAGACAGCACATAATGAAAGATGGCCTTGTCATTTGGCTGCCTGGTCTCTGTTGTTTTTGAACTTTCCCTATAAGAAGAATGGAAGCGGGTCAGTATTAGAGTAGTGCAAAGTTTGAAGTGAAAGTTGAGGGCATGCTTGTTAAAGTAGCATGATGTTTCTGGTGTATAAATGATGGCAGAGATGTGAGGAGGTAAAGGAAGTACTAGTGAGCTCCTGAAGAAAGTATTAGTGGGAATAGATAGCGGTGAAGAGTGTTACAGTGGTAGGAGAGTGCTGTTTATCAGGGGAGGAGAAGGATTGTGAGCACTGATGCAACATGTAATGAAAATCTATGCAGAATTTAATGAAAGAAATGAGTCAGGAAACTTACCCTGGCTATTCAACTTCCCCCTGCATTGCAGCTAAGTTCTAGGAATGATATTTCTGGCACTTATCTGTTCTTCCACCTTTGCACAGTCATACCACACAGCTTGCTTTCATATATTCTGGCCCGTTGGAGGATTGGAGATTCTCTTCTATTACTTTTGCCAACCTCCTTCACCAAAACCTCCAGCACAGCATTAGAAAAATGAGGGCCCTTTGCAGATTTGCCATTGGCCACAATCAGAAGACAGAGGGTAGCAATGGCAGGGTGCTTTTCTGAATGGAGAGTTGTGACTAGTTGAGTTCGACAGGGATCAGTGCTGGGACCTTTGCTGTTTGTAGTATACATAAATGATTCGGAGGAAAATGTAACTGGGCTAATTAGTAAGTTTGCAGATGACACTAAGGTTGGAGGAGTTGCAGATAGTGAAGAGGATTGTCAAAGGATACAACGGGATATAGATCAGTTGGAGACTTGGGCAGAGAAATGGCAGATGGAGTTTAATCCGGACAAATATGAGGTAATGCATTTTGGAAGGTCTAATACAGGCAAGGATTATACAGTAAATGGCAGAACCCTTAAGTACATTGACGGGCAGAGGGATCTGGGTGTACAGGTCCACAGGTCACTGAAATTGGCAACGCAGGTGGATAAGGTAGTCAGGAAGGCACATGGCATGCTTGCCTTCATTGGCAGGGGTATTAAGTATAAAAGCTGGGAAGTCATGCTGCAGCTGTATAGAACCTTGGTTAGGCCACACTTGGAATATTGCGTGCAATTCTGGTGGCCACATTACCAGAAGGATATGGAGGTGTTGGAGAGGGTACAGAGGAGATTTACCAGGATGCTGCCTGGTCTGGAGATTATTAGCTGTGAGGAGATGTTGGAGAAACTCAGATTGTTCTCGCTAGAGCAACGGAGATTGAGGGGCGACTTGGTAGAAGTTTACAAATTTATGAGTGGCACGGACAGAATAGATAGTCAGAAGCTTTTTCCCAGGGTGGAAGAGTCGATTACTATGGGACATAGATTTAAGGTGGAAGGAGAAAACTATAGAGGAGATGTGCGGGGCAAGTTTTTTACGTAGAGGGTAGTGAGTGTCTGGAATTCGCTGCCAGAGGAGGTGGTGGAAGCAGGAACAATAGTGGTGTTTAAGAGGCAGCTTGACAAATACATGAATAGGATGGGAATAGAGGGATACAGACCCTGGAAGTGCAAAATGTTTTAGTTGACAGGCAATATGATTGGCTCAGGCTTGGAGGGCCGAAGGGCCTGTTCCTGTGCTGTACTTTTCTTTGTTCTTTTAAGGCCTTATGCCATTGGTATTATTAAGATTCCCAGTTTAATAATTAACTACCATTGTTTTAATTTTCACAAATGTATTTCAACACACGAGACCCACTTACAAAAATTTCATTCATATTGTGCTGAGGCTGCATGACTAAGCTGATGTTGCACTTTTAAGAATTCATTCATGGGAGGTGAGCATTGCTGGTCAGGCCAGGATTTATTGCCCATCCCTAATTACCCCTGAGAAGGTGTCAGTGACCCGCTTTCTTGAATTGCTGTAGTCCGTGTGGCATAGGTAGACCCATTGTGCTCTTAGGAGGGTGATCAATGTTATTCACCCAGCAACAGTGAAGGAATGGTGATGTTTTTTCCAATTAAGTCGGGATGTGACAGAGGGGAACTTGCAGGGACTGGGCTTCTCATGTGCCTCTGCCCTTGTTCTTCTGGCAGGGGTCACAGGTCTGGAAGTTTCTGTGGAAGGAGGCTTGGTGTTAAAGATCAAATCCCATTACATAAATCTGTGAAAGAATGCCAACCAGATAGGCCAGGAATAAGGATTAAGGACAGGAATTACCAAAACATTATGAATTAAAGCTGGTTTTTGGTTAAATCTTACCAATTCATACTCCTGCTCACCTGGGGAGAAAGATTAATTGAGCTCCACCAACTTTCTCAAAGTAACCATTATCACACCATAAGGCACACATTCCTATTGCTCACGTGACCCAAACCTGTTTGCGTCCCTCCTCTCAGTATAAATTGCAGAATTCCTCAAACTGCTGAGGGTAGTTTGTAGATCAGTAAGTAACAGTTGGAGGCGTTAAAGCATCGGGCAAAATGGTCTGCCATATCGAAAACTTGGTAAGCTTGAAGCCAATATTCCTTCTCAATTTATTCTTTTGTGTGTGAGATTTCATCGTGACATTTTAATGTAGATGTTCTTCATTTCCTGAATTGAGAATCTGCTTTGTCATGCTGATACAGCGAGTGTTGAGTGTACGATCCCCAAACGCTGTAACTCTTATGTGGCTATTTTAAGTTCTAGCTATTTAACTAGATTGTTGAAGTAATAAGAATAGTGAGTGTGTGTGTGTTTGTGTATGTTTAATTCTTCCATAATGAGGAAATACCACTGAAATTGAACTGAACGCGGACGGGTGTGTTCCACCGGTCGGGAAGTCTGTCCTTGTGACTACAGTTTGAGTTAACGCAACATCTCTTTCGAAACATCGAGGATTTTACGCGTGAACGAGAAACTTTTAAAGTATATATCGCAACTTTCGGCTGTTCTTTAAAATGTTATTTCAAATTTTTTTTAATGCCCTCTCCCTGTCCCCACCCCCCCAAAAAAGTTGGGCCTAAACCCCAGAAATTGGATAGTTCTGCAAAGGCCCCAAAATTAGCTTAAACTCGGCTAAGAAAGCTGCATCTTAGTTTTATTAACTTAAATGCTGGAGGGTGGTTTTAATATTTTCACAAAAATGGACCAACTTCACAAGCATGAACCCTGGAGTGGGGTGGTGGTATGTGATAAGGAAGGAAGCAGCGAGATAATGTCGGAAGCGTTTACTGTAACATTTCCCTAAAATTGATCAGAAGCGAAGGCTATTCAGAACGTCCCCTTCTTCCTCCTCACTTGACTGAGTCCCGAGGCTACGTTTAAATCTCTGGGAAAGGACGGGGAATTTTTCGGCTGGGGAAAAATTCCCCCGATCTGCCATCTTAACTATAATTTCAGAAACTTCCCTGAAATTTTTTTATTTTTGGAGAGGGGAAACAAAGTAATTTAGCTGCGTATTGAGCAGTTGGTTTTAGTAAGCACGTAATAATAGCAGGAAGCAATTTCTGATTGAACAAGCTCTTGTTAGGAGAGAGAGAGAGAGTTAGTGATTAAAGAAGCACTGACTGTAGTAAGGAGGTAAGCATTGTTTTAAATTTGGAGCGAGTTTATTTGTTTCGTCCTAAAAAGCCTTGCAGTGTGAATTATTTGAAGTGGATTATTCGGAGTAAGAACATAATTTCTTATCTAAATAGTAGCAACATCTAGGATTGCAGAGATGGTGAGAACAGTAGGCCTTGTGAAGGCCCACAGTTTCTTGAGTTATTAATGGTATTTTTGGGTCTGACTCAACTTTTTCAAATAATCTTGAGTGCTGGCGAATTGGAGTGGAAGTTTTTAAATGCTAACTTCTCTACAACTTCCGACTTCAGAAACGCAAGTCACTGAAAAGTGTTAATTTTTGTGTAGAATGCTCACATCTCCTGACGTGATGTATGTAAATCTTCATGCTGCAATACTGAAGAGTTGTTTGTAAGGGTGGATTGGGTGAGAAGGGGTTTTAAAAGAAAGGAATCTATTCCGCTCACTTGTGGTGTTACTGGAAATGGAACTGGGCCTGGTCTTGAGGCAGATCTATCTGGGATTTTTTTTTTAAGAAAACTGTCCCTAGTTTTATTTTTGAACCCATGGAGGCTGGCTTTCCAAGGGCTGGTGATCCCCTGTGGGTGAAGGGAGGGTAGGGACTATTAGAAGTATCCTCTGTAGGCTTGGGAGGAACAGGACTGGCTGCTAAACCCAACAAGCTTTCCTGTTTACAGCTTCTCCATCCTCCCACACCCCTGCAACCGCCCCCCCCCCGCCCCCCAAATTTTGCTCCCATGCCAACTCCTGACCCCCACTTCCCTACTAAGGATGAGAAGCTGCATGTTTTAAGCAAATTTATGACCATTTTAATTTGAGTAAAATGCTTTCTAAATTTTCAGGCTGATTTTCAGGCCAAACTGAAAGAGGCTGGAGACAAATTAGTTCTGATTGACTTCTTTGCAGACTGGTGTGGGCCTTGTAAGCAAATTGCACCAAAATTTGAGGTGAGTACTTGGCAAGTGATCTTAGTGGCCCATGTGACCCAATCTGCCCATCAGTTCCTGAATTTTAAAAGCTCAGCTTCAAATCCATAAACCTGACCATTTTTCCACAGTCTTGTAATGTACTGAGTCTAGGATGGACAAAACTAAAGTTTGCATATAAAACAATCTTGTACTAGATATTTTGAACACATGCAACTGTCTTGTGTTTAATGTGGTTTTTCCCATGGGAATAGGGCCACTTAATGACTAACAGAATAGTGTCACAGGCAACATCAGAAAAACAGTATTTACTAAGGGAAAGGATATGCGAACATGGATAATGAAATGCAAGCCATATTTTAGAGCAAAGAACAAATATTAACTAAGCCCCCTAGTTAAGACAGATTTACTTGTGCATAGGAAGGAGAGAAGGTGTAGTGCCAGAGAACCAGTGAATAGTAAATGAAGTAACATTATACTGGTGGAAGGTGAGATATAGACCAATCAGCCTAAACATCTGTGGTAGGTGAAAAACCTATCTCAAGGGGTAAGTAGAGTGAAAATCAATAACTCTGAATAGTCAAGTGTGGATTTCAGGAGGGGAGAGTCTTACTTGACCAGCAGAATTTTTTTAAGAGGTAGATGTAATTTATCTACCTTCCCAAAAGGCCTTTTGATAAACTGCTCCATGATATTTTAATAAAGTCAGAGCATATGGTGTTGGTGGGCAAGTCATAGAATGGATAACAAGCTGGCTTCAAGACAGTAGGAGGGTAAAAGGCTAGATTTTCTGTGGTTTAAATGAAGTGCTGTACCTCAAGGTGCTGGGATTATTGTTCACAAGATAGATAAAACCCCAAATTGTGGTCAGGAGGACAGTTATTACAAAGGAACATGAGGACATAAACAGGAGCAAGAGTAGACCATTCAGCCCTTGAACTGATCCATTGTGGCCTTAACTCCACTTTCCTGTCTGCGTCCCATAACCCTTGACTCTTGTGCTTTATCAAAAATCTGTCTTAACTCTCAGCCTTGAATATATTCAATGACCCAGAGTAGAGAATTCTGAAGCTTGATGATTAATTTGTCCTCATCTGTCTTAAATAGGAGACCCCTTTATTTTGAAACTATACCCCCACTGCTTCTAGATGTCTCCTGCTTTGAGGGTAAACATCAACTACTGTCAAGCTCACTAATCATGTTTCAGTAAAACTATTTTTTAAAGTGCACATGTATACAGGCCCACCCTGGTCAACTTTTCAGAAAACAAACCCCTTCACCCAGGAGTTGATTTTGAACTGCCTCCAGTATTATCATCTCCCCCTTGGGAGGCCAAAACTGTACAAGTGATATCTTGCTGGTGCCCTGTACCAATGCTAATTTAGCAGCAGCACCCCCTGCCTGCCAAAATTTTGTGTAGTAACCTTTTCTGCCTTGAGGAATCCAAAATGCACCACACTCTTCATGGTTTCACTATCCAGTCTGTTTATCATATCCAAGTAAATTTGTCAAATGCTTCCCTTTTCTACAGAGTCAGCATGGCTTGATTAAGTATCCTTTCACTTAATGAGTTCCAGTAATAATAGATGTTGCACTAATGGCCTTCGTCACTTTCCTTAAGTGTTACATGGAACAAATTAAAAATACTAACACTCTTGCAGAGTTGGCTAATGAATTTCCAAAAGAAGTATTAACATAATCTAAATGGGCCAGAGGAATAAATGGATCTGGGAATACACATTGCAGAGTAGAGACACCAGTTAACAAGGCCACATTTTTAAAAAAAGCTAAGCATTAGTTTACTTCTAGGGGGACACAATGGAATAAATAAAGAATTGATAAGCTTGTATCAAATATTGGTTAGGCAACATTTCGAGTCCTGTGTACAATTTTGGGTCATTTTTTTCTAAACTGGCATTAGAGGGGTGCAAAACCAAACAGTAATGCTAACAATAATGTGGGGTATCTCTATCAAAAGTGGATGAACAGGCTGAAGGGTGGTTCTAATAGAATTTTTCAAAACTATGGGAAGATTTGATAGTGGACATGAAGAAAATATTTCCACTTGATTGTGGGAAGAGCAGAGGCCATCAAAAATGAGCCACTGAGAAATCTAATGGGGAATTCGGAAGAAACCTCTGTGTACCTGTTCACAGACTCGTGAATGTGGACCAGTTTATGACAGTGAGCACTGATGTCAGGACTTGCCCTGTCTTTCACACTCCTCTCAATTGTTCATAAATGTCAAAAGAACTCTGTTATCAGGTGAAAGGACACATTCTGATTGCAAAGAATTCATCCAACAGACTTGAGTTTAAACAATGTGAGTTTTGAGCTAAAACCATGGGTTTATCACATGACCTGACCTTTGCAACACAAGCATGAGATGTTATAAAAAGCAGTTAACTTTTAGTGAAATTAGGATTCAATTATAAGAGCTGAGACCTCTACTACTTTGTGGCTGAGGCTGTTTTTCATTTTTGTGGTCCTTATGCTTTTTTTAACCTGAGTGGGTTTTGGAATTGTCCTTCAGAACTTGTCTATCTGGCTCCTGTATGATTAAGTAGGCAGAGTTTCTTCAGTTGAAAGAGATACATAGCTTTTAGCTGTTTCTTCTCTTGACTGCTAATGGTGATTCTGGTCACATGATTTCTCCCCATAATTTCAGTATCTTCTACAGAAGGTAACTAATTAGCTAATGGCTGGTGAGACCTTGGCTATTTTTATAAAAACAAAAACAGCAAGTCTGACTGCATCTCTGGAGAGAGACAGTTAACATTTCAAGTCCATATAACTTTTTTTGTTTCAGATTTCCAGCATCTGCAGTATTTTGCTTTTGGCTATTGTTACAGTCTAGGTGATAAGCTTTCCTTGTCCTGTCCATCACTATTGAATGGCCCATTCTTTCCCTGTGAGCTAGGAGAACATATCAACACCTTCATCTTGGCCATTCTTTGTAGATTGTCTGTCTGATGGCATGGAATGTAGTTGCATAGCAATATATAATGGTGATAGCCATTTACAAGTTTAACCCATCTTTGAAAAATTCTTGACAGCAGGTGTGAAAATCCATAAGAGGTTTGCCTTGGTATGTCCTCATTGTAACCCCCATTGAAACTTATAGAAATTCTGCAACCTGTAATTACAGACATGCCTGGTGACCAGTGGCAACAAAGTCTGTCTTTGCTTGGCAAAAGCCTTAATTTCATCAGCTGCTCTATTTGAACTTAAAAGGACTAATAGTCCACATTGCACATGACACATCACAGCAACTCACTTCCATAGAACCACATATGTTGATGCATTTAAGGGGAAGCTAAGTAGGTTTGAGGGAGAAGGAATAACAGGGTTATGCTGACAGTTCAAGGGGAGGAGTATGAATCCTGGCATGGTCAAGTTGGACTGAATGGCCTGTTACTGTGCCAAATATCTTAACATCAATAACTTCCTCCTGCACAAAGTTTGTTTGACAAACTCCTGATCTTAACTCAACAGTAAGATTGTAGGAATGTGATATTTTAAATAGTGTCTAGGACCACTTTTAATTGCAGGAAGTTGCCCTTTGTCAAACTTACTCCCAACCCCCCTACAATTGTCTTGAGCGATTGCTGCCTTTGAACAACCAGTCACACTTTCTGCTCCAAGGTGAACAATCCCAGGTACATAAAGCACCACTACTTTCAGGTTACCATGGAATGGATACTAAGGATGGACTTGTTACCTTAAACTCATCCTGAGATGGCATCATTTTAAACCCGTCTTGTTAATAGCTTTGTAGCCCAACAGCAGTTGGTCTAAGAAATATCAACAGGATCAAACTGTTGCTTAGGACAAACCTTGTTTATATGTTCCCCAACCCTCTGGGTTTTTCTATACTCTAGGGAAACCCTCTCTACACAGCTCTTGGGGATAGTCTATCTTTCACAGATATTTTATTGGTTCATTGCTGGCTAGGCCAGCATTTATTGCTCTTGAAGATGGTGCTAAGCTGGCACCTTGAACCACGAGTCCATGCAGTATAGGTTGTTGGGGAGGGAGTTCCAGGATTTTTGGAACAGTGATATAATTCCAAAAAAGGATGTGTTGTAACTTGGAGAGGAATTTGGCAGGTGGTGGTGTTCCCATGTGCCATCTGCCCTTATCCTTCTGGGTGGGAATACAGAGTAGGCCAGTGAATATTGGGCATTGACTGTTGCTTTCAATGAAGTAATTGAAACTTTCAGTGTGGATTCCTTGGACTGACTTAACTGAATTCAGTCTATTTGACATGGGTTTTTTTTGCTGCTTTTTTTTTCTCTATTGTCATGTAAGTGTAACTTTGGCTTTAAAATGTAATCAAGACTCATGAATAAGCAAATCAAGAGCAGCTTCATAGATTGCACCATAAAATTTAAATGCTTTTAAAACACAAAAAGTAGGGCACAGGAATTTTACAAATGTATTTTCAAATTAACTTAATTTGAAAATATTGAGGATTTTTAGAAACTATTACCTGGATAATTTTAATGTCTTCTGCTCTCCTTCCTCCAGGCACTTTCCAAGCAGCATACTAATGTGATCTTCTATAAAGTAAATGTGGAGGAGGCTGAGGTAAGTTGGATTTGCTACATAAACTGAACTTTTGTCTAGATACGCCACCCAAAAAGTGCTGATCCAGTTTAATGGAGGCACTTCAAGTGTTGGGGCTCATCTTGAGACTGTTACATTGGAACCAAATTTGTTTTCCCATTTGGAGCAGCACAAATCTGGGGGAAAAAGCTGACTGGACTAAGTCCTCTTTTGGGAAAAGAGAAGGCTGAGGGGTAACTTGATAAAGCTCATTAATTCTGAAGGGCTTTTGAAAGGGTACACTTGTCAGAAAACTTCCACTTTTGGGAAGCCAGGGCAATGAAATTTTGGGGGTGGATAATTTTAAGGATGAGATCTGCTTCATGTGATACTTTGGACCTAATTAAGGTCATCACAACTTGGTTCACAGCAAATGCAAATTGCACAATCTTTTGAGCTGGTGTGGTCAACATTTTGACCAAACCAAAAATTGCAGACTGGCAAATCCAATCCTGGGTTTATTAATCCTTGCTCACTTGCTGTTTTGTTGGATATTCTTTTGGGACCTGGCCCCAAAAATACCATGAGCTGGTGCTTCTGAAAATGAAGATTTATATAATCCCACTAGTATCTCTGCAAGGTGACTTTTACTAGGAGGTGCACCAATGTAACTGCAAATATATTGCATCAGCTTCTCATTATGCATCTGGCTTTGGGATCTGCCAGACTCCATTCTGGGATAAGTGACCCATTCTGCAGTCTGAATATTGGCACCGCTACGTTGACAAGTTACTCAACAACTGAGTCCCACCTCAGGACAGGAACTAGAAGATGTTTGCCAAATGTGCATGATTATCTTGTGAACTGTGTTGCTCAAATCTACTCTTAGGAGTACTATCTCCTCTCCATATGGAGAAACTATATATACGCACGCTAAATATTCCTGATGGAAAGGATTTCCTTTGAAGAAAGTGGAAGCCTGGATTAAGTTTTTTTTAGACAGTACCAAGCTAGTCAATGGAGATTTGACAAGCTAAGCACAAATAAAAATTAAATCAGCCCAGTGGGGGCGGGGGGAGAGACCCTAGGAAATTTTTGAAGTGTATCAAATCAAAACAGGGTGACACTGGAATACCAATTCTGCATATAGGGGATAAGTTACTGTTGGATGATGAGGAAAAAGCTGGAGCTTGTGGTCCCAGAGCATTTTTCAAGGAATTGGAGTACCTCACTACTAATCTGTAGTAAGCCTAATATCCAACTACCTGCAACATACCAAAACTACAACTCCAAGAGCAGGGAAAAAGCTTCCTCTGTTGCTGGACTTGCGAAGACATGTTGAACCAAAAGAACACTTTTTTAAAGTTATGATGGGTGACTTGCGTAACACTTTCAGGGTGAGTGTGAATAAAGTCATTTTGTGAAAACCCACAATCTGCTGCTGGTACCACACTTAGGTTAAGAAACACATCTACTTTTCAAAAAAGCAGAGATTGTGGACAGAAGGGGATAGGAGGATTTGGTTTCTCTCCTTGCCTGTCCATATGGTTGACAAGCCGCCTCAAATCCTTCAGTTTGTGAAACTGAACTTCCATTACTTCCAACTACTGATGGAAAAGCTGCAGTCATCAGACAACACAATTTTATGGCATAGCTGCTTGGGGTCCACATACTGCTTAAAAACATTAAACTCCTTGAGGGAGTTCAATATCAGGCAACTTATTTTTGTATCATGAGTAATTGGGTGTCTTACTGATTAGTCATGCCACTAGGCTGTCAGTCTCCAAAACTGAGTTTGTTGTGCCTCTTTTTGGACAATTTAAATATTTCTAAGCAGTATATCAGCTCAGGTTCATAGTCAGAAGCTCCAACTGTATGCTGCAGTGTGCTTCCTGGGTGGAGGGTTGGGAGAAGAGCTAGAAATTAAGGACTTTAATTTCTTAATCTACTAAGTGTGGTACCAGCAGCAGATTGTGGGTTTTCACAAAATGACTTTATTCACACTCACCCTGAAAGTGTTACGCAAGTCACCCATCATAACTTTAAAAAAAAAAGTGCTCTTTTGGTTCAATATGTCTTTGCAAGTCCAGCAACAGAGGAAGCTTTTTCCCTGCTCTTGGAGTTGTAGTTTTGGTATGTTGGAGGTAGTTGAATCTTGCACAACTGTTAATCTCCATGTGATTGAAGGACTCATTGGAAAATCTGGCCTCAATTTAATAATTGTAGCTGATGGTTGAATTGTGCACCTCTTGAGAAAATTCACTGCAAGACTATGGAGTGAAACCTTGCCCAAATACAAGGGGTAATTGAGGGTTACTTGCAATGCACCCTGAATATTTGGTTTTTCACGTGCTGTTTTTTTTAGACAAAGAAATAAAGCTTTAGAAATCTAACTAATTTGAAAGGTAACCTTTGCTAATTCAATGTCAGACTTGAAGTGGGAGGAATCATAGCTTTGGTAGTGCCATAACATCTGTAGTTATTTCAGTCAGGGATTTAAATTTAATTCCTGAAGTTCCCCAGATAGGCTAGAAGCAGTTTGTCAATGTAGGTGTTCAGTGGTGGATTAAATGGCTCCTGCTCAATAAGCCCTTATACCAAGGATGACATCAGAGCTATAAGCCTTATACACAAGGATGACTATTACGAAATAACTGAAGTGTTATATTGGTATTTTGTGGGTGTTAATGAGTTTTAGCTTTAAACTTTTGATTTGTGTTTACATGGAAACTAGGAATAGGCCATTCTGCCCTTTGAGCCTGCTCTGCCATTCATTATGATCATGGCTGATCATCAACTCAGCCTGTTCGCACTTTCTCCCCATACCCTTTGATCCATTTTTAGAGCTATAGAAAAAAGTCAAATGGTTTTACTTTCACTGTAGAAATGCAAGTACCCTTAAGTGTTTTGACTCCTAAGGAGAAGGTAAACAAACAGTAAACTTGCTTTTGCCTAGCAATAGGGCCAGAGAGGCAGGTTCCGCCCAGAGTAGAAACAACTGTTAGTTTTGGAAACTGTTGAAGTTCAGTTGATTTTGAAGCTGTTGCCAAGAGAAACTGTAGCAAAGGGAACAGAGCTTGGGACTGGCTAAGGAAAACCCTGAAAATCCGGGGGAGTGAGGGGAAAGTTCAAAGCAGATCTTCCTGTAGGAAGGACAGGGATCTGGAACTGGAAAAAGGTCCTGTGCAGTTGAGGGGCAGAGAGACTCCAAGTTTCAGATTTAGAGAAGCTGTAGAAAGCAGCTTTTAAAAAATGAGGAACTTACAAGAGGCAAGAAGATCCGAAGAGACAGCTGAAGGCTTAACTCTTTGCTATGGGCATGTGAAGCACATGTTGACTGTCAATGCATAGGAAACTTGAATGCATATGGTGGCTTGGGAAAGGAAACATCGAAAGAAGAGTTCAAAACCTGGGAGGTGAACCCTTGCAGAAGGCATCTGAGAGTCAGTTTGGAAGAAAATTCCGAGGTGGGTTAATGGAGATTGGAAACCCTTGTGTGAAGGACAGAATTCATTGAGACTGGTTAGCTCAGTGTGAAAAGTATCTGGGGCTGTTGAGATCCATTGCATCTGGTTGTGGTATCTGTCAACACAAAAACAGAATTAACTGGAAAAACTCGGCAGGTCTGGCAGCATCGGCGGAGAAGAAAAGAGTTGACGTTTCGAGTCCTCATGACCCTTCGACAGAACTTGAGTGAGTCAAAGAAAGGGGTGAAATATAAGCTGGGTAAGGTGTGGGTGGGGGGGGAGGGTGGTTTGGGTGGGGGGAGAGAGAGAGAAGTGGAGGGGGTTGGTGTGGTTGTAGGGACAAACAAGCAGTAACAGAAGCAGATCATCAAAAGATGTCACAAACAACATAACAAAAGAACACATAGGTGTTAAAGTTGGTGATATTATCTAAATGTGCTAATTAAGAATGGATGGTAGGGCACTCAAGGTATAGCTCTAGTGGGGGTGGGGGGAGCATAAAATTTAAAAATATTTAAAAATAATGGAAATAGGTGGGAAAAGAAAGATCTATATAATTTATTGGAGAAAACAAAAGGAAGGGGGAAACAGCAAGGGGGTGGGGATGGAGGAGGGAGCTCAAGACCTAAAGTTGTTGAATTCAATATTCAGTCCAGAAGGCTGTAAAGTGCCTAGTCGGAAGATGAGGTGTTGTTCCTCCAGTTTGCGTTGGGCTTCACTGGAACAATGCAGCAAGCCAAGGACAGACGTGGGCAAGAGAGCAGGGTGGAGTGTTAAAATGGCAAGCAACAGGGAGGTTTGGGTTATTCTTGTGGACAGACCGCAGGTGTTCTGCAAAGCGGTCGCCCAGTTTACGTTTGGTCTCTCCAATGTAGAGACCACATTGGGAGCAACGAACGCAGTAGACTAAGTTGGGGGAACTGCAAGTGAAATGCTGCTTCACTTGAAAGGAGTGTTTGGGCCTTTGGACGGTGAGGAGAGAGGAAGTGAAGGGGCAGGTGTTACATCTTTTGCGTGGGCATGGGGTGGTGCCATAGGAGGGGGTTGAGGAGTAAGGGGTGATGGAGGGGAGGAGTGGACCAGGGTGTCCCGGAGGGAACGATCCCTACGGAATGCCGATTTGGGGGGGGGGGGGTGGGCTGAAGGGAAGATGTGTATGGTGGTGGCATCATGCTGGAGTTGACGGAAATGGCGGAGGATGATCCTTTGAATGCAGAGGCTGGTGGGTTGATAAGTGAGGACAAGGGGGACCCTATCATGTTTCTGGGAGGGAGGAGAAGGCGTGAGGGCGGATGCGCAGGAGATGGGCCGGACACGGTTGAGGGCCCTGTCAACCACCGTGGGTGGAAAACCTCGGTTAAGGAAGAAGGAGGACATGTCAGAGGAACTGTTTTTGAAGGTAGCATCATCGGAACAGATGCGACGGAGGCGAAGGAACTGAGAATGGGATGGAGTCCTTACATGAAGCGGGGTGTGAGGAGCTGTAGTCGAGGTAGCTGTGGGAGTCGGTAGGTTTGTAATGGATATTGGTGGACTGTCTATCACCAGAGATTGAGACAGAGAGGTCAGGGAAGGGAAGTGTCAGAGATGGACCATGTGAAAATGATGGAGGGGTGGAGATTGGAAGCAAAATTAATAAATTTTTCCAAGTCCTGACGAGAACACTAAGCAGCACCGAAGTAATCATCGATGTACCGGAGAAAGAGTTGTGGAAGGGGGCAGGAGTAGGACTGGAACAAGGAATGTTCCACATACCCCATAAAGAGACAGGCATAGCTGGGGCCCATGCGGGTACCCATAGCCACACCTTTTATTTGGAGGAAGTGAGAGGAGTTGAAGGAGAAATTGTTCAGTGTGAGAACAAGTTCAGCCAGACGGAGGAGAGCAGTGGTGGATGGGAATTGTTTGGGCCTCTGTGTTCGAGGAAGAAGCTAAGGGTCCTCAGACCATCCTGGTGGGGGATGGAGGTGTAGAGGGATTGGACGTCCATGGTGAAGAGGAAGCGGTTGGGGCCAGTGAACTGGAAATTGTTGATGTGATGTAAGGTGTCAGAGGAATCACGGATGTAGGTGGGAAGGGTCTGGACAAGGGGGGAGAGAGGGAGTCAAGATAACGAGAAATGAGTTCTGTGGGGCAGGAGCAAGCTGAGATGATCGGTCTACCGGGGCAGTTCTGTTTGTGGATTTTGAGTAGGAGTTAGAGGGCCGTCTGAGGTTGGGCGATTATCGGGTTGGAAGCTGTGGGAGGAAGATCCCCAGAGGAGATGAGGTCAGTGACAGTCCTGGAAACAATGGCTTGATGTTCAG
This sequence comes from Carcharodon carcharias, assembly GCF_017639515.1. NCBI lineage: Eukaryota > Metazoa > Chordata > Chondrichthyes > Lamniformes > Lamnidae > Carcharodon > Carcharodon carcharias. Next base: position 111,116,229 of record NC_054470.1, read on the forward strand.
TGGTGGGGTCATGGTCCAGGGAGAGGTAGGAGGAAGCGTCTGCGAGCTGACGCTTAGCCTCTGCGAGGTAGAGGTCAGTGCGCCAGACAACAACAGCACCACCCTTGTCAGTGGGTTTGATGACAATGTCAGGGTTGGACCTGAGAGAATGGAGTGCAGTAAGTTCAGCGAGAGAGAGATTAGAATGGGTGAGAGGAGCAGAGAAATTGAGATGACTAATGTCGTGCCGACAGTTCTCAATGAAAAGATCAAGAGAAGGTAAGAATCCTGAGGGAGCGGTCCAGGTGGAGGGAGAATATTGGAGGTGGGTGAAAGGATCTGTTGAACTGGGAGAGGACTCCTGCCCAAAGAAGTGAGCCTGGAGACGAAGACGGAGGAAGAAGAGTTCATCCTGCCGAGCTCTAAATTCATTGAGGTGAGGGCATAAGGGTATGAAACTAAGTCCTTTGCTGAGCACTGAACGTTCAGCATTGGAGAGGGGAAGGTCAGAGGGTATAGTGAATACACGGCTGGGATTGGAAGATGGGGTGGGGACGGAGGGACAGGCAGGGGTGGAGGGTCCTAGATGGGTGTTGGTGTCGATGAGTTGTTGGAGCTTGCGTTCCTTAGCACTTGAGAGAAAGAGAAAAAGTTTCTTGTTGAGGCGTCAGATGAGCCAAAGAATAAAATGAAATTGGGGGCACGCGCAGCTTTGAGAAAGGGTACGGCGGTGCTGCTGGAGGGAGAGGTCGAGTGTGTTCATATATGGCGGTGCATGGCACTGAGTGTGGATTTCAGAATGTGACGGGAACAGCAGTCCAAGAAATGTTTTATGTCCCAGAGATACCTGTAATCCTGGGTGGGTTCGAAACATGAGGGGTGGAATTTCAGTTGAAATCCACGTGGGGTAAGTCGGAGACGGAGACAGTCACTGAGAAAGGAGATATGGCTGTGAAAGCAGGTTTTAGTAAACACCTTGTCAAACACCAGGAGAGAAATGGAAAGCAATGAAGGTGAGCAAGGCAAAAGAGAGATACTGAAATCTTGTCACAGAGACGAACAGAACTTCTTCAAGGAGGTAGGCATTTCTTGAAGAGCAGTGGCAGTCAATTAAACACAGATAAAAACAAAAAAACTAAAAAAACTGCGGATGCTGGAAATCCAAAACAAAAACAGAATTAACTGGAAAAACTCAGCAGGTCTGGCAGCATCGGCGGAGAAGAAAAGAGTTGATGTTTCGAGTCCTCATGACCCTTTGACAGAACTTGAGTGAGTCCATGAAAGGGGTGAAATATAAGCTGGTTTAAGGTGTGTTTGGGTGGTGGGGGGGGAAGAGAGAGAAGTGGAGGTGTTGGCCTGGTTGTAGGGACAAACAAGCAGTAATAGAAGCAGATCATCAAAAGATGTCACAGACAGCAGAACAAAAGAACACATAGGTGTTAAAGTTGGTGATATTATCTAAACGAATGTGCTAATTAAGAATGGATGGTAGGGCACTCAAGGTATAGCTCTAGTGGGGGTGGGGGGAGCATAAAAGATTTAAAAATATTTAAAAATAATGGAAATAGGTGGGAAAAGAAAAATCTATATAATTTATTGGAAAAAACAAAAGGGAGGGGGTGGGGATGGAGGAGGGAACTCAAGACCTAAAGTTGTTGAATTCAATATTCAGTCCGGAAGGCTGTAAAGTGCCTATTCGGAAGATGGTGTTGTTCCTCCAGTTTGCATTGGGCTTCACTGGAACAACGCAGCAAGCCAAGGACAGACATGTGGGCAAGAGAGCAGGGTGGAGTGTTAAAATGGCAAGCGACAGGGAGGTTTGGGTTATTCTTGCGGACAGACCGCAGGTGTTCTGCAAAGCGGTCGCCCAGTTTACGTTTGGTCTCTCCAATGTAGAGGAGACCACATTGGGAGCGACGAATGCAGTAGACTAAGTATCTATCTGTCACTTGGTTTCAGTATGGTGTATCTGACCACAGGGTACCATTGGTACATGAACTGTGTAATTACCATGGACATTAAAAGTATAGTTTTTTAACTTGTTATCCTCAAATCTGTCTCTATAAAAGGTATAGCTGTGTGTGAAGGACCATTTTTAAATAGTTCACCTTTTCACATTTAAATGTTTTCTTTTAAAAGTTCATCAGCTGATTCTGTTTGGAAACAGTAGCTACTGAACAAACTTACCCTGATTCCAGCTTGATGGATCCTGTCAGCTGGGATTGTAACAGCTCACATGACAATGGCAAGCCACAGTGCACAAAGACACTTCTCCAAGCAATTGAGGTTTTTTGATGCCAGCAAGTCTGTAGGGAAACCAATATTTATCCATTGGAGTTATAAATTATTCATGAGATGCACTATGGGATGGTTAGGGCAATTCCTTTGTCTAGTTTTTGTATTTTGCTTGCAGAAGGTAGTCTGCATTTAGCTGAAGCAGTCTGCTTGATCAGCAAAAGCTATGGGACGGTGTATAGAATCCATTAGAAAGCTTAAGCAAGTATGCAGTGAGACCCAATGCTTGAACTGAGGAGTCTTCAGTTTTGAGGCCTTGAAAGAAATTTAGGGGCTCGCTTAGCCGAAAGTGCAGAGGATGCCCATAAATCTTGTGCGTCAAGCAAAAGCTGGAATACCAAGGAGAATTTAAGATTTTTGGGGAGCTTTGGCAGGGGTAGCAGCAGTAAAAAGTGGAACTGTTTATAGATTGAGTCTTACTGGTGGTTGATTTAAATTTTTAAATAAGAGGTTTTGTCTCATGGTATAATTCCTTAGTTAATCGCTGTTCAAATTTCTCTAACACTTTTTTTTAGATGTGGACTTTGCCAGAAATCTAATTGCCCTTGAACTGAGGCTTGCTAGGCCACTTCAGAGGGCAGTTAAGAGTCAACCACATTGTATGGGTCTGGGGTCACATATAGGCCAGACCATGTGAGGATGGCGGATTTCCTTCCATAAGGGACATTAGTGAACCAGATGGGTTTTTACAACAATTGGCATTCGATCCAGGGTTGCCTTAATGAAGACTAGCTTTCAATTTCAGATTTGATTTTATTTAATTGAACTCAAATGACACCAATGGATTGGATTCAAACCCTTGTCCCCAGGTTCTTAGCCTGGGTGTCTGGATTATTAATCCAGTGACATTACCCCTGTCTGTTATCCCAGTAGAGGTGATTGGGGAGACATTGATCAGTGTAACCTGGGAGAGGAGAAAAGAAGCACTTTTGCAGACATTAACGTTGGAAGAAAAGCCTTGCATGAGGCCAGGACATCCAACAGCACTTCATAGCTTCAAGTATACACTGGGTAATGTGCTTGCCAATTTCTGAACAGCAAAATTCCATAAACAACAATGAGATGAATGATCAGATAATCAGGTATTGTTGAATGACTAATGTCATGTTGGAAATTATTTTAAAATAGAGTTTAGTTGTCTGTCTCAATTGGATTAAAGCCAGTTGGTCTAGAGACTTTGAATAGATGAGTGGTAGGTTTGAATTGTTAATTAGATAAAACATAGGGAAATAGATGAAGTGTAAAGGGGGCAATTTGCATTTAAGTACCTAGCTCAAGAGCAGATGAAATATTACATATGTGCTTACAATCTTGTATTAATGTTTTTGTAAAAACCTCAACCTTTTTCCAACTTGACTCTGGTCTATTACTACTGAACTCACTGCATCTCAAAATATACAAATTGCAAAAATGGGTTATGACAGTTGTTTCAATTTTCCCTCTGATTTGAACAACTCAGCCTTTTACCATTTGGCTGCCATAGTTGGCCAAGGCACTGGGACGTGGGTTTTTTAGATCCATCTGGAAGGGGAAGGACCTCTATCAGATCTATACTCATCTAATGAAGACCACTTAAAATAATATGGGAAGCAAATAGAGGGACATTGAGATTAGCATAGTTTGTTCATATGGAGAAACAGCCCTAGGACAGATTTGATTTTTTGATTGACTTATTTTCTGTGCTGTAATCTTCTATAACTGTGTATTTTTGTTTATCCCCTTTAGGACGTGGCTACAGAATGTCAAATCAGTGCCATGCCAACATTCCATTTTTATAAGAATGGAAAGAAGGTACAGTGATGGTATTTTAGGCTTGTACATTAATCACACTTCCTCTAAGTCTTAGCTGATTTGTCCCCTTTTGATAAATTCAGGATTCTACCCAGGATTGCTGTGTGCTCAGGGAACACCATACTCTAAGGGTACACAAAACTGGATCTTTTAATCCATGATCTCTTCCAGTGTTACTCCATGTTGGGAGCTTGAATTTAAATATCAAATCTATGATTTTAATCCTGCTTTAGAAACTTGATGGTATATTATGATTGAATAAATTAAGCTCAAAGTGGAGGTTTTTTGTTAAGAACACCACTGTTCAAGAGACAAGCAGAGAATCCCCAGGGGTCCTGGTGAGGGGGAAGGGTGTAATAGAGCAATTGGATGTCTATGATGGGTAGGAGACTAAGGCCAGAATACTGGGAAATTCCTTTAAGGACAAAGCAGTGAGTTGTGGTAGATGGCTTTTATTTAGACCAGGGGATGGTATTTGGTGTTCAAGGGTTGGTGCTGGGGTCACCTTTTATTTGCTACATAAATGATGTAGATCTTGGATTACAGAGTGAAATTTCACCAATGAGATCAATCTTGGAATGACTGTGTTGTGTACAACAGGACATTGGGTAGTAGAATGGGCAGGCAAATATCACATGGAATTTAGTGGAGAAGTGTGAGGATGATGCATTTTTTGTAGAAGGGATAGGTAAAGGCAATATAGACTTAATAGCACGAATCTAAAGCATGCAGGAACAGAGACCTTGGCATTTAATTTCCAGTCTTTCATGGGATATGGGTGCCATTGACTGACAACACTTGCCCATCCTAACTGCCCTAGGTATAGTGTCACAAGTAGGGTAAACCAAGTAAAGATGGCAGATTTCATCCCTAAAGGGCATTAGTGAACCATTTGGTTTTTATGACAATTGATGGTTTCACTGTCACTGTTAATGATATGAATATAGACTGGAATAGTAATGTAAAAGGGCAGGGACAAGAGTCCCTGGAGTGTTCAGGAAAACTTTCTACAGTAGGTTTCCAATCAAAGAGCTATAGACCTTGTACTTGTGAATGAGATGGGCCAAGTGGATCAAATGATATACAAACATACTAATTAGGAGCAGGAATAGGCCATTCAGCACCTTGAGCCTGCTCCACCATTCAGTAAGATCATGGCTGATCTGAAAGTAACCTCAACCCACATTCCTACCTACCCTATACTCTTTAATCCCCATGTTAATCAAGAATCTAGCTTGGCCTTAAGTCAAAGACTTGTTTCCACTGCTTTTTGAGGAAGAAAGTTCCAAAGACTTGTAACCCACAGGGAGAGTTTCTCATCTCTTTTAATGAATGACCCCTAGCTCTAGATTCTCCCACAAGAGGAAACATCCTTTCCACATCTATTGTAAGAATTGATCAAGTTGCCTCTTACTCTTCCAAATTCCAGTGGATACAAGCCTAACCTATACAGCCTTTCCACAAGGCAACCTGCCCATTCCTGGTATTGGCCTAGTAAACCTTCTCTAAACTACTTATGCATTTACATCCTGCCTTTTAATAAGGAGACCAGTACTGTACATAATACTCCAAACGTGGTCTCACCAATGCCCTGAAACTGAAGCATAACCTCCCTATTTCTGTAATCAATTTCCACACAAATGTTTCTATGAGCTTTCCTAATTCTTACTGTACCTGCATTCTAACCTTTTGTGATTCATGCACTGAGACACCCAGATCCCTCAATCTGAGCTCTGCAATCTCACCATTTAAATCTTTTTTATTCTTCCTGCCAAGATGAACCATTTCACAGTTGCCAGATCTTTGTCCACTCACTCAACCTATGTCACTTTGTAGCCTTCTGATGTCATCTTCAGTAGCAAACATTTGGGGGACAGTGATCATAGTATCATGTGGTTTACATTGGCTGTGGAAAAGGACAAAGACCAATCTAGTGAGAATAATGAACTGGGGGAAAGCTTCCTGCAAAGGGTAAGAATGGATTTGGACCAAATGGGTTGGAATCAGTTTGGCAGGAAAAACAGCCACTAGACAATGGGCTAGCTTCAAAGAGGAATCCCCTTTTTTTGGTCCCTAATTGACTCTCTCTCCTTTTTCCACACTTGTACTATTTATATACCATAGGGTTTTGGGATTCCCCTTTGACAGCTGCCAGTCTGTTTCATACTCCTTTTGCGTCTTATTTACTTTCTTTCTTCCCCTCTTGAACCTGGTTCTTCTTTGTATTATTCAGCTGACCTCCCTCAATAAGGAGGTATACATAGTGGTTAGCAAAGCATAAGGGATCTTGGAATTCATAAATAGAGGTATCAACTACAAAAGCATGGAAGTTGACTGGGTGCAGAGGAGATTTACCAGAATGGTCCAGAGATGGAGGGGTTGAGGCGATTTCGTTGCAAGGCTCGGGTTCTCCCCTGAGCAGGGGAGGTTTGATGGAGGTGTTCAAGTTTGACATGGTTAGATAATGTAGACAAAAGACAAACTCTTCCTTTAACTGTAAGATGGCATAGTTAAGGTTTTGGGTCAAGATGCAGGAGGAATGAGTTTTTTAGTGAGTGGGAATGACCAGGAACTGACCACTCAAGGGTGGTGAAAGCAGAGGCTATCATTGGAAATTGGGTGGGCACTTAAAAGGGATGTAAAGTAGCAGGGCTACAGAATCACGCAAGGGAGTGGGAATGACCTGGATAGCTCCTAGGGGAGCTGGCATGGACTCAAATGGGCCAAATGGCTTCCCTTGATGTAGATGACTCTTGGCAGCATAGACTATTATGACTTAACAATTTTCCCAAGACATGTGATTCCTCTTTCAAATTGTCACCTAGTTACATCCATTTTTTTCTTATCATTTCCTTTTTGTTAGTTTTAATTGCACCATTGTCCCCTTGTCATTTAATTGCTCCTACCACCCATCCTATTGAAGATCTTTTTTTTCTCTAGCTCTTTCTCTCCCTTTCCCTACCTGCTCAAAACATCTTGTATCTAGTTTCTTCCAGTTCTGATGAAAGATTGTGAAACCAAAACATTCACTTATCTCTCTCTTTTGAGTTGAATGTCCAACATTAGTTTGTTATTGTGTGGAAGAGCAAAACAAGGGCCTAAAATAATCACTAAGTTCCCCTGGATTCCTTTACCCAGAGAATGTTGTAAATGTCTCACTATCCACATGGGAGTGGTTGAGGTGAATGGTCCAAATTCATTTAAGGGGAAGCTAGATATTCTCTTCAAATAGAAGGATATGCTAATAGTGAGTGAGTGTGAAGAGGCTGGAGGAGCATAAATACTGGCATAGACCTGTTGGTCTGAATGGCCTGTTTCTGTTGTAAAACATTTACATAAAACATTAACTAGCTTTATCAATTTCTTTTCAGGTAACTGAAGTTGTTGGAGCAAATGTGGACCAGCTGGAGAAAAATATCAAAGAATTACAGTGATCCTTTAATGTCCCATCTTAAATTTCTCATCTTTCTGAAACTGAATAGGAGTAAAATGCAAATTAAGTGATTCAATATTTGTCAAATCAAATGTGGTGTAAAAGATGGTGGGTTTTTGTGAACTGTGGAATAATTGTACTAAATTTTATATAGGCACATCCTCAAAGCTTTGATCACATGCCTTTTGTCTACAGGGATGAGGGGAAAGCAGCAGATTTCTGTATTGCCACTTGCTAATGACAAACACAATGAGATTTTCTCCACTCACAATTTACAGCGAAGCAGGAAATCCTTTTGGGAATGCAAATAGAATTTTCCAGGAAATGCTCAACAGTGAGGTGATGCAGTCTTCAAACTGTCTTTTCCAAACTGAGTTCAATTAGACTAGATCATCCTTGCTTCTGATTGGTGGGTGCTTTTCAATGACTGCTACCTTAGCCCTCAATGCAGCCATCTTCATCTCATGGTTTCTGATCAGCTGCTGCTCTTCAGAACTGCTCAACCACAGGGTAGCTGGGCCATCTTTCAGTGATGTAGAACATACAGTTAACATCTCTTTCTCCTTTTCCCTTTTTTGATTTTGGCTGTTCCTATCTGTCAAAGCTCAGCAATTGTCACTAACTGCAAATAGAGGGAACTGAGTTTCAGAGCGTCTTTCTGATTTTCAGGGAAGATCTTGGTCAGGTTCAGATTTATGGTTGAGGACTTTTCTAACCCTCTCGAAATTGTGAATTTCATTCCTCTGGGAAGTGTCACATCCATCCATTTCATGCAGTTGTATGGTTCCTATGTCTGTTGTATACTCAAGCGCATCTTCTAGGGAATAGACTGTTTTGGTTTCCCTGTTACTGTCTCTGGCTCTTACTATTTTCTTCTTTGGTTTGACATCTTTTTCTTGTGATTAATTTTCAAGAAGCTCTGCAGTTTGATCCATATGCAGGGCCTACTTTGTGTGCTTTTTGATATATCTGGCACATGTTTCTTTGTCTGGTGTACTTTTTGTTGCCTTTTCACTGCATCAACCCTGCTGCCTTTCTACTGACCTAAGCTGAAAGCTAGCCATTTGGATAGGGTCTTCACCTCTCTACTCAAGGCTTCATGTACTCTGGCAGTGTCTACAGACTGTTATATTGGGTGTGATTTCCGATCAATTCTATTGGTACTTCAGGGTTTGCAGAATTGCAAATAAGCTGTTCTAGCAGCCTTTCACCTGTGTCCTTAAATTTATTTTCTGGCTGCATTTTTCAGTCCTGTTATGAAATTGTCAACAGGCCCACCTGGTTCCTGTGTCAGGCCTTGAAATTCATAGCAATTGATCCAATGATTTGACTTTTTGCTGGAGTTGTACTAAATTTTTGAAATTATTTATTTTGCCTGGGTTTCTGCTGTCATCTTCACTCTGCTCCCAACAATTAAGCAAATCTTTCCTGATATCAGAAGGATGTAACTAACACTTCTTCACTAGTACAATTTAGAAAGCTACTAAATGTTACTGTACTCCACCCTTCTGTTAAAGCTTCGTGATGAAATCAGCCTCCTAATTCACTGAGCTGGAGCTATGATTGCTGCAGTGGTTATTTTTAACATGATTCACTCAGCCTTTTTTTCTCTCTGGCTCTAATTGGGTTAATTCTAATTGAATTCATTTTAAATGTTTTTGTTCACCTGTCACCATGTTACATCTTTCCACGAGTTTGAAATAATCATATTTAAAAGTTGATACTGGATCTTCATGTTTTTCTTCAATTGCCCCATGAGCTGGTAGAATGCACATTGCTACGTAACACATAACTGCAGTGCAACAGTGAACATGGCACCTTACGGTATATATTCACATACAATTAACTCTTACCAATAATATAACCAGGAACACTTCATTTCTGTCCTAGGCCATTGCTGCAGGAGTTTGTCAGGCTAGTGGCCTAGGCCTAACCATCTTCTGCTGCTTCATCAATGATCTTCCCTCCAGCATGATCTAGAAGTGGGGATATTCACTAATGGTACAGTGTTCAGGTACTGGAGCAGTCTGTGTCCATGTGCAGTAAGAGTGGAGACAAGGTTCAGGATCAGCTTGATAAGTGACCAAGTAAATTCATGCCATGAACTACCAGGTAATGGCCATCTCCAATAAGAGAATCTAACCATTGCCCCTTGCCATTCAATGGCATTACAATCCCTGAATCCCCCCCCTATCAACATCCTGGGGGTTGCCATTGACCAGAAACTGAAATGGATCAGCCATATAATATGGCTCCAAGAGCAGGTCAGAGGCTGGGAATTCTGTAGACTATTTAATTACTCCCCTCCACCACCTTAAATATTCACTCCCTCTGCCACCAACACACAATGGCAGCAATATGTACCATCTACAAGATGCACTGCAACAACTCACCAAGGCTTCTTTGACGGCACCTTCCAAACCCCTGCCCTCTACCACCCAGAAAGACAAGGGCAGCAAATGCATAGTGTGTTACAGTTGGTGGCATTCCTATCTTGATTTGGAATTATATCACCATTCCTTCACTATTGCTGGCTCAAAATCCTAGAACTCCCTCCCTAACAGCACAGTGGATGTATTCATTCCACACACACTGCAGCAGTTCAAGTCAGTTTCTCATCACCACCACCACCTTCTCAAAGGCAATTGGGGGTAGATAATAAATGTTGATTTAGCCTGTAGTGTAATGGGCTAATGGAATAGCTATGATCATGTGCTGTGGACCATGCTGTATTGCTGAGCTCAGCAGACATGTGCTAGATGTTCAGAGGATGGAACACCCTGTACTCAGGAAACTTTTCTATCATAGAGTTAATAAATCAATTTGAAGCACGTAGCAGAGAAAGACTAGAATCTAGAGAAGATAGGCCATGCATACCAATAGCCAGCAACCAAGCCACAGTCTATGAAACATGGTAGCAACAGTGGTGATACCAATCTGGAGAAGGGTTAACTCCACTAAGTGGCCAAGGGGACCATGGAAAGGGAGTGCAAAAACTGCCAGAAGGAAGAATCTACAAACTTGCCAAAGAAGGAGGCAAACAGGAAAATAGTAACAATGTCCATACCTGGCGAGCGGACACCCCTACTTTGATCATGCAAAAGTCTTGATGGCCCACAGGCCAAATGTAGGAGTTATGGAAGAAACGCTTCTCTAATATTAAGCAGCATTGAGCCTCCGTACTAAAGAGAAGAACCTTTCTGCTGTAGAACTGGTAGCCAATAATACCCTCTTGAGACAGGGTGGTGGAGGAGGAGACCTCTGCAGACTTCAATACCATCCTCACAGCCTTGACCTGTAACTGAATCCTTGTGATCGAGCAACTAATCAAAAATCCCAAAGACCGAGGGGATTGGTTGAATTATTTATTACCAACCTATATCCCGTAGCTAGCTCTTGCAGATTTGGGTTATTGAAAGATGAACCATTTCACGACTACATCACCGTTAGGGTCCATGATGAAAAGCAGTTAGATTTTTTACAGACCAAGGATGATCTCATCTTAAGATAAAGTTGTTCAATACATGAGTCAGCCTAACTCAAATAAATTGGGCTATAATTTGTCGTGACACCAAGGTTCTAGATGACTCCTATTAGTGGCCCCACCCACTTAAAAGCCCACCAAGATGAGCGAAAGGGCAGGAAACCCACAGCAGCCATTTTGAGATATTTACATTGTGCAAAGAACACATATCAAGATTGCCCAGCAGGGAGGCGCAGAGTGCTTCCAGCGTGGGAAGACTGGACATTTCAAGCGCTTCGTTGAGTCCAACAAATTTTATTGAGGAAGAAGACCAGAATGTTTATGAAATTCTCTCTAGCCAAGAGGTTTGAAATCAATGCAGAAACCAAATTACAGATTTTCTAGAGGAAGTAAGTGGTCTTAATCAGGATTATTGGTCAGTTACAATGCAAATTAAAGGCTTTGACAGATGCTGGAGCTGGTGTTAGTATACTAGTTGATCATCTGAACTGGCTTCAGCCAATACTGCTCCATCCATCAGATATTAAATTGCAAGGTCCAGATGGCACAGACCTTCCCAAAAAAAAAGGCAGGATAATTGTCCCTCTTCATTACAAGGGGCAATTATCTTTGTGAACAACATGGAGAAAATCAGTGCACATCTTTATTGAGAGGAGATGTTGCCATACTACTGGGAAATCTGGAAAAACTGGGTGATGACCTTCATTTGGACAACTAGATGCCTTTCATATCTGTAGAGCCAGTGGACTTTCAGCCGACAGCAGCTGAGAGGTTTATTCAATCAGCAGTGGTTTACACTCCAAGAGAGGGCCTCCACTAGACTCCAGGTGGATATTGAGGTTATGGATCTCCATTCTTTTTACAGCTAGGCCAGAGGTGGCTGATACAGAAGGCAGTGAGGCAGACGGTGGCCATCTGCATGAAGACCATTTGGGCTTGGGTTGACCCTTTCCTGAAGAAGGTAATAAGGAAGAGGCTCTTGTAGCACTGAGTGATCTGCTGGAGGATGAGGTCCTCGAGGTTGGTTAACCATTCCACTTGACAGCTGAATCATATGAAATCTCTGACTTTTTTGAGCAGCCAGCTGCAATTACTGCAGTGGAGCAGCATTCAGATCGTTATTCCACTGAACCTATCTATGCAATACCTTGTGTATCACTGATTAACCATGTAGTTAGCTCTGTAGTGAGAAATAAAATGCTCTACTTAAACATCCTTGGCTCTGTGTATCCTTCACATCTAGGCTTGGGAGTTATCAAATTCCATATTTCTGTCCTATTGTTGGCTAAGAGGACATCACAGCCATCAATAGGCAAGGAGTGGACAAGTGAAGCAAAAATAGAGAGTTGTCGTGGCTCTGGGTCCTGTACCTTCTTACATCAATCTATGGGTGGTACTATATTCAGTCCCACATTACCAGACCCTTCTAATACACCTCCTCCCCCACCCCCCAAAATCTTTATCCCTGAAGTATAGAGTTACTTTACTTCAAGTCTTACATTGTCATAAGTCTAATGCATTTACCTTATTGTTACAACCTTAGTGCTTTTTTTAATCGTGTCCACGGACAGTCTATACATGGCCCAGCCAGAACTGGACACATTTTTGCGCCTTGTTGAATTCAGCAAGCTCTGCAACAATGCAGGGTTCCTCTAGCGATTTGCATTGTAGGAGATGTTGCATAGTCTGTGGCTCAGTTCCACATTCACAAGTTGTCGGGCTGGTTGTGTATCCCCATTTGCTTAGTGACACCTTTGAACGACCTACACCAGTCCTAAGTCTGTTAAGGCACTACCAGGTTGGCCAGTTGCAATTAGCTCCTGGGGGAAGGCTTTCATCCGGTAGAATTTCCATCGCTGGGGGTTGTTCGAGACTGGTGAGCCGGTCTTTTCAGAAGGCAATGCATGCTTCAGATGGGGTTGATTGTAATGTAAAAACACTGTTCATGAAGCTCTTCCTTGACTTTAGACAGCTGGGTGTAGGTGTATGACTATGTAGAGGGTGTCTCTCATCTGATGTTTGACAGAGTTGCTCCTTCTTGCTGGCTACTGTTCTACTTATATCAGGGGAAGCGATACCCGCCAGGATATATAGGCTGTTGGTGTTTGTTCGTTTTAAGCAACCTGTGATAAGTCGGCAGCTTGCGGCATCCATCATCTTAGCATGAGTAGATCTTTCCCATGCAGGGCAAGTGTATTCGGCAGTGGAATAGCAAAGAGCAAGTGCACTGGTTCGCAATGTTTTCGAGCTTGCTCCCCATTTTGTGTTAGCTTATTCAGGATGTTGTTTCGTGCGCTCACTTTTGCCTTTGTCTTTTTGATGTGGTTCTTGAAGGTGAGGCATCTGTCAAGGGTGACTCCTAAGTAGATAGGGTGCTTGCAATGTGTCAGTGTTGCTCCACACCAGGTTACTTTAAGCTGGCGTTTGGCTTCACGGTTTCTGAGGTGGAATGCACAAACTTGCATCTTTGATGGGTTTGTGCGAAGGTGGTTTTTTTCATAGTAGGATGTTAGTCCCTCCAAGGCCTCAAAGCATTTTCTCCACGGTGTTAAAATCAGTGACACAAGTCATCAGCATATATAAAATGGCGTGTGACACCATCTATAGGTTGGTCATTCATGTAGATGTTGTACAGCAGCGGTACAAGCACGCTTCCCTGAGGCAGACCATTCTTCTAAATAAGCCACCTGCTGCATTTCCCCATCTAGTTCAACATAGAACCGGCAATTCTGAAGCATGCTTTGTAACAGCTCTGTTAAATGAATATCTTTTGTCATCTCTAGGATCTTGCAGAGGAGACATCTATAGTTTACTGTATCATATGCTGCTGACAGGTACACAAAAACAGCACCTGTTATCATCCCTTGCTCAAAACCATCTTCGATATGTTGTGTGAGATTGAGCAGTTGGCTTGTTGTTGATTTGCCGGGGCGGAAACCTGCTTGCTCTGGAATGATCATCTCACCTTAGTGCTATCCCAACCTTATTGATATTACAGTATTAACATTAACAATATTCTGACTACCCTATCTACCCCCTTCAAGTCCTTGAAGTTCGAGTTTCAGGAGGCCTTACAACCCTTCCACACCTTGGTCGCTTGGTAGGCTCTGTTGATTCTGGTTCTTGTAGCTGGCTTGGAGGCTGGACTGGCATTTGAGTAATCTTTCGTCCATTTCTTCCATTGCTAGATGTTAAACCATGCTTGGCTGGTTTGGCAGTGCAGGGTGGTTGTTACTCTGGATCCTTTCTTACAGGGTGGATGGAAATGGCATTCGTCTACTTGACGGTGCCTTTTCATTTTCCTTTTGGGCCATTTGGATGCTCTGAGGCTGAGGAAGGGTGTTCCTGTGGTGAGAAGAAGATTGAATAGCATTTTGTTGTTGATGGTGATAGACTTCTACCCGGTTGCAGCATCCATTGTGGTTGTGGCATGCTGGCTGGAAGTTGCAGTGTCCACAGTGGTTGATGTGTCTACCGCCTGTATCATCATCGTAGAGGCTTCTCTGACTGCTGACCATTCTCTGGCACCACTTCCACCAGAGGTGCCATGGTAATCTCTTGTGGGTAAGCTTGTAGGTTGGTCTGACCACTGGGGACTTTTTGGGACATGGAATGATAATAGACAAACCTACTCCACAAAGAGAGAAGGAAGATCGCAGTTGGGATCAGAGTCTGAGTACTCTTTTTAGTGTTTGAGGACTCAGCACCATGCTGTTCTGATTGGCTAATGGCAGTGTTCATCTTGACCTCAGCTGCCATCTGGAGGAGTTCTAGGACTACACAGGCATCCCTGCTCAGGAGAGAGAGAGGCTGATTATGGACAACATACATCAGTTCAAAGATCTGTTTGTTGCTGTAGCTCTGTGGTTCCAGGATCATGTCAATGACCAGAAGTCGGACTCCCTCTACCCCATAAAATGAAGCGTCTGTTGTTCAAATCCAGAGGTGTTGGAGCTACGGTCCCTCGTCTGACAGGACTGTCACACTGGCACCTGAATCTAATTTAAAATTTGTTAGATTACCATTTACCAAGATGTAAGCATTCCGAGATGAAGAGCCGCACTCTTTGACCTCACCCAAGCAGCACAGTTATGTGTCTTCTGGGGTTTTCAGTCTCAACCTCATGGATGACCTTTTGGCCTCTCTGTGCTGCGCTGGGATTTTGACTTGCTCAATTTACAAAGTGTGCCTGTCTGTTGCAGTGGAAGTATTGGTCTGTATTCGCAGGACATTGACCTCTCCCGTGAGGGCGCTTCACACCACAGCACTGGGTAAGATCACACTTGGGTGCCTCAGGAATTGTTTTCCCTGACTTGGACTGTCCCTGTGTCTTTGACCTTTTATGTGCTGAAATGAGGGTTGGTTCCTGCTCCATGTTGTATGCTCTCCCCTTAGATTCTCCTGTGTTGCTCATGTCGCTCAGGCAGCCTAACTAGCTGGATTGCTTTGTCTAGGGTAAGTAACCCTTGGCTTGCAGATCTGCAGAATTTTTTGCTGGAGTTGGAGCAACGCTGTCCCATCAAAAAATAATTTCTCCAAAGATTCAAATTTTTATGAGCAGCCTGGGGCCATAGGTGAGCCCCAGTGGAATTGTGATCCTTTTTTTTTGAAAATTTTCAAAAAGTGAGAGTACAGCTTTAAGAGCATGCAAGGTTCCAAGGTGGCGTCGCTGTTCACTGTCAATCAGTGGATTTCCGGCGCTTGCCATTTTGGTGGGCTTCGCAAAATGGCGGCAGCAAGCTGCAGGAAGAAGTTTCCATAATGGCTGCATGGGTCAACTGGCTGCTGACCTGACGCCATGAGCGGTGCAGCATTGTGAGGTAAGGAAGCAAAATTTTCAAAGAGCCACGAGGTTGCTGTTTAAGGAATCGGACAGTCGCCTGGTTCCTGAGAGGCTGATTAATCTAAATTATTTTCTTTTTTTTAAACTGGGAGGCCACGTGTTGAAGCTCGGTTGCAGGGGTTAGTATTAGCGACCGCTCGTTCAAACGAAGCTTCTAACTGAATTAATAAAGAGGATTTCTCAGGACTGGCTGCCCTGAAAATTAAAAGAATTTATTGCACTCTGGCAGGCTATAATCTCTGCTTGCTGAAGTTGGACTTCCAAGGGAGATTCAGCGGAGTCTTCTACTGCAGGAAAACTTCTGCTTTTAGCTTCCAGGCTCTGCTTTCTGGGACTTTCATCTGGTGAACTTTCTCAGCATCTGTAGCTTCAGTTGAGAGCTTCAGAATCTGTCAAAGGTGTCCTATTTCTCAGTTTTTATTCAGCATTTTTCAGCACTTTTGTGGGGATGAGTGTTTATAATCCAGAGCTGCCACCATGAAAAATGTTTTTGTCATCTTCTGTATGTTGGTAGCAAGTTTTCATAACTACTTGTGATTATATGCACATATGCAGTACTGGAGCTGTCTCCACCCTAGGTCTTTACACTTCTCTGTCCAATGCCACACACACCCTAGCTCTGGGTTATGCACCTTCTTACATCACTGTGGAGGCGGTACTGTACTCAGTCCCATATTAACCCTGTATGTACCAGACCCTTCCACAACAGGTGGCAAGGGTAGCATGGGGGTGGGTGAGGCGGGGGGATGTCACTTTTTATTTTGCTGGAGTTTCTTATTTAGTAAGAAATCCTTTATCACGAGAGGGATTGAACGTCAAAGTAAGGATGTTATGCTTCAGTTATACAGGGCATTGGTGAGATCACACCTCGAAGACTGTGTGCAGTTTTGGTCTCCTTATTTAAGGAAGGATGTAAATGTGTTGGAGGCGGTTCAAAGGAGATTTACTAGATTGATACCTGGAATGAGTGGATTATCTTATGAGGGAAGGTTGGACAGACTAGACTTGTTTCCATTTGAGTTTAGAAGAATGAGGGTGACTTGATTGAAGTGTACAAGATCCTGAACAGCCTTGACAAGGTGGACGTTGAAAGGATGTTTCCTCTTGTGGGCGAGCCCAGGACTAGGGGGCACTGTTTTAAAATTTTGGGTCACCCTTTTAGGACAGAGATGAGAAATTTTTTTCTGAGGGTTGTGCAACTTTGGAACTCTGCCTCAGAAGGTGGTGGAACAAGGCCACTGAATATTTTTAAGGCAGAGGTAGGTAAATTCTTAGGCAAGGGAATCAAAGGTTATCGGAGTTAGATGGGAATGTGGAAATAGAAACGCAAGAAGATCAGCCATGGTCTTATTGAATGGCAGAACAGGCTTGAGGGGCCGAATGGTCTACACCTGTTCCTATTTCTTATGTTCTAATTACATTATTCCATTTTAGGCTGTAAATTCAGTGTACAACATAATTTGTCTGACAGTTTCTGGGGGAAGGGGAAACAATCCAGTTCTTGAGTTAAGGCTGTACTGGATTTATATAAAATAAAAGCAAAATTCTACAGATTCTGGAAATATGAAATAAAAGCAGAAAATTCTGGAAAAACTCAGCATTTGCAGAAATTAATGCACTAACATTTTCCTCTGAAAAATCACATTAGCAATTCAGCCTACTGTGTTCCCTTAAGCTGCTTGATAGATGTCTGATCGTCAAATCCTGGAGGTAGTGTCATTCGCATAAAAGGAGCAAATGCCATTTATGGTATATTGAGGGTTGGCACCAGAGAAGTCAGAATGGTAAGATTCTATTAGCTAATGAGTTGAATTGTTTTGTAAACGTAGTGATTTCTTTGTAGCCTCTTTCCAACATCAATTTTGATTAATTGTCCTTAGAGAATCTGCATTGGGCCACCGATTTCAACATTGCTACAGTCACTCTGCCTACTGCGTGCAGATATAATGAAAGAAAGACAAAACTTACATTTATACAGTAACTTTCATGATGTCTCAAATCACTTCACAGCCAGTTAAATACTTTTGAATGCAGCACTGGTAAAATGTAAGCAACGTTATCAAATGCCAGAACAAGTTTGAGGGGCCAAATGGCTTACTCCTTCTCCTAATGTGTATGTCATTCTGGGTGAATGAATTGTCTGCGTGCATGACTGCGTGCATGACTATCATCCATAATAATCTTGCAGAGTGTGGAATCATGATTGGAGTTCTGTTTATTCTGTTTGTTAATGGAAGTTTACTGTTAGCAGGCTTTGTGGGGTGAAATTGCCAGGACAGGTGTGCGTAATGGGCTCATAGTGGATCAATAACCTGTTTTATCCTGTACATGGTTCTTAAGAATCTTTTACATTGACTTCAATATCGTCCTTTGTCTACTTATCTACTATCCCACTCTATCTTAGAGCTTTTAAGAGAATTTTGAGGTATTGCAATATTGTGATGAAGTAATGTTGCATAGTAGGTATTAAAATATATTTTAGTGAAAAGCAGCAATCAGCAGTCTTCAGACATGCTGATCAGGAAAGCACAGATACAATTGTGAACCATTCAGTCTGTGTCTTCCAGCCTCTTAAAAGTTGTGCCTTACAGAGACTCCTGAGAACTCTAATGCTTCTCGTTGTTGAGAAGACCTACGTTGTTCAATCATTCCGCTTTGTTGCTCAGGGATCATTTGATCTTTATACCCTGAGATTACTGATAAAATAGAATCCAATTACACCCTTTTTAAGAAATAATCATATTGAATAATATCATGCACGCAGACAGGAGAAAGTCTTCTAAAGAATGGGAAACAACCTTGTGCAGTTTATCAGGGTTGCAAGTATTGAATTTTCCCCTCAAATATGAATTTACTGCCTCTGTATTCATATGCTGCAATGTGCAGAACATTTAATGAGGACTGAGGCAGTCACTAAAATCAGTGTTATGACCTGCACAGTGTTATGAATAACTAAAGGGATATGTTCCTGTCAAATCAACAATATTGCATGATGTTGGTAAAATAAAATTTGTACTCTGGTTTGTTTAATAGTCATGGTGGGTTCACTTAAAGGATATGCACAAAACATATATTGTTGCTGCTCTTAATATTAATGGCCTATGTATACATCGGACAATATTTGTAACCAGATGCCAACAATGGGGCGCCATCATTTTATTAGTGCCTTCCTGTGATTGGTGAATGGATTGGTGAATCTTGAAGGGAAGAAAATCATGCATGATTAAGTGGGTGGAGGGTGGTGTGGGTGTGGAATAAGGGGAATGGAAATTGGAGAAGCACCAGGGTCCATGATTACTCTCCCTGGTCCTAGTTCCAGCAGTTTTTTTTTTATTATTTAGATGTGGGAGTTGCTGGCTAGGCCCACATTTATTACCCTTAATTGCCCTTGTTCAGAGGGCATGTGAAGAGTTGCTGTGGGTCTGGAGTCAGTTACCAGACCAGGTAAGGACAGCAGATTTCCTTCCCTAAAGGGCATTAGTGAACCAGATGGGTTTTTACAACAATTGACAATGGTTTCTTGGTCGTCATTAGACTTTTAATTCCAGATTTTAATTGAATTCAAATTCCATCACCTGCCATGGTGGGATTCAAACCCAGGTCCCCAGAGCATTAACCTGGGTCTCTTGATTACTAGTCCAGTGACAATACCACTATGCCATCACCTCCCCCTGTCTGCTACAGTGCCTTCTGTATCCTCTGCCTCACTTCATGAAGAACTGAGAGATTCCTAACTTCAACCTCTGCCCAGAGTCTAGTGGATGGTGTCTCTGAAACAAAGGAACTGATTGTTGAGTGTATACATGTCCTCAGCTTCTAAAGGATGAATTTTCACCACTTCTAAATAAAAAGTTGAAGATTGTTGCGTGAAAGACAGCGAGTTGCTCAAATTATGAGCATCATCTGGTTTTTCTAGGATTGCTAGACATATGTCAACATCACCACTCATTGATGTTGTATGTTGATGGTGAGGAACATAGAGAGATACAATGATCTGTCGCCCTTCGTAGCTAAGAGGAACAATAATCCTGCCTTTGATTGGAAGATCTATGCTGCCTGGACCTTGTAACTTAACAGCTGATGGATGAAGAGTCAGTGGTTGAAGCCAGTTGATGTCATCTGCTGATATGTTAAAGCAGCTCCAGTATCAAATTTAAATGTGGTATTGAAGCCTTGAACTTGGACCGTAACTGACCGATAGCCTGGATTGAGACCATCTACTTCCCCTAGGAACTCTGTAATTTTGTCTTTTTCTTGACTTTCCATTTATTGGTTGGAATGCATTTCAAAAATATTTTCTGGTCCTCAACTTTGATTAAAATTGTTGGATTTGCACAAGTGTTTGAAATATCCAGGTTTGCCACACTGGAAACATTCCATGCCCGCTCCACTGCTGGGCGGTCTTGGAGCCTATGTTGGTTTCTCTTTCACGCCCTCTTGCCCAGTTTGACAGGCTTTCTTATTGGTGGGACTGCTTCCAATGGGCCTACTCAATCTACGGAGACATGTGAAGCTTCGGAGTCACATTGGAGCATAGCGTGATTCGGCACCTGAAGTTCGGGCCACGTCGCACACGGAACCGCCTACTCGATGACTGGTTTCTGTGGCAGATTAAAATAGATTTAAAAGGCTTTAATTGTGGACACAAAGTCTGTGGTGAACTCCTGCACACTTTGCCTTAAGAGACCGTTGTCTGCTACTGGACCTACTGCATAAAGAAAGGAACTAAGTTTTTTGCTCTGTTTTCATGAAGGCCTGAAACTGTTTGATATCAGGGAAAATGGCATTTTCTTTACTCCCTCTGGCCTCTCTGCAGGCCCTCGAGGCAGTCAAATGGGCAGAGCAAAGACAGGGACTGCTCACCAGGTACGTTCATCGTTGCCTCCCTCCGGTGTGCCTTCTACCACTGAAATTTTTACAAGCTTCTTTCAAAGGTCTCTTCACTCCGTGATCCCTTTGACAACGCCAATGTGTTTTTTTTTTACATCAATATCTTCATTGCTATGGCCCTGTCTGAGATGTGTCCTATCTTTGATGGTAGGCGTGGGACTCAGTTCTGCTTAAAACCTGTTTATTTGCACTCCATCTAAACAGGTTACAGAATAGGCACATTCTCCCTCTCTCAAGTCATGCCTAGGAGCAGAGAGAGAGAGTCTAACACCTGACAGACTGATGTCAGTGGTACATCATCATCTATGCCATACATTGGCATATCCCATAATCTTTCAGTTTTCCCTAGGCTCAGGGGTGGTGCCGGAGGACTGGAGAATTGCAAACATTACGCCCTTGTTCAAAATGGTTGTAAAGATAATCCCAGCAATTACAGACCAGTCAGCTTAACTTCAGTGGTCGGCAAGATTCTAGAAACAATTATTTGGGGTAAAATTAGTAGTCACATGGAAAAATATGGGTTGATAAGGGAGAGCCAGCATGGATTTCTAAAGGGGAAATTGTGTTTAACTAACTTGCTGGAGGTTTTTGAAGAGGTAATAGAGAAGGTTGATGAGGGTAATGCTGTTGATGTGGTGTACTTGGACTTTCAAAAGGCATTTGATACAGTGCCACACCACAGACTTTTGAGAAAAGTTATTGCTCATGGAATAAAAGGGACAGGAGCAATGTGGATACAAAATTGGCTGAAAAATGCTGGAAGATGGTTTTAGTATTTTCACAAGTATGGACCAATTCCACAAATATAAACCATGGACTATGACTGTGGAGGTGAGGAGACTAGTTTGAGGGTGGGGGGGTTGTGGTAAAAAGAGATGAGACTATCTCAGAATAAGTGCTTACTGTAAAATATTTTGTCAAGGTGATCAGAGCAACTTTTCCTCTATTGATTGTTACGTGAGCCTATTCCGAACTTTGTCCCATTCTCTCCTTCTACTAGACCGAGTCTCAAGAATCTGTCTTTTCAAAATCTCTAGGGGGAAAAAGCCAAGAATTTTTCAGCTGGGGAAAAGCTCTGATCTGCCATTTTAATTTGATTTTCCCTCTAACTGTAATCTCCATCTTCATGTTGAAGATAGCTTGCATGCAACTTTATTTTAGAGAGAGGGGAAACAACATTATTGTTTGTCTAGTTGGGTTCTGAGCAGTTAGTTTTAACAAGCATGCAGTATTGGCATGGAGCAATTTTTGGTCAAACAAGCTCTTGCCAGAAGAGACAAGTTGGATATTAAAGAGGTACTAACTCCAGTAAGCAGCTAAACATTATTTTTAATTTGGAGTGATTTTATTTGTCTAGTCCTATAAAATCTTGCAATGATGTGAATTATTTGAAATTGATTCTTCAGAGCAGGAAAAATACTTTATTCATTTCTCCCCCCCACCCCCCAAAATGTAAATAGTATCCCTCTTAAAAGGAACTGCCTTGCACAATGATTTGCAACATCAAGGGTTGCAGAGATGGTGGGCCTTACAGGGGCCTGCACAGGCTCTGGAGTTATTTTTAAGTGGATCTGACTCAGAACTTTTTTCAAATAATCAAGTACTAGTGATTAGGAGTGGAAGTTTATTTAAGTTTAATTGTAACTTTTTTCTAATATTCTGACTCTTCAGAAATGCAGCTTCACTGCGAACGGTGTCCTTGATTTTTTATGTCGCCTATTTTTTATATCTCCTGATGTTTAGTGATTAGTTAAATCTGCATGCACAAATATTTCTACGGTACTGGCAGGAAAAAGGCATTGAACAAAAGTGGATTGGGTGTGGGTGAGAAGGGTTTTTAAAAATGAAACAATTTTTTAAACCTGATTCCATTGCGCCCGCTTGTGGTGGTAGCAGGGATGGAATGGGATCTGCTCTTGGGGCAGATCAGTTTGTAATATAACTTCCTTTTTAAGAAGACTGTGTGTGTTTCATTGAACTATAAAGTTTTATTTTGAACCCGTGGAGGCTGGCTTTCCAAGGGCTGGTGAAACCCTGTGGATGAAGGGAGGAGAGAGGGGCTATAGGTACATGCTCTGTAGGCTGGGAGGAGCAGGAGTGGCCTCCAGGCCAGGAGCAGCACTAGTCATACCTAAAAATGAGGTATCAACCAAAACAAGACTACTTGCATGCCAAACAGCATAAGTGGCAAGCGATAGACAGAGCTAAGTGATTCCATGACCAATGGATCAAATCTAAGCTCTGCACTCCTGCCACATCTAGTCGTGAATGGTGGTGGGTGGGCAATTAAACAACTCACTGGAGGAGGAGGCTCCACAAATATTCTCATCTTCAGTGATGGGAGAGCCCACCACATCAGTGCAAAAGATAAGGTTAAAGCATTCGCAGCAATCTTCAACCAGAAGTGCCAAGTGGATGATCCATCTCGGCCCGCTCCAGAGGTCCCAACATCGCAGATGCCAGTCTTCAGCCAATTCAATTCACTCCGCACGATATCAAGAAATGGCTGAAGGCACTGGATACTGGCAAAAGCTATGAGCTCTGGCAACATTCCAGCAATAATACTGAAGACTTGTGCTCCAGAACTTAACACACCCCTAGCCATGCTGCTCCAGTGCAGATACAACACTGGCATCTACCCAGCAATGTGGAAAATTGCCCCGGTATATCCTGTACACAAAAAGCAGGACAATCCAACCCGTCCAATTACTGCTCCATCAGTCTACCCTCCATCACCAGTATAGTGATGGAAAGGGTCATTAACAGTGCTTTCAAGCAGCGCTTGCTTAGCAATATCTGACTCACTGACACTCAGTTTGGGTTTTGCCAGGGCCACTCAGCTCCTAACCTCATTACAGCCTTGGTTCAATCATGGATAAAAGAGTTGAATTCCTGAGGTGAGCTGAGAGTGACTGCCCTTGACATCAAGGCAGCATTTGACCGAGTGTGGCATCAAGAAGCCCTAGCAAATCTGGAGCCAAGGGGAATCAGGGGGAAAACTCTCTGCTGGTTGGAGTCATACCTAGCACAAAGGAAGATGATTGTGGTTGTTGGATGTCAATGATCTCAGTTCCAGGACATCACTGCAGGAGTTCCTCAGGGTAGTCTCCTCGGCCCAATCATCTTCAGCTGCTTCATCAATGATCTTCCTTCCATTATAAGTTCAGAAGTAAGGGTGTTTGCTGATGATTGCACAATGTTCACCATTCGCAAATCCTCAGGCACTTAAGCGGTCCATGTCCAAATGCAGAAGATCTGGACAACATCCACGCTTGGGCTGACAAGTGGCAAGTAACATTCACGCCACACAAGTGCCAGGCAATGACCATCTTCAACAAGGGATAATCTAATCATCATCCCTTGACATTCAATAACATTACCATCATTGGATCCCCCACTATCAATATCCTAGGGGTTACCATTGACCAAAAACTGAACTGGATTAGCCTTATAAATACTGTGGCCACAAGAGCAGGTCAGAGGCTAGGAATCCGGCAGTGAGTAACTCATCTGCTCACTCCCCAAAGCCTGTCCACCATCTACAAGGCACAAGGCAGGAGTGTGATGGAATACACTCCATTTTCCTGGATGAGTATAGCTCCCACAACACTCAAGAAGCTCAACACCATCCAGGACAAAGCAACCCACTTGATTGGCATCCCATGCACAAATATTCACTCCCTCCACCACCAAAACACAATTGCAGCTGTGTGTACTGTTATGATATGGCAGGTGGTATTTCCCAGGCTGACCAAACCCGCAAGGGAAATTTGACAATGCTATCACAATGATTTTGCAATTTGTATTTATTACAAGAATGTGTATTGAAGTCAGAAATAATGAGTCCACTACCACCTTTAGAGATTTTAAAGAATAAGTTAAAACATTTATTGAGAAAAGAAAAAGTTAAACACACACAAGGTTACAGTTATTTAATCTTATAACAGTTCCCAAAATGTCTACTTGACTCAGCTCCCAATTACACACCCCTTTTTAAGCAAAAGTCCAAAATAGATTCTTAATCTATAAAACATCCAGCAACATTGCCACAAGCATCCACTGTTTCTACAAGGGAGGTATTTCACAGCTTCTTTCTCCCTCTCGCTTGACAATGGAATCCAAGTCTTCTAACACAACCTTGCTTTTTAGAACAGCAAATTTCTCCAGAATGGCTAGGGGCCATTTTTCACAGTGCACCTTTCAAGATCTCACACAGCCACCCCCATAGAGCCTTCCATCCTTCTTTAAATATATTTCTTCCACTTTGATCTGTAAATTCCAATGTTTCAATTTGTCTTTGGAAGTTACTTTTCCCAGAATATAAAAATCTTTCATGTTGTCATTATGGCTAGCAGTTTTGGGAAAAATAAACGTAAGAACTTTGCTTCATTTACCTTGTCAGTTGTAAACATCCTACCACGTCCCTTTGAAAAGCCAACAACCTCTTCACTTATCTAAGGTATCCCACAGTAATATCAGGAAAAATATGATAGTTCTTTTAGAGTACCGTCTACAAGATGCACTGCAGGAACTCACCAAGCCTCCTTAGATAGCACCTTCCAAACCCACGACCATCTAGAAAGACAAGGGCAGCAGATAAATGGGAACACTACCACCTGGAAGAGACCCTCCAAGCCACTGACCATCTTGACTTGGAAATATATCACCATTCCTTCACTGTTGCTGGGTCAAAATCCTGGAACTCCCTCCCTAACAGCACTGTGGGTATCCCTACACCACATGGACTGCAGCGGTTCGAGGAGTCAGCTCCCCACCACCACCTCAAGGGCAATTAAGGATGGGCAATA
This sequence comes from Carcharodon carcharias, assembly GCF_017639515.1. NCBI lineage: Eukaryota > Metazoa > Chordata > Chondrichthyes > Lamniformes > Lamnidae > Carcharodon > Carcharodon carcharias. Next base: position 111,141,752 of record NC_054470.1, read on the forward strand.
AATGCTGGCCTAGCCAGTGATGCCCACATCTCATGAATTAATGTTTTAAAACTCCGCCGCACCCATAGCCCCTCTCCCCGTTTTCCCCCCCACCCCCCCAATATCGCTACTGCACCGATTCCCAACCCCCCTCTGCTTGGGAAGAGAAACTGCACATTTTAAGCAGATTGATGACTTTACATTTTAATTTGAGTAAAATACTTTCTAATTTTTCAGGCTGATTTTCAGGCCAAACTGAAAGAGGCTGGAGACAAATTAGTTCTGATTGACTTCTTTGCAGACTGGTGTGGGCCTTGTAAGCAATTTGCACCAACATTTGAGGTGAGTACTTGGCAAGTGATCTTAGTGGCCCATGTGACCCAATCTGCCCATCAGCTCCTGAATGATAAAAACTCAGCTTCAAATCCACAAATCTGACCATTTCTCCACAGTCTTGCAATGTGCTGAGTCTAGGATAGATTCTATACAACCTTGCAGTTTTGTAACCAATGTTAAGTTTTGCATGCACCATCTATACTCGATGTTTAGACCACATGCCATTAACTTGTATTTTAGAAGTATTTCTTTATCCATGGGAATAAGGCGGGGTGGGGAGAAGGGGCAGGGAGGCGGTGGGTAGCAAAGCAGTGGAAGCTGAAAAGCTGGTCTCCCGCCATTGTAAAATGATAGCAGGATTCTGCGCTCCAGCCCATCACCGCGGTTTGCCATTCCTGCCAGAGGCCGGCGTGAAACTATTTGGTATCCCACCAATGGGATACAAAAGGAACGACTGGAGCTTTCCTTGCCTGCCCAATCGTCCATGCCGCCAGCGCATTTTCACGCCCCTCCAGAACACACTTGGACCAACGTGGCATGCACATTGGCAGGATTTAGCTGAAGCAGGCCTGGGGCAGCCTGTGGAAATTAGGACAGAGGCCTCGAACGACGTGGACCCTGGAACACCACGTGCAGCAGGTGGGATGGCGGAGTATCAACCACGTGGATCCTCTAGCTGCAAGTGCTTCCAGGAAGTGATCTTCAAGTTGCAGGTGGACAGCTGCAGGAGGTGTTGTTGGGATTTGATCGTCTGTGCTTGGCAGAGACGGGGTGAAGAGGAATGAAGAAGAGGGAGGGGTGTGGAGGCTGAGAGGGGGTGCGGGTTAGGTTGGCTGTGATAGGCGAATGAAAGAGATGCTGCAGGAGTTGTAGAATGGGTGAGGTATGTGGAGCAGGAGATTGGAAAGGACCTTGGTGAAGTGCGGGTTGGGGGGTGGGGTTTGTGGACATGCGAACGGGCATTGGGATGTTGTGCAGGTGCGAACGGGCTTGGGGACGTGTGCAGGTGCGAACGGGCTTGGGGTCGTGTGCAGGTGCGAACGGGCTTGGGGAAGTGTGCAGGTGCGAACGGGCTTGGGGACATGGGCAGGTGCGAACGGGCTTGGGGACGTGGAAACTGTCGGAGATTAATCACACCAAGGCATCATTTCATCGTAGAAACCCCATTTATTACTTGTGCACAAGGGAGAACAATACAGCAAGAACTATTGTACCGTCTCCAGGCAGAATATACAAAGACTTGCTTAAAAGCATTTTACAACCAATCAGTAAATTTTGTACATCTCAATCCACTTATTTGCATAAGTTTACTGACCAATCCATGTTCCAGTAAATTTCCATTCCTACACCACAAGTGCAGTTGTTTATAATTTGACTATCACAACTTTGATTACATTCGGCTCAAGAGAGACACATGGAATGTCTCAAGGCCCATCCTGCTATAGTGGTCAGACAAGATGCTATTGTTCTTCAAGGTTGCAGTGTTTTTCTCTTAGGCCTAAGCATTTAATTCAATTTCTCCATTGACCCTTTCAATACTGAGTGGGCTCCCTATAGTTGTCTAGGCTACCACACATCCCCCTCTTTTGTCCTAAAAGGACAATCCACCACCCTTAGCCAAGTTCTATGTATTCTAGTCGCCGAGCTTCTTCCTCAGTGGAATCCTGATTCCTGGCTTGAATCAGCAAGGTAGGCAAAGGAACCCAATGGCAGCTCGCCTACCCGAGTGCTACCCTTGGTATAATTTCTCCTGACGTATAGCCAGGCCGGCCCCTTAACAACCACAAAGGTAGGCTCCCGTCTCCAAATGGGTGTTTGCTTAATGAGGGCCCCTATATTACCTAGGGACCATGTGGAATCTGAGGAGAAAGCCAGAAAATGCATCTCAGAGGAGGAGGGGTTAACAGGAAAATGAGTACAAATCCAACATTTAGTCCGATTAACTTGCGAGGCTACGGCCTGCATTCATTGAACCACAGAATTGGTAGTCCATGCCCCTGCAAGGACCACGCAAGACAGAATCCAAATCAGATTCAGCATTCTGACGGCTCAGTTAAAGTTCCTGCTCAAGCACTTCCATCGAGGTCAGCGTCCGCTTGACGTGCGATGTGTGGATCCAAAAGGGTCGTCCTTCAACCTTCACGGCCATATGGGTAGTGAACAGGACTTGGAAAGGCCCCTCCCATCGAGAGGGGCCAAACAGTTCTTTTCTTCTGAAGGTCTTTACCAGGACTATGTCCCCAGGCTGGTATTGATGGCAATCTTCGATGGTGGGCTTTTTCTGAGCTTCTACTACCTGTATATGCAAGCTCTTGAGAGAATTAGTGAGTGCTATACAGTATGTAATCATTCCCTCATCCATAGCGTGGATGTACATTTCCCTAGCAGACAAAGGTGGGGCCACTGGGAGGCATAGGATGTCCCATTACAACTTCATAAGGAAAGAGGGAGGTGGTACAGTTAGGGTGAGAGCGCATAGTCATCAGCGCCAAGGGTAGAGCTTCAGGCCATTTCAAACCAGTTTCTTCACATAATTTAGCTAGTTTGTTTTTCAGAATACCATTTTGTCTTTCCACTGCCCCAGTAGACTGGAGGTGGTATGGGCAGGAAAGGTGATGGTTGCATTGTAAGGCCTTCAACAGTTCCTTTATCACTTTAGCGGTAAAATGAGGCCCATTATCACTCGATAAAATCTCTGGTATCCCAAACCTGGGTATGTATTCACCTAACAACAATTTTGCAACAATAATAGCATCATTTCGTCGGGTGGGATACGCCTCCACCCATCGCGAGAACAAACATACTATAACTAAAACATAATCATATACCATACATTTAGACATTTGTATAAAGTCCATTTTAGGTGTACAAATGGGCCCCATGGCTGGGGTCCTGTACCAGCAGTCACTGTGGGTGTCTTGCCTGGGTTATGTCATTGACATAGGTATGACAGGTATTACTAATATAATACAAAAACAGAATTACCTGGAAAAACTCAGCAGGTCTGGCAGCATCGGCGGAGAAGAAAAGAGTTGACGTTTCGAGTCCTCATGACCCTTCAACAGAACTAGGTGAATCCAAGGAAGGGGTGAATTATAAGCTGGTTTAAGGTGGTGGGGGGGGTGGGGTTGGGTGGGGGGAGAGAAGTGGAGGGGGGTGGTGTGGTTGTAGGCAAAAGCAGTGATAGAAGCAGATCATCAAAAGATGTCACAGACAGCAGAACAAAAGAACACAGAGGTGTCGAAGTTGGTGATATTATCTAAACGAATGTGCTAATTAAGAATGGATGGTAGGGCACTCAAGGTATAGCTCTAGTGGGGTTGGGAATGCATAAAAGATTTAAAAATATTTTAAAATAATGGAAATAGGTGGGAAAAAGAAAAATCTATATAATTTATTGGAAAAAAACAAAAGGATGGGGGAAGAAACAAAAAGGGGGTGGGGATGGAGTGGGGAGGTCAAGACCTAAAGTTGCTGAATTCAATATTCAGTCCGGATGGCTGTAAAGTGCCTAGTCGGAAGATGAGGTGTTGTTCCTCCAGTTTGCGTTGGGCTTCACTGGAACAATGCAGCAAGCCAAGGACAGACATGTGGGCAAGAGAGCAGGGTGGAGTGTTAAAATAGCAAGTGACAGGGAGGTTTGGGTCATTCTTGCAGACAGACCACAGGTGTTCTGCAAAGCGGTCGCCCAGTTTACGTTTGGTCTCTCCAATGTAGAGGAGACCGCATTGGGAGCAACGAATGCAGTAGACTAAGTTGGGGGAAATGCAAGTGAAATGTTGCTTCACTTGAAAGGAGTGTTTGGGCCCTTGGACGGTGAGGAGAGTGGAAGTGAAGGGGCAGGTGTTACATCTTTTGTGTGGGCATGGGGTGGTGCCATAGGTGGGGGTTGGGGAGTAGAGGTTGATGGAGGAGTGGACCAGGGTGTCCCGGAGGGAACGATCCCTATGGAATGCCGACAGTGGGGGTGAAGGGAAGATGTGTTTGGTAGTGGCATCATGCTGGAGTTGGCGGAAATGGCGGAGGATGATCCTTTGAACGCGGAGGCTGGTGGGGTGATAACTGAGGACAAGGGGGACCCTATCATGTTTCTGGGAGGGAGGAGAAGGTGTGAGGGCGGATGCGCGGGAGATGGGCCGGACACGGTTGAGGGCCCTGTCAACGACCGTGGGTGGAAAACTTCGGTTAAGGAAGAAGGAGGACATGTCAGAGGAACTGTTTTTGAAGGTAGCATCATCAGAACAGATGCGACGGAGGCGAAGGAACTGAGAGAAATGGGATGGAGTCCTTACAGGAAGCGGGGTGTGAGGAGCTGTAGTCGAGGTAGCTGTGGGAGTCGGTAGGCTTGTAATGGATATTGGTGGACTGTCTATCACCAGAGATTGAGACAGAGAGGTCAAGGAAGGGAAGGGAAGTGTCAGAGATGGACCACGTGAAAATGATGGAGGGGTGGAGATTGGAAGCAAAATTAATAAATTTTTCCAAGTCCTGACGAGAACACGAAGCAGCACTGAAGTAATCATCGATGTACCGGAGAAAGAGTTGTGGAAGGGGGCAGGAGTAGGACTGGAACAAGGAATGTTCCACATACCCCATAAAGAGACAGGCATAGCTGGGGCCCATGCGGGTACCCATAGCCACACCTTTTATTTGGAGGAAGTCAGAGGAGTTGAAGGAGAAATTGTTCAGTGTGAGAACAAGTTCAGCCAGATGGAGGAGAGTAGTGGTGGATGGGGATTGTTCGGGCCTCTGTTCGAGGAAGAAGCTAAGGGCCCTCAGACCATCCTGGTGGGGGATGGAGGTGTAGAGGGATTGGACGTCCATTGTGAAGAGGAAGCGGTTGGGGCCAGTGAACTGGAAATTGTTAATGTGACGTAAGGTGTCAGAGGAATCACGGATGTAGGTGGGAGGAACTGGACAAGGGGAGAGAGAAGGGAGTCAAGATAACGAGAAATGAGTTCTGTGGGGCAGGAGCAAGCTGACATGATCGGGCTACCGGGACAGTTCTGTTTGTGGATTTTGGGTAGGAGGTAGAAGCGGGCTGTCCGAGGTTGGACAACTATCAGTTTGGAAGCTGTGGGAGGAAGATCCCCAGAGGAGATGAGGTCAGTGACTGTCCTGGAAACAATGGCTTGATGTTCAGTGGTGGGGTCATGGTCCAGGGAGAGGTAGGAGGAAGTGTCTGTGAGTTGACGCTCAGCCTCCACGAGGTAGATGTCAGTGCGCCAGACAACAACAGCACCACCCTTGTCAGCGGGTTTGATGACGATGTCAGGGTTGGAACCTGAGAGAATGGAGTGCAGTAAATTCAGCGAGAGAGAGATTAGAATGGGTGAGAGGAGCAGAGAAATTGAGACAACTAATGTCGCACTGACAGTTTTCAATGAAAAGATCAAGTGAAGGTCAGAATCCAGAGGGATTACTAATACAATGCCTATTAGCATATTACTATTCACTTTACATTCAACATTCATTCTATATACACGTGTTAAACCTCTGAGCTGGCAACCGGTCAAGTCATGATTCTTGTCCATAGGTGCTGCATGCATCATTTCTGATCGCTTCATCTGAAATATCTTTCCCTAATTCAATTAATTTATTGATAGTCCCAGCATGACTTTCGAGCATGGTAGCCAGGCTTTAGAATAACCAATGATGTCCTTATATTGAATATCATAGCGGCATCATTTGTCAGGCTGCGCTTAACGCGGTTCCCTCCCAAGCCTGATTTCATCTCACCATTGAACTGAACTGCTTCAGTCATCAATTGGCACGTCAGAGCCGTATAGAGTGCTTGGGTATGGGTTGAGCACCACTGGGGCAGGACAATTCCAGATATGTTCAAGACTGCGGGTACCAGCTCTTGGTGTACATTATCATACAAAACTTATGATTAACCAGTACCAAACCATTTGTCGGTCCTGGATGCATAGTCAGACAAGATGGGTCAGTCGGTGTGGTTTGAGGGTCTTCAATTATCTCTACTCGGACTGTGAAAGTAGATTTGGAAGGTGGCTGGGTAGTGGCGGACCTCCCATGCCCGATCTGAAGCAAACCCTTACTACAATTTGAAAGCACTTGTTCTCCTACTGTTACATTTATCGTTCCCCATTGCATGTCGCATTCAGCACTGTCCATGCTGTACCAAAGCTCCTCCTGCGGTGCGGGATGAGCAGTGATAATCCTCAACCTTGTTGCCAGTACTGATACGCCCACGACCAGGATTGTAGATCTGTGGAGACATTAACATCGGCTCTCGTTCTCATATCTACAAGTGCGCATGTATCACCAGTCATAATTACCTCGTATGGTCCATGCCTGTTCGCTCCAAGCTCATCTTGACCATCACCTTATTCCCCACTTGGGGGGGTCCATTGTTGCTCCTTGTATTTGCCTGTTTCCATGTCCTTAATCATCTGTCAGTCTCTAACTTCCTCTCTCAACTCATGCAATTGCCTACTTAGTTCCCTTACATTGTCCTGTATTTTTCCTTTCAGTGACCCTACACCTCCTACTATAATGCCTTCAGGTAATTGCATGGCCCTTCCTGTTATCATTCCAAATGGGGTGAACCCGGCGGTCCTGCTTGGGGTAGACCATGGCACATTAGAATATTGGGCTGTTCCCTGTCTCTTGATTGATGTTTTTTTCAAGTTCAGTTCATCCTTTCCACCATCCCTGGACTCTGGGGGTGGTAAGGAATATGGGATTTCTGTTTAATCTCCATAGGATTACACACTTCTTTAATGACTCTCCCTGTTAAATGAGTTCCCTGTTCTGAATCCATCTGGGTAGGCACCCCCACTCCTTCCAGTTTACTCACTCCTGTGCTGTCTCATGTCAGACCTCAATTCCTTAAACAACTCTACAATGCACCTTTTTATCCTATCTTTCAATGGCTCAATATCTTCACTTCCTGTCATGGTTCTCTCTGGGAATCGCTTAACTCTGCCTGTCATCAAGGTGTTAATCCTGTGGTTTTACTTTTTGTAGCTCGCAGGCACATTAATATAATCAGTAATACATCTATTTAGCCTTTTTCCAGCTTTCCCTTTACCTGTATCCATTTTGTGGCAAATTGTTAAGTATTATTTCTCCTTACATTTCAATTCCTGAACTACAGATTCCACATAGTTTTACCTCTAAGTTTTTTCCCTGACCATGATCATCCTAAGATTCTCTTGAGCTCAGTTTCTCTATTGCCTTGATTGTTTAAAATGTTTCCTTATTCTTTAGGCCATATTAACTATTCCATGTCAACGGGGATCTCTGTCTCTCGATCTTTGCTTATCTCCCCCTGTGCGGTTCCAATGTCTCAGTTGATGGCCAGATTATCAAATTCATTTCCCTTAGAACAGTTTGTACATTATGTCCTCTTTCCCTAACTCTTTCTCCTACTTTCCTCATACCAGTTTACGCATGCAACAGCTACCATCTTATCTTGTTCAGGTTGTCTGGAGAGACTCTACAGTCCAATAAAGTATTCTCACAACAGTTTTAAAATAGAAATCAAGCATTGGCATGTTTTGCTTCCTTCTCTTCTCAAACAACATCTTATTGTCTCAAAAGTAACCCACTAAATTATGTCTGACTTTTTTTTTGCATTATCCCAGATTCATTAACTCGGCCAAAAAATGGATTCCTGCCAAACTTGGTCAAGGTCTTGAGCTTAACTTCACATTTTGGGAACAGGTTACAAACAAAAGCTTGCAGCATTGAATTAGTGCCAAGTGTTGTCAAAAAGCCGTTTAAAATGAAAATTTCCCTTTTGAGAACTTTATCAAGAACCAAACCTCAAATTTTTAAACTTTGTAAGAACTGTAATTTACACTATCAAAATTAAAACAACCTCTTTTTCATGTGTAACGATTTGTATCCAAGTTATAATTTCCATATGTTTATCGACACATTCTTTATCTTAGCATCCTCGTTATTCAAAGTAACCTGTTAAATTACACTGCACTTTACATCTCAAGATTGTTCCAAATTCAAATTCCAGTGCTTTTGGAAAGTAGATTTCCTTTAATATTTAATTCATCTCTTCATAAGAAACCCCTTTTTACCCATTGGAACCACCTAGACCTTGTGTTTATGTCTTTTGGTTTTCCTAGAATCTTTCTGAATTTCAAGAAATGTTTTTTTTCCTCAGAATTTTAGAATACGAGCTCATATGTATTAATCCCAATCAGCTTGGAAGCTGATGATGAGGGTTATTCCCTCCTAGTCTGCAAGGGGGTGGTACAAGGGTTGGTTCATCTCAAACAAAGGCAAGCCCTATTTTATCTTAACACTACCTTCACATTACGATTTTTGCCAGAAATCTCAACTCAAACCTTATACTCAAAACTTTGGAATATTTGAATAAACTTTTCCTTTAATTTAATATGGGGCTTTCGACTCTAAAGTCACTAACTACACACACAAAAGACAATTCAGGGAAGAAAACACATTAAAGCTCACATACAAATGCTTCATTGCACACAAACAAATACATAGATAAAGGTACGTATTGATACTCATATAATATTGAACTTAACTCTAAACGAAGCTTCAAATAGCAGTGGGGGAATAAAGGGATCTTGAATGCTCCCCTATAGGGACCTTCAAACTGACAAAAACTCAGATTTTCTCTGCTGCTGCTTGTCAATTGCTCATTAACCCCCTAGGGGTACCCCCTCTCTCTCTCTTCAGTGCAAACAGCTCTTGTAACTTAGATCAATTCATTTATTTTTAAGTTACAGAAAATTCAGTAGCGGACTATCTACCTCTCTTAAAACATATTATAAGCGCTCAATTCTGTCCCGATTAAAAGTTCCAGCTGGTGGGAAGCTTTCTCCTTTAACCCAATCAGAAACATATTGGACAATTTCAGGACCATAACGAACATACATATAAGCATTTGCGGTTCCCTTCAAAGGGGGAACCTGGGTTTTCTTTGATGCCATATTTCCCATTTTTACTTAATAATATACACAAAAAAAACACAGAAATTACTTAATTTTCACCTCCAGGAGACTCGAACACCTGGAAATACTACTACTAACTTACAATAAATTACTGGCCAAATTAATCTCCCAAATATTTAAATAGATGACTTATCCTGAGAGTCAGCCACAGGCAGGCGAAGGCAGATCACAGGTCAATGAACCCCAGAAGCCCAAATGGGGCTGCCGCGGACTGAGGAGTCCTTGAACTGCGAAGTCCTAACGCTGGCGCTCCGTGACTCAACCCTAGGGGTTAGTCATCTCGGTGGGACCTCCAGAAACTGTCAGAGATTAATCACACCAAGGCATCATTTCATCGTAGAAACCCCATTTATTACTTGTGCACAAGGGAGAACAATACAACGAGAGCTATTGTACTGTCTCCAAGCAGAATATACAAAGACTTCCTTAAAAACATTTTACAACCAATCAGTAAATTTTGTACATCTCAATCCACTTACATGCATAAGTTTACTGCCGATCTGCCCCAGGCCTCAACTCTTCTTTCGTGCCAGCTTTTCATAGCCCTCATCTCCCCGAAATTTCAAAAAGCTACCTACCTCCTCTTCAAATACTTCCCGTGATCTAGCCTCCACAACTCTCTGGGGCAGAGAATTTCAGACATTCACTATCCTCTGAGAGAAAAAATTCCTTCGCATCTCAGGTTTAAATGAGTGTCCTCTTATTCTGTAACTATGTCCCCCAGTTCGAGATTCCCCCATTGGCGGAAACATCTTCTCAACATCTGCCCTGTCAAGTCCCCTCAGAATCTTGCACATTTCAATAAGATCACCCCTCATTCTTCTAAACTCTAATGAATAAAGGCTTAACCTGTTTAGCTGTTCTTGATAAGTCAACTCCTTCATCCCAGGAGACAGCCTAGTGGGTCTGTTTTGAACTGCTTCCAATGCCAGTATTTTCTTAAATATGGGGACCAAAACTGTACACAGTACTCCAGGTACGGCCTCAGCAACATCCTGTTCAGTTGTAACAAGACTTTTGTGTTTTTAAACTCCAACCCCCTAGCAATACAGGCCGAAATTCCATTTATCTTCTTAATTACTTGCTACACCACATGCTAACCTTTTGTGTTTCATGCACAAGA